>NC_050487.2:4048281-4359687 GCF_012460135.2 Molothrus ater
CAGGGGGCTCAGTGGAGGAGAAGAAGCTGCCTCCCCACCCCAGCACAGGCAAAGGTCTCTGCTGATAATCCTGGGAAGAGGGAAACTTGTTCTCACTCCCCTCAGATATGTTTATCTTTGGCTTCTCTGCCAGGAGCTGGGGGATTGGGACAGCCCTGCTCTGCTGGCATCCTCCTGCCTCCACCAGCCACAGCAGCAGCAGAGCCCCCCACGCTTGCTCCCCAGCCCCCTGGCCAAGAGGATTAGCCAGTGGTTTGTGCATTCATGGAGAAAATCCTCCCTGTCAGCAAAGGGCTCCTGCCTGCAGCCCTGCTGCCCTCCCTGGTGCAGAGGGGTGGGGGCACAGCCAGGGTGAGCAGGGTGAGCTCTGAGCAAACACAGCCATGGTGGAGCTGGGGGATGCCTGATGCTCCTGACTGGGACTCAGGCACGACAGTTCCCCCCCAGAACCAGAATGGGGAACATCTGCCCTCCCATTCCTGGCCCTGGGCAGCTGGGAAGCCCCTGCATGGACAGGGGGCTTCCTCACCATGAGGACAGAAGCTCTGCCCCCCAGGCAGGTGGAGAATCCCTGTCCAGCCATGAAGGGAGAACCCCACAGGATGCCAGAGACCAGCAGGGACTGCCCCACAGACCTTTCCCCTGGGCCTGGGGTGGCCAGCGGGGTCCCAGCGTCCCCCTGCACCCTTGGGTGCTGTCCCCTGCCAGCAGCAGGGTTGTCATGGCAGCCTGCAGGGCGGGGGTGGCTCCACCAGTGTGTCACCCACCGCCGGTGACGCAGGCAGGAGTTATTTTAGACACTGCCCCATCTGGAGGCTTCCAGAGCCAGAGAGGAGGGGTTTCAGTGCCAGTCCCACGTCCCACTGCCAGCAGCTGGCGTTTAAAGAGAGGCAAAGGCCAGGCAGGACACACAGCCTGACAGGACACACAGCCCCAGGGCTCCAGGCTGCACCCCCTGCCCTGAGCACACCATTCCCTGGGCAAAGCCCCTTCCCACCCCTCATCCTGCTGTGCTGCACCTCCAGGAGCCCCAGAGAAGCAGGGATGGGTCCTGGCAGGCTGCAGTGAGTGGTACCTGGCCAGGCACACAAAAACCACTTGCTGGCCCACACACACGCACAGCTCCAAGGCCAGGTTGGAGGTGGAAGAGCCTGACCTATAGTGGAAGGCTGGAACGAGATAATCTTTAACATCCCTTCCAAAATAACCATCCTGTGATTCCTCCCTCCTTGCCTGCTGGGGAATACCGCCCTTTTCACTGTCACCGCTGCCATTCCAACAGCGTTTCCCCATGGAAAGCTGAACTCCTCCCATCCCCTCCTCCAAACCACTGGAGATGCTTCGGGCATCCTCACACAGATCCCCCCAGGCCAGCGCTTGCTGCGCTGGCCACACCACCCTGCTCCTTTCCCAGGCAGCGCCCAGAGCCCCCCTTTCTGCCGCTGGGGCACTCACTGGTGGTGCTTCCTGACATCTGGATGATGCACTTGGACTCGCGGCTCATCTCCCGGGAGTTGAAGGGCCGGACCCGCACCGCCACCTTCACCGAGGCTCCCGCCATGGCTCCGGCCTCGCCCGCCTCCTGCTGCCGGGGAGCGCTGCCTGGCCTGCGGAGGGAAGGGGGGTTAGGAACAGCCGCAGCACGACCCACATCTTGCACCTGAGCTGCATGAATGGAAGGCCGGCGCAAGGAAACTGCTGGGAGCGCTGCTTTGTCTCTGCCCAAAATACGACATTTTCTTTCATGCCTCTATCTGCCCTCATTTTACCTCTTCTCCCTGTCATACCTCAGGTCAGGACCCCCAGCTCAGTCCCAGGGGCCATCCCTGGGATAGCCCAGGGCAGCACTGGAGCCT
Organism: Molothrus ater; assembly: GCF_012460135.2. Taxonomy (NCBI): domain Eukaryota; kingdom Metazoa; phylum Chordata; class Aves; order Passeriformes; family Icteridae; genus Molothrus; species Molothrus ater. The sequence continues at coordinate 4,050,138 of NC_050487.2, forward strand.
CCATCACCCTGGGCACCCACAGCAGCGGGCAGAGCCACTGACAACCCCAAGGAGCAGCTTTTTCACCCCAGCGTGCCAATGGCACCGAGCAGGTACCCCCCAGTCTGCAGAAAAGTCCCTGCCTGTTACCAGAGCCTGCTGCCTCCCCTCCAAGCCCAGCAAAGCAGGGGCTGGGCAGAGGACAGGGCAGGGAGGGAGGCAGGGAGCGATGGCATTCCACTGGGAACGGAGGCGGTGGCTGAGCATGCGCCTCCCATTCAGCTCCCACAGAGCAGACCTGCAGCATCAGCACCAGCAGCCCTTCCTGGGGAGCCAGTGGCCATTGCACTCAGCTGAGCTCCCAGTTTACCATCCTATTTCCAGTCCTTTTGCTAAAATATTAACTGCAAATCTCACCAAGACAAAACAAACCCCTCCCCAACACTCCCAGAGCAGTTGTCCATCCCAGCACTGGTGCTCTGCAGGCCATTCCCAGCTTCCTCAGCTGCAGTTCAGCCTCAAGACCACTGCCCAGAAAATTCTGCTGGGATCCTTCCTCTGATTGCTTTGGGATTCTTTTGGACCTGACACAAATTCTGCCTTCTAACATCCATCCCTTTTCCTGCCTTTCCCTGCTCCCTGGCTCCCCATGCTGAGCCTGCTGGCGAAAATGGAGCACAGGACCCCTCAGAAAATGGAGCACAGGACCCCTCAGAAAATGGGCAGGAGCTGCCCAATCCTCTGGCATTCCACCTGCAAGGGTGTGTGTGAATTCCCTAATGCTTTCCAAGCCTGGGCTCTGCCAGCAGGATATTTGCTCCAGGAGGAAGGAGATCAGGGAGAAATGAGATCGTGAGTGAGCACCAGCTCTGGTTACATGGGCCATGACCAGAAGGAGGGACCTTGAACATGAGATGTGTTTTCCCATACTGCAAATGAAAAATTCAGGAGAATTTGTGAAAAAAGGGGGGAGAGAGGGAAGAAAAAAACCAAATCCACAGAATAGAAAGTATCCCAAGGGAAGGTGATGGCTTTAAAACTACCTGAGGTGTGACAGCTGAGGTTTGATTTCCAAGGGGGTGAGAGGAAACCATAGACACAGTGGAAAAATTTGCATCAAGAAAGTGTTACAAGCTTGGCACTGCCTTTCAGAAACCCTTTGCCTATTTTATAAGTGAGCTGGCATGTCCAACAGCATGCAGAGGACAAAGCTGCTTCTGTTGGAGTTCCCAAGCCCCCCTCTTATCTTCCTGCTGGGATGGCTCCGGAGCTCCCACTGTGCTCAGCCAGGGATCACACCCATAAATCCCAGAGTTCAAGCATTTGGTCTCAGGCTTTCTTGAGCCTGGATTATTTTAAGCAGGTGTTTAACACTACCCTTGAGTCCCTAAGCAAGCAAGAGGGCTCTGCCTCCCAGTGGCCTCCGCCTCCTCGCTCAGCTGGGGGAAAGGAAAAATTAAACAGCAGTGCTTGCCAAAGGGGAATGAAGGAGTTGTTTTTCCCATGAAAACGATTGGATGTATTCCCATGTGGAAGGGCTGCATCTTCACGAGGCCAAGAGCTCGAGCTGCTCCACCCTGTGGCACCACTCAAGGACAATGGATTCACCCCCGGGCCAAGGCTGCACCTGACACCTGCCCATGTCACACATTTCCCTCTCCCCCCAAGCCAAGGCAGCTCCCTTCCCCCAGCTCTGCAGCCTCTCCAGCCACCAGGGCTCTGAAGAGGTGGGTCAGGTCCCTGCACAGCCCCAGAACAGCAACACCCACCAGTGAGGCCACCAGGAGCCCCTGCTGCCTGCCACTGGCCACCTCAGCCCCTGCTCTTATCCCCTCCCACCCTGTGCCGCTCCCAGCCCCTCCAGCCCCATCACTTCCCACAAAGACACTCTGGTTTCTCCTCTGAACCACTTCCCGTGCTCCCCATCCTGCTGTGTGCCCTCCATTGGTGCTGCTTTCCTTTCTTTGCCTTTTTCTGCCTGCTCAGCCCCACACCCCATACCCCCACCACTGCTGGCTGTGCAGGACCTTTTCTCTCTCCCTGCCATCACAGGCTACATCCCAGTGTATTCCAATCTGGCTGTGATGTGAGCTCCTCTCCCTGCCAGTATTCCCTGCTGCAGAGTCCCAGTTCCATTTTCTGCTCCATCCATTTCCCTCAGCATCCTTGGTGGGCAGTGCACTGCTTCCCTCTGCTCCTCTGCAGCTCTCCAGTTCCATCCCTGCCACAGCAGCACAAGGAGCCCAGGTGACATCCTGTGCCCTAGGGGACCACCAGCAGACACTGCCCAGCTGCTTCTCACCCTCCTTTCCTTCCCCTGACTCACATCCCTGGCTCAGCTGCAGGGAGGCACCCCTGGCATCACTGGGCATCCTGGGGAGAGAGGGCCAGGCTGCAGTGGGCAGGGCAGAGCCAGGCAGGGCAGGGCAGGGCAGGGCAGGGCAGGGCCAGGCAGCCCCCCCAGCCTGTGGGCAGCTCCAGCCCGGCCAGCTCGCTCTGCCTGGGGGCAGCCAGAGCAGCTTAATCTGCTGCCATCGAGAGAAATTCGATAAGCCAGGACCAGCCCTTTGCTGGGAGCCTGCCAGCACCAAAGCCCTGCTCCCTGCTCCCTCCCTGCCACCTCCCAGGGCTGCCCTGATCACAGGGGAGGCTGCAGAGAGCAATGGCCATGTCCTGGGGCCAGGGGGAACATCTGGACCTGTCCCCAGTTCCCACCTCTTCCCCCCCTCCCCGTGCACCCTGCTGGCTCTGCCCATCCCTGTGACACACCAGGCACCCCCAGCGAGGAGCAAAAGGCCTGGAGAGCCATGAATAACTGGATCAGCCCAGATTAATTGGGCAGAGATTAGCTAATGAAACCACTCTTTAGTCCAGGGGCTACAACTGGCAGCCTCTCCTGCTGAGAGGTGACCAACAGGACAGGGAGCATTGTCCCCAAGTGCCACCAACCAGCAAGCTCTTCCCCAAAGGATGCTCAGGAAGGTGCTGTGCTGCCAGTCCCCCAGCTCCAGCAGATGAGGAGCTGCCTCAGCCAGGGGAATCCAAGGAGAGTTTCCCTTTGTCTGCTCACATCCAGCCCCACGTCACCTCAGCCAGGGCGAGGGTGGACGCCCCGTTGGGCTGCACCAGAGTGTTCTCAGCAGCTGCCAGGCTTTGCTGTGGTGAGCCCTTCCCCTGCACCCTTTGTTGGGGTCTGACTGGGACCACGGGACTCTGTGCTGCCTCTAGGGCAGCAGGGAACACGCTGCTGGATGACATGGCACCATCCATGGTCCTCACCCACCTCCCGCCCCACACAGCACAAGGGGCCATGACGGTGCAGTTTTCTCCAGAGCAGCACCTGCAGGCAGGGAAGCAGCTCAGAGGACAGCCCAGGACAGGGACAAAGCCCCCCCACACCCAGATGAAAGCCAGCCCAGCTTCTCCAGCACCCTGCCCCCTGCCTCCTCACCTCCTGCCCCTCCCAATCGGGGACACAGCCCCAGGGCAGAATTTGCAGCTCCCTGAGAATTCCCACGCAGATTCAGTTTACAGGTAGCAAATGTAAGGACACGGATGAGGGGTTCTGCTCCCCATCTCTGCTGCAAAGTAACCCCATCCCCATCCCTTCTCTCTCCATCCTCTCTTGCAGCCACGCCAGCCCAAAGCAGGGAACAGCTGCACAGAAAGGGCAGTGAGCTCTGGGGGCATTGCTGGGCACGGGGAAGGGCAGCCAGGGAGGGGGTGCACAACAGATTCCACAGGAGCCAGGGCTTGAGGGGCTGCAGCTCTTGCCACATGCAGGGAGGTGCAGGGTGGTGGTGGCAGCATCTTTGCCAGCGCCAGCTGCCACCTCCCAGACAAAATGGAGGTCAGCAGCAGCAGCATGCCGAGATGGCAGAGCCACCACACCCCTGGCCACAGCCGGCGGAGGGGGACGGTCTGCTGCCTCCCTGTCCCCAGAGCCACAGAGGCCACCCGCACGGGGCTGCTCCGGGGGCTGTGCCTGCCTCTGGGGGTGGGACGGGAGATGCTCGGCTGGTCCCTGGTCCTCCCCGAGCGCTGGTGCTGTCGCATGGGACCCGAGCAGGCAGGAGCCCGGATCACAGGGGGTCTGCAGGGGAGGGGTCACTGCCCCGCGAGGGGGAGGAGGAGGAGGGGGAGAGGGAGAAGGAAGCAGAGGAGTGAGACAATGGGGCAGGTGCAGGGCTGCTCCCTGCGAGCCTGGATGACCGAGCGCGGAGCTCCGCACTCGCCCCGCGCCCCGGGACCGGCCCCTTCCTCAGCCAGCAGCCACCGCACTGGCCCGCAGTGACATGGCGGCCCTGGTCCAGCCACCCCACAGCGCAAGGTCACCGACAGCTGCTCGTCCTTGGGGGCCAAGAACAGGCTCAGCATCGTAGCATCTTTGCCAGGCACCCGCGGGGAGAGCCCCAGGCGGGGCACCCACGGCTCCCTGCATCGCTGCTCTTTGACTCTGGAGCATCCTGATGGTGATGACGCAAGATGGCTCAGCTGCACGACCACTGCCATCTGCCCCGCGCGGAACAGCAGCGGTGCCTCTGGGTGACCTGGGTCCTGTGCCCCCCGCCACGGGCTGCGGGGATGGCATCCTCCCCCTCCGCACCCTGCCCGGGGCCGGGGCGGCAGAGGCGTCTCCTGGTCCGCGGGCAGCCCCCCCGCCGCACCCCGGCTGGATCCTTCTGGAAGATGATGGGGCGGCACCCGGCGGGCACCGCGCTGGGCACCCGAGGGCAGCTCCCCCACACCCCAACATCGAGCATCGGGGGGGGGGCTCCGCAAAATGGCCACCGGCCGCAGCCCCCCCGCCCCGCCGGACCCTCGGGGATGCGCATCCCGCTCCCACCCGCCGGGCCCACGAGGGGCGACACCGCCACCCGCGGAGCAGCCCCGGTTCCCGTCGCGGCCATCGCCCCGGTGCTGCCCGGTGCTGCGCGGTGCCGCCCGCCCCTCCCTACCTGTGATGCCCGCGGCCGGGGCCGTGGCCGGTTCGGAGGGGCGCGGCGCTCAGCCGTGGGCGGGGGGCGCCGGCATGGGGCCGAGCCGCGCGGAGCGATGCGGTGCCGGTGCCGGTGCCGGTGCCGGTGCCGGTGCCGGTGCGGGTGGCAGCGGCCCCGCCCCTGCGGTCCCCGCCCCACGCGCTGGTTGGCGGCCGCCGCCGCCCGGAGGGGGACGCGGGGACCGGGAGGGCGCGCGCGGGGATGGAGCGGTGACGTCAGCGCATCCCCCGGCCCCGGGAGCTGCGGAACCGCCGCAGGGGCGGGGCGGGGCGGGGCGGGGCGGGGCTCGGCGGCTGTCGCCTGGCAACCGGCACCGGCCCGGTACCCCCGTACCCCGGTACCCCCGTACCCCGGTACCCCCGGCCGGACACCGCTACCGCTGCTCCCCGGTGCAGGATTCCGAGGAGCGGCCCCGGCCGGGGCTTCCTGTGCCCCCGGTGCCGTCAGTTCGCTCCTCCGTCCGCCGAGCCGCCGCCCGGGGCACGGCCGCTCCTGCCCATCTGCGCCCGGAATTGGGAGCCAGCGCAGAAAGCGGATTATTCCTTTATTCCTTGGCTGCCAGCTGTTTCCAGCAGCGCGGCCAGCCTCGCCCCACGGCAGCCCCGAGGCCACGCGTGCCCTCCCCGGCCCAGCCATGCCCCAAATCTCCCCAGAAAACAGGGACATCTCCATCTGAAATGTCGTCATCGCTTTAGTGGATGATGGCTGGGCAGCCGTCCCCGGGCTGGCGGTGGCTTCCATCAGCCATGTCGGAGCAAACTCATCTGCCCTCAGCTCCTCTCAGTGGTCTCCATCCAGCTGCTGGGCAGGTGTGCTCTCACCTGGCACTGTTGCTGGCCCCGTGCCCCTGTCCCTCTCTTCAGCAGCAGCCACTGGTGCCAGTTCTGCCAGTTGGCAATTCCCACCCCTGTGCTGCCCTCCCGAGCCAAAGCTTTGCTCACTGAGGGGCTCCTCGGGGCAGGGATCCACTCATGGCTCTTCTAAAGCTGGCAGAGGTCAGGTTTCTGCATTTCAGGATGTGGCAGAGGTTGGGCACAGGGCAATGTGCTGTGGGTACACACAGCAGGTAACAGAAAATCGACCCCACGTGGGGCCTGTGGCATCCCCAGGACATACTGGGATGCTCATGGTCCAGGCTGAGCCTGCAGAGCACAGCTCGCTGTGGCAGGGACTGTGTCTGTGTCCCAGACCACAGCCCTGGTGCACATCAGTCCACTGGCAGCCTCCCTCAGGCTGTCACCCAGCCAGATGTGCCTCTGCAGGGCAGGGCCCTGGGCAGGGAGCTCTGGTCAACAGGAACTTTCTGCTGCAGGAGGAGCTACAACCATGGCAGCTGTGCCAGACCAGTCTCAGCACAGCCACCCTGTGGCACAGGCTCTGGGTGCCCAGAGCAGGGATCCCACCTGCTGGGATGCTGTTGGGAGACACCAGCCCTGGTGCTGTGGGGGCTGTGGGGACAGGGACTGCCTCAGTGCTTGGAGTCCCAGAGGCTGGGGTGCCTGCAGAGTGCTGCCCTGAGCACCAGCAAGGGGGCATCCCCCAAAACGAGGGGCCCAAGACAGCAGGGATAGCACTGGTGACACATTAACCAGGCAGGGGAGGCAGCCAGGGGTAGAGTCCAGACTGGCAGGGGGGAGCACCGATTTCTGGGTCAAGGTCCATGGGGACACTGGACACTGCTGGCACGGGATCCACCGCGCTGCAATGCTGGCAGCTGCTCAGGCAGCCTCCAACACTCCTCTTCTCTGGGCTCAGCTCCTGGGCTCAGCACGCCGTGCCATGGCCACCAGCCTGCTCCGCGTGTGCCCTCCGGGGGAGCTGCTGCGGCCCCTGGCCGTGCCGGAGCGGCTGCTGCTCGGGCCGGGCCCCAGCAACGTCCCCCGCCGCATCCGGGCTGCGGGAGCGCTCCAGCTCCTGGGCCACATGCACCCCGAGGTGCTGCAGGTGAGCCCAGCCTTCCTTCCCTCCCCTCCTCCTCCTCCTCGCCCCCAGGACGGGCTGGAGCAGCTCTGCTGGGGCGAGAGGAGCAGGAGCAGTGCTGGCCAGCGTGCTGCCGCCGCAGGTGATGGATGAGATCAAGGCAGGCATCCAGTACGCCTTCCAGACACGCAACAGGCTGAGCCTGGCCGTCAGCGGCAGCGGCCACTGTGCCATGGAGGCCGCCCTCTTCAACCTGCTGGAGCCAGGTGACACCGTGCTGGTGGCCATCAATGGCGTCTGGGGACAGCGTGCTGCCGAGATTGCCAGGAGGCTGGGTATGCTGGGACAGGCAGCTGGGGCAGGGCTCAGGGGACTGGGCTTGAGGGCAGGGTGCCCTGGTTTGCTGTCCCAGCCCTGGCAGTGCTCGGTGACACAGCTCATAAAACCAGAGAGCACTCTGCTAGAGGTTTTCCCAAGAATGATGCCACTCTATTTATGGTGCTTTATGGCTTTTCCACTGGGCAAATCTGCATGAGGCCAGACTCTGGCAGGTGGCTCTGCTCCTGCTTCATGCCTGACCAGTTCCCCCATGGAGCAGGGACTGCCCAGTGGGAGCATGCCCAGACCTCACTCTCCTCTGCCCAAATTCCTCCCAGGAGCCAATGTCTGTGAGCTGCTGAAGCCCCCGGGCAAGTACTTCACTCCACAAGACATTGAGCAGGTGAGTGCTGGCCACTATGCAGAGGGCACAGGTGACCTCCAGCGTGGTCACCTTCCCCCTGTGTCGTGCAGGGCCTGGTGCAGCACAAACCTTTGGTGCTCTTCATCACCCACGGCGAGTCCTCCACAGGGGTGCTGCAGCCACTGGAGGGGCTGGGCCAGCTCTGCCACCGGTCAGTGCATGGTGGGCACCCCAAGGCCACCACTGGGGATTTGGGCCTGGGGATTTATCTGTGCCGGGCTTTATGTTGTGCTGGAAGCAGTTGGTGCCAGTGAGACACACAGCCCCTGTGGGGACCAGCATGGCAGGGCTGCAGGCAGAGGTGTGGCAGAGGAGGTGGCAGGAGCAGCAGGCTGAGCTCTGTCCTCCCACAGGCATGGCTGCCTGCTGCTGGTGGACGCAGTGGCATCGCTTGGGGGAGCCCCCATCTTCATGGACCAGCAGGGTAAGAGCCACAGTGCCATCATGGGCAGCCAGGGGACAAAGGGGCTCACGGGCAGGGAGAGAGAGCAGTGGCATCAGCAGCCCCTCAGCCTCCATTTTGGCTAGCAGCACTAGGACTGGTCCAGCCTGTTCCCCTTGGGGGACCATCAGCAGTGCCAGGAGCCCTCCCAAAGCAGCCTGAACACGAGCAGGACCTGCCCTGTGTGCCACCCTTGTGCTTCCCACCCAGCACTTGCAGCCAGGTCGGAGAGCTCAGCATTTTCCTGCTGGGAGCCTCTGATTCCTGAGGAGCTGTCTTCCCTCCTGGGCAGAGATTGATGTCCTGTATTCGGGGTCCCAGAAGGTCCTGAATGCACCCCCTGGCAGTGCCCCCATCTCATTCAGTGAGAGAGCCAGGTAAGAGCAGCCTGGGTGGGAGCTGATGGGGCTGGGGGGGGCCTGTCACCTCTCTGCTGCTTCTGTCCTGCTCTGCAGTGCTGTGGGGATGGAGCCCATCCCATCCCATCCCATCCCTGGGCAGTGACTGGGAGCTGGAGCCAATCTCTGCATTCACTGTAGGGTGGGAGCTCTCTGCGCTCCCTCCCACCCTGGAGCTGGTGGGGTGAAGGTCCCACCCCTTCCCAGCACTCTGTTTCACCAGGGACAAGCTGCTGAGGAGGAAGACGAAGCCCCCATCCTTCTATCTGGACATGGGCTGCTTGGCAAACTACTGGGGCTGTGACGGGGAGCCGCGGAGGTGAGGGCGGGCTCTCCCCTTACACACGGCTGCAAACACTCCCCACCAGCCCCTGCGCTGGCTCGGGGGCTGCCTGCCCTTCAGGGCTCAGCCCTGCCTCCCCACCACCCTGGCTGGCTGCTCCTCAACCCCCCTGCACTGGGTGATGAGGCGGGAGGATGCTGTGCCTCAGTTTCCCCATGAGCACGGGGCTGCCGTGCTGCAGGCGAGCCGAACCCCTCCCGGTGCCCCTTGCAGGTACCACCACACAGCGCCCATCAACAGCTTCTTCAGCCTGCGGGAGGGCCTGGCCCTGCTGGCAGAACTGGTGAGTGGCACCGGGCGGGCAGGGCAGCTCCAGCAGCGCCCGCGGGGCTCGGAGGAGCCCTGGAGGTGCCTGTCAGCAGCAGAGACCTCCTCTGTCCTCTCTGCCCTCAGGGTCTGGAGAGCTCCTGGGAGCGACACCGGGCCAACTGCAGCCTGCTGTGCCAGGGGCTGCTCGACATGGGGCTGGAGCTCTTTGTGGAGGAGGAGGTGGGTGCAGGGCAAGCCCACCACCACCATCACCATCACCACCGCCACAGCGAGAGGACACAGCCCTGAGCAGCTGGGGATGTGCCTGGGCAGCTTTTGGTGCCAGAGAAAAGTCTCCCTGCTCTGTGATGCTCTCTCCTGGCGCTGTGCTGGGGTCAGCAGGGGCCGTGGGACTGGAACCAGTTCCTCTGTTCCTCAGAAGGCCAGACTGCCCACCATCACCACCGTCAGGGTGCCCGAGGGCTACAGCTGGAAGGACATCACGGCTTTCCTGATGGACAAGCACGGCGTGGAGATCGCCGGGGGCCTGGGCCCCACGGTGGGCAAGGTGGGCACAGCCCTGCCCTGCCCTGCTGCTGCCCACGGCTGGGCACAGCTCCCCGCCCTCTCTGCCCCTCCCTGGCTGTGCCATTGCCCGGAGCAACGCAGAGCATCCTAACCACACACAATCACCCCTAATTGAATAACCACGCACGTAATTAGCGTAATTAGCGCGGTGACACCTCTTTATAGGGAACGGGGTGTTAGTTAAATACGAGCGAGGGAGCTGTGCACAACCCCTCGCACCTGGCCGTGTGCCCCCCAGTCCTCCCTGCTGAGGCACACACACTCGCCCTTCTCCTCCAGGTCCTGCGCATCGGCCTCATGGGCTGCAACTCATCCAGGGCCAGCGTGGAGCGAGTGCTGGGAGCCCTGCGGGACGCCCTCCAGCGCTGCCCCCGCAGCCGGCTGTGAGCTCCCTGCCCGGGGAGGTGGCTGGCACTGCCTGGCATGCCTGGCACCAGAGGGACTCCACCGCCGCCCTGGGATGCTGGCAGGAGCCACATCCAGCAAGCCAAGGCACTTGGAAAGGAGCTGGGATAGCAGGGGGCATGGAGGAGAGGGCTGTGCTCAGCAGATGTGAGGCATGGCTCAAAACCGCTCCTCTCATCACCCCCCAGTGTTCTGGCCCCTCAGTTCTTTCCCTTCCCCTGGCCCCAGGGCATGGGGATCCTCAGCAAGCTGGCAGGGGCTGGATGCAGGCTCTGACCACAGGGCCCTACCCCTCCCGTCACCAACACCCCAGCCTTCCCCACCCTGCAGTGCAGAATGCCCCCATCCCCTCCTGCTTCTGTGCCATGCAGCTCCCAGTGCCCAGCTCCACCAGGGGCTGTGTATGTGTGTGTGCCCTCCCCAGCTCCACCAGGGGCTGTGTGTGCCCTCCCCAGCTCCACCAGGGGCTGTGTGTGCCCTCCCCAGCTCCACCAGAGGCTGTGTGTGCCCTCACCAGCTCCACCAGGGGCTGTGTGTGCCCTCACCAGCTCCACCAGGGGCTGTGTGTGCCCTCCCCAGCTCCACCAGGGGCTGTGTATGTGTGTGTGCCCCCTCCCCAGCTCCACCAGGGCCTGTGTATGTGTGTGCCCCCTCCCCAGCTCCACCAGGGCCTGTGTGTGCCCTCCCCAGCTCCACCAGGGGCTGTGTGTGCCCCCCCAGCTGCAGCAGGTGTGCTCTCTCCCCTGTACCACCTTTCCTCAATAAAAGGACACAGCAGCACGCTGTTCCCTGGCCCTGTAGCTCTCCTTGCACCCCCCCAGAGTTCTGAGACACCCCAATGGGGCAGCAGCAGGGCCCCAGTCAGCTCTGCTGAGGGATTTCCTGGCGGATCCTGGCGAGGAGCTGGGATGCTGCAGAGCGGCGCGTGCTGTCCTGGATCCGGAACACCTGGAACTGAAGGAGGGTGAGGAGTGAGGGCAGAGGGCTCCCCACTCTGCCTGAGCCCCATGCCCAGCACTGCCAGCCTCCCACAGCACACCAGAGGGCTCGTGGGGCTGATTGCAGCTCATCCCAAGCTTCCCAGCCCAGGTGGCTCCTGGTGCTGGCCCAGCTGAAGGGCTGGGCTTACCTGGCTGAGCAGGATGTCAAAGTAGGCTGTGTCCCAGCAGGAGCCATCCTTGCTGGGGAGCTGCAGGAGGGCTCTGGTCTCTGTGTCTGCCTGGCAGCTGCCACTGAACCCGTGGAGGCCAAAATGGAAGCGGAGGAAGCGCTGGGGGTCCCAGGCAAAGCTCTCCACCTTATGGTAGAGGGAGGCAAGGTCTGGGGCCATTCCTTGGAAGAGGTTTTCCTCTGGGTTCAGGAAGTGGGGCAGGTGCTGGGTGGCCAGGCAGCGGAGGAGGATCACCAGGAGCCTGTAGACAGAGCCTTCCAGGTCCTGCCAGTCCTCTGGGGAGGGGAAAAGCTCTGTGCTCCACAGCAACACCATCTGTGAGGAGGGAGAGAAGAGCACAGGGTCAGGCACAAGGCCTGATGCTGGGAAGGATGTCCCTTCACACCCTGCAGCCACCTGTGGGGCTGAATCCAAGGGGGCTGGAGCAGATGATACTTTTCTGAAGGCCAGATACATACACGTGCCCTTTTTCTTTAAAAAAACTCCCACAACCACCACCCCCAAAACATCAAAGAATACAGCACAAAGCAAAGTACACAGGATTTGGGTTCCTTGGAGCTGGAGCCACTCTATAAGCAGAAAACATCCTTGCATTCTTCTGGACCCTCAGCTTGGAGAGCCATCAAAAGGCAGGGCACACCTGGATTGTGCCACCAGGTGCTGTCCCCAGCATGGCCAGTTGGCTCCAGAGTGCTGAAAACAGCTTGGGTGGGGAGAGGAGGTTTTTTCTCAGCAGAAACATCACCCTCAGCCCTGTACAGGCACGTCCCAGCACAGGGCATGGGCAGCCTGGCAGTGTGGCACAGGGATGCCATCCTGCAGGCACGGGCAGTGTGCACAGGGATGCCATCCTGCAGGCACAGGCAGTGTGCACAGGGATGCCATCCTGCAGGCACAGGCAGTGTGGCACAAGGATGCCATCCTGCAGGCACTGGCAGTGTGGCCCAAGGATGCCATCCTGCAGGCACAGGCAGTGTGGTACAGGGATGCCATCCTGCAGGCACTGGCAGTGTGCACAGGGATGCCATCCTGCAGGCACGGGCAGCCTGGCCCAGGGGGTGATGCCCTGCAGAGCCCCAGCTCAGAACGCACCAAGTGTCTCCAGCTGGAGGTTGCTGGAGTCCAAGCAAGAAGGATCAAAGCCCTCTATCCACGGCTGGCAGCAGCACAAACCCTTCCCAAACACAGCCACGGGCTGCTACACCCCAAACCCTGCAGACCCCTTTGTGTGGCTGCTTGTGCAGGGGAGCAGCCTTGGCTCTGCCTGCCCAGAGAGCCACGGTCCCAGCCAGCAGAACCAACCCACCTTGAGGTGGTGGAAGGTGAGAGGGCCCGTCCCAGCCTGGCCCCCCCAGTCCTGCTCACGGAGCTGGTCCAGCAGGCGGAGGCTGTCCACACGGGGCCCCTGCAGGGAATCCACTCCCCGGAGCAGCTTCAGGAGGGGAAGGTGAGTGGAGGACCTGGAGGAAGAGAGTGGGGTCTGCTGGCAGGGGAGGTGAAGACCTGCATGCTGCCAGGATGGGGAGAGCATGCCTGCAGTGATTTGGCATGCAGGGGATCCCTCCATGGCACACATGGGGTCCCAGCCAATGAAGCACCTTGGATCTGCAAGATCCTCCTGGATCCACCTCCTGTGCTTGCCTCTGGCAGAGCAGAGCCTGAGAGGTGTGGAGAGAGATGGGAACACTGCTGAGCAGCTCCTGCCTTCCCAGGAGGACCAAGAGTGGGGTGAAGTGGGGTTGTTCTCCCCTATGTGTGGTGGGCAGGGAGGCTGGGTTGGTCCCCAACGAGAGGCTGGGCATCCAGCTGGAACACCTTGTTCCCAAAATAGACATGGACTGGTCCAGCTGGCTGCTCAGCCCCTCCATGGGGCAGGCAAGACACGTCAGTCCAGGCCTGTTTTGTCCTGCAGCCCCCCTTGGGAGGTGGGCAGCTCATCACCCTGCTGCTGCCAGGTGCCACGGCTGGTGTCTGCAGCCCGAGCAGGGACCTGAGAGCTGCCCCCTCTGCACAGCTAGGGTGCAGCTCCAGTGGATCATTTCAGGGCCTCCTTCAGTTGCATTCCCCCTCTTTCCCTGAGCTGTCTGAAACTTGGCTGAGGTTTTTTTTCTCCAACACAGGGAAGAGGGTTTGGGCATCATGAAGGGCTGACTTCAACCCCTGCTGACACATCCCCACCATTTCCCAACCTCTTTTTGCCTACATCCAGCAGTGCTGCCAGCCAGGGGGCATCCCTGGAGCAGGATCACCCTGCTGTGGGTGCAGCCGAGCCTCTCACCTCCAGCAGAGGGGAGAGGCAGGGACAAAGTGAGCCTCGTCCGTGGCCCTCCTGAGGCTGCCTGCGGGGAAGCCCCTGTCGCTCTGCCGCCTCCGGAGCTGCAGCGGCTCCTGCTGCCTCCTCACCACAGGAACGATGTCAAAGCGAATGGGCTTCCAGCTGCCGCGGATCAGCAGGGAGAGCTCCAGGGCATCTTCCCGCAGGTTTTCAGCGCTGATGTCACCTGGATGCAGAGGGTTTGGCAGCAGTGAGCAGGTTAGCACAGCCGGTCCCGCAGGCTGAACCAGGTCTGTGCTGAGCACCCGTGGCCGTGTCCCACCCCACTCGAGTCAGCCCTTCCCAGGGCTGCAGTCTGGGTGCAGTTCCCGGTAAAATCCTTCTCCCAGCCATGCTGGGGTGGTTTTACAGGAAGAGGCATGGCAGGGGTCAGGGTCAGGCACAGGAGGAAGTCTCAAGCAGTCAAACAGAGCTGTGCTTCTGGGTGGCTGAACAGCGCCAAGAAAAGCAAAGCAGTCCAAGAAAAATGGATCAGGAAAGGTTCATTGCTTTGTGGGGGTGGAGGAAGGTGAAGGTCACTGGCTTAGCCATGGAGGAAGGAGAGGATGCTGGACTTGCTGGGACTGGGTTAAGAGACTTTCAGACCCACTGGTCCTCTCACTTTACCCTTTCACCCTGGCTGAGCTTTCCTTCAAGAAGCACACTGGGAGATGGAAATGCATGAACAAGCTTATGGAGCAGCTATGGGCAATTCCCAGGGTCCCCTCCCACCATGTCCTTTCTGAGGTCACTGCTGCCACAGGGTCAGACCCATGCCCCAGGGTCCTGGTCCAGCTCTGATGCACTCCCAACTCTCCAAACAGGGAGCAGGGGGCACTTGGAGGCCAAGAGGCGGAGGGGAGAATGTGCTGAGGGTAAGCCAAGCCCACCAAACCCTACCTGGGGACTAACAGCAGGGCTGGGTGGACCCTGCACCCACCAAGAAGGGTGCCATCAGCCCCAGGTGAGGATGCCTGAGGAGGACTCTGATGCCCTGGGATGGCAGGGAACAGATTGCATCTCCCCTTCCTCAGCTGGGGGCAGAGCCCATCCCAGCACACAGCAAGGTGCTCGCTAACCTGCCCCTGCAGCTTTTGGGTGGGCCACATGCCCAGGAACATAGGCCCCAGCACGTTTGCAGAGGGATCACTGCCAAGGTGGGAAGCTAGGCAGGCCCTGGAGGCAGCCCCTGGCTGGGAAGCACCGTGCCAGTGTACGCACCTGGCTGCAGCAGGAAGAGGCGTTGGCAGCGCACGATGGCTGAAACAAGGAGCTCTTTCAGGTGCTGCAGGATTTTGCCTGGAAGCAGGCAGTGCTCCATCCCATCCACAGCACCAGTCCAGTCCTCCAAATCAGCCCCTGGAGAGCACAGTTCCAGGCAGCAGGTGCGGAGCTCTGCAGGATGCCTGCCCTGCTCCGGGCTGCTCCCCCGTGCCAGCACTCGCACGGTGTCACCGTCAATGCGCAGGGGCACCTCGAGAGTCACAGCGTCCTCAGAGGCACAGAGAGAGAACTCGAAGGCTTCCAGGTTCCTGGCGTAGTCCACGAGGAAGCGAGGATCCCTGGCATGGACACTCTCCAGCAGGGTGAGCAGGATGTCCTCGGCCCGCTGGAAATGCTCCATCCGCTGCCTCTCGCGGGACAGGATCACGCCGAGGTAGCTGCGCCAGAGGGAAGTGTTGGCTTCCATGGCAGCTCTGCTACCGATTTACGCTGCTCCAGCAGCAGGAGCGGTGTGTGGGTGGGGAGGGCAGGGCTGCTGCCGGCTGGGGCGGGCGGAGGGAAGCAGGGCCGGGCGGTGACAAGCACCAAGTGCTGGGTGACTCCCAGGGACAGGTACAGGGCAAACCCAGGGCGGGGGCTTGAGTCACACCGTGTCCCCTCTCCCGGCACTCCACAGGGGTGACAGCGAGTGCTCAGCGGGTGGGTCATGCCAGGGGAACGCTGTGCTCTCCCACACCGCCCTTGGCACCGCCTGGGTGCCGGCAGCACCCTCTCCCAGGCAGTGCCAGCTGAAGGAGCCGCTGTCCTCCTGTCCTGGCCCAGCTCAGCCCTTCCCGCCCGGCTGCTCCCACCCTGTGCGGCACCACGGGAGCCGGGCTGTGGAAAGGCTGCAGGACCCTGAGCCTGCCTTGCCGGTGCCCAGAGCAGCCCTGCAGGCCCAGTGCGACTCTGTCAGCACCGGGCTCGGCTCCCTCAGGCTCCATCGGGCTCCATCGGGCTCCATCCGGCTCCATCAGGCTGTCCCAGGTGCGCCCCTCTCCAGCAGCGGCCCCGCCTCGCTGCGCACACCGGGCTGCGGGAGGACCGAGCCGGGAGGAGGCACAAAGCGGGGTTCGGAGCCCAAAGCCGCCGTGGGGAGGTCGGGAGCGGCGGGGCCTGTCACAGACATCTTTTATGAAAATTCCTTTCCTTAGGATTTTTCCTCCTGAGAAGCTGAGAGGCCTCAGGAACCAAATGCAAACAATGGTTATCTGCTGCTGTGGAATGCAACAGGTGCATCTGGGATTGGTCTCATGTGGTTGTTTCTAATTAATGGCCAATCACAGTCCAGCTGTTCAGACTGTCTCAGTCACAAGCCTTTGTTATCATTCCTTCTTATTCTATTCTTAGCCAGCCTTCTGATGAAATCCTTTCTTCTATTCTTTGAGTATAGTTTTAACGTAATATATATCATAAAATAATAAATCAGCCTTCTGAAACATGGAGTCAGATCCTCGTCTCTTCCCTCATCCCCAGACCCCTGGGTCACGGGGCCGCTCCGTGCGGAGCCTCAGCCCCGCCGCGGGCAGGGGGCGCAGGCGCTGCCGGCCCCGCTCCGCGGTTCGCGCATCCCGAGCTGCCTGCGCTCGTACCCTCATTCCTGCCCTCGCTTCTCCCCATCTCGCACAAATCCCAGAATGGGGATTTCCGGGCGTGTTATCTTTGTGGGTGCTGTCACCTTCCAGAGGTTCGTTCCCGAGCTCTGCAGGCTGGAGCGGCACTCGGTGGTTATGGCTGCGGGCTGGGCTCTGGCAGCGGGGCTGTGTGTGCAGCTCCCGGGCTCTCCTGCAAACCCATTCTGCCTTGGTCGGAGCAGGGAAAGCAACGGGGAAGCGGGGGAGGCTCGAGACGAGCGTGGGGACCGCTTGTGAGGAAGGAGGGAGAGTGCCGTGGAGCTCATGGCTGCTCCTCCCATCTCCTGCAGGCACGCTTACCCTTTTAAACAGCCCAGATGAGGGCTCTGGATCTCCCCGGGGGTTATTTCCAGTTCGTCCTTGTGCCTCCTTCAGTTCCCCGTGAAGGTAGGAGTCTGTCTCTCTCATGTTCATTGACCCTTCTGCCTTCCAAGGGTCAGAGCTTCCACCAGCACAGCATCCCTGAGCACCTGCAGCCCGGGTCATTAGGTCTGCACTGGGTCTCTCACTACCAGGAGGCTGTGGGTGCTCTGGGCTGGGGGGTCTCAGCCAGATTTTAAACCTCCACAGTGGGTGATGGGCTCTGCATTTCCTTAGCTGAGCCCTGCACTCCAGGTTTCAGCCATCTGAGCAGGGGATGCTCAGGGCCCCACACCAATGGCTTCACAGCCAGGGCTGAGGGGGCAGGTCTTGCCCTCCTCCATCATGTGGGGAAGACAAGCTGGCTGGCATCTCAGAGAGGGACCAAAAGCAGCAGACCCCAGCAGAGTGGCTTGGGCTCATCCTGAAGAATGCTGAACCCAAGCCAGACAAAAGAGATTACTGCTTCATGCCCTGGTGTGGGAAAAAGAGAGCAGAGAGATGCAGGCCACCACTTTTCTGGGGGTGGTGGGGCATGGCTCACTCCTGGCAGGGTTGCTGTGTGTCCATGGAGCATTATCCTGTCATGGAGGGAGTCCCTGCCTCAGCAGCAGCCAGGACATTCCTTCTGTCAGTGCCTGGCAGGAATGCTGGAGGAGGCTGTGGGCACCATGCACAAGCTGAACTGAGAGCCAGGAGTGGTTCTATGGGAAGGCAAGGCTGGGCAGGGCAGGGAAACACAGCTGTGCCCCCAGATGTCTTGGTGCTAGTGGGGTAACCCTGCCCTCTTGCCACAGTGTGACCCTGGCATCCTGCAGCCGGAGCTCTGGCACCAGCAAGAGCCAGCGGGATGTGATCCCCTGGGCTCATCTCTGCACTTTTCAGACCTCTGGGTGCCACAATCAAGAGGCTGGTGCTGCAAATGTTGCCTTGCTGCAGGCTGGGACCTCCCCTTTCCCCCTTTCTCCCGTTCCCCTTTTTCTCTTTTTCCCTTTTTCCCCTTCTACCTTTTCCCCTTTCCCCTTCTGCCTTTCCCTTCCTCCTTTCTTCCTCTTTCCCTCCTTCCTGTTTTTCACCCTGTTTTTCTCCTTTCCTATTCCCCTTTCCCCTTCCTCTATCACTTCCTCTCCCCTTCTCATTCCCTCCTCTGCCCCATAGGATAGGCAAGGGGCCCTGGAGGAGCATTTTCCAGGCACAGGCAGCACAGGGAGTGACCCTGCTGCAGGCACTGCTGGGCATTTGGGGCAGCACCTGGACACTCAACCCCACAATGAGCCCAAGCTGAGTTCCATTGGCCCAAAAACAGCAGGAAAAAATTCCTATTGGGAAGGTCAGGCTATGGAAGCCATGGCTGGAGTGCAGAGTGTCTGGGCAAGTCACCAGAGGCTGGTGGCAAGTGCCCTGGTACTGGCAGAGAGTCTGGCCTGAATGAGCTAATCACTGTTTCCATCTTGGCATGTTACAGCTCCAAGAATTTTTGATCTGTTAGAAACAGGAGGGAGAAAACAACCCCAAGCTAAAGGGCAAGTACAAGCAAGAGAGAGGAAAAAACCTGGGGGCACCTGGCACAGCAGAGGTGGGCAGGAGCTGCAAGGAGCCCCCAGTGTCCCCCAGCCTTGCCCCTCTGCAGGGCTGTGCAGTGTGACTGCTCCAAGATGCCATCACCCCCCAGCAGGAAGATTTTGGGGTGCTGAGCTGTGTTGAGGAGCTGGCAGGCACAGGGGCACTGGGATGAGGGGGGTGGGTTCTGCTCTGCCCCAGCACTTTGCACCCCACAGGCCCCCAGAGGGGCACAGCCCCCAGCAAAACAGCTGGGATGGGGAGGGGGGACAAAGGCAGGGAAGGTAGAGAGGAAGAGAGAGTAATTTAACATGACAGGCTGTTTATTTTGGCAAAAAGGGTCTCTTTTCAACAGATTTCAAAGCTCGGCCCTGGGGCTTGGGGGGGACCACACAGAGGGGTGGGAGATGAGGGGTGAGAGATGGGGGGGGTTCAGTGGGGCACCCAGACTGAGGGGGAGGGAGGGGCGGTCAGAGGGGGTCCCCTGGCTGCTCCTGGCTGGGCCATGGGCAGGTTCTCAGGGTCTGGCTGTGCTTGCAGGCTGCAGGGGGGTGGTACCCACGTGGGTACCCACGTTCCCACATGCACACGCTTGCTGCATGCTTGCACACGCATCCACACGCATCCACACGCATCCATACACATCCACATGCATCCACACGCATTCACACACATTCACACACATTCACACACAT
The DNA here is from genome assembly GCF_012460135.2 of Molothrus ater. Classification (NCBI taxonomy): domain Eukaryota; kingdom Metazoa; phylum Chordata; class Aves; order Passeriformes; family Icteridae; genus Molothrus; species Molothrus ater. The sequence goes on from NC_050487.2 coordinate 4,069,201, forward strand.
TCACACACATTCACACTCAGTCACATGCATTCACACACATTCACACACATCCACATGCATCCACACACATTCACACACATTCACACACATTCACACACATTCACACGCATTCACACACATTCACACGCATTCACACGCATTCACACACATTCACACACATTCACACACATTCACACACATCCACACGCATTCACACGCATTCACACACATTCACACGCATCCACACACATTCACACACATTCACACGCTCCCCCTGGCCCTGCTCCTTCCTCCAGGCCAGGGCTCAGCTGGAGTCTTGGCTTGCCCCAGTGACATTTCAAAATAGGCTGTTTATTAAAATTAAAAAAAAAACCAACCCAACAAAAAAACCAACTGCAGGGGGGGGGAATTGCTAGGAAAGAAATAATTATTATAATCACATTAAGAGCTTTGGCTGTAAAACTCTTGTGAGGGCTCAGGGAAGGAGCTGGGGCTGCTCTCTGCAGGGAGTACAGGGGGCGGTTTTCCTGCCTTGTGCTCTTTTATTTTCCAGTCCTGATCCAACAACACCTCCCCTCCTCCCCTTTTCCTCCCCTTTATCCTGGGAAATGAAAACAATTTATTTAATGATGGATCATCCCTTTCTCTGGTCACTGACCTTCTGGGTGAATTTCTGCTGAGCTCGGTGGAAAACTCGAGGCTGGGTTGTGGATCCCATCTGTGGATGGGGGAGGGGGGGAGCTCACCCTTATCCTTCCCAAAATCCACAGCAACAATCCTGGGGAGCAGGACAGGGCTGGCAGGGAGGGCTCCCACCAGGAAGCACAGAAGCAGATTTTGCTGCAGGCACTATCCCTGCAGACCAAGGGCTTTGGGGGCAGATATAGGGCCCCCAGAAAAAACAGGGATTTTTGGTATTTGTTTGATCTGCTCTGAGGTTGGGGTGGGCTGGGGTGCAGCGCCAAGGTGGGAGTGGGCAATGGAGAAGTGATCTCCCCCCTGCCAACCTGAGCCCTTGCTGCCCAGTGGGGTTTTTGTGGCTCAGGGTGTCTGTGGGAAGTGTTTTGGGGCAGTTTTCTGGCTCAGGGTGTTTGTGGGAAGTATTTTGGGGCAGTTTTGTGGCTCAGGGTGTCTTTGGGAAGTGTTTTGGGGCAGTTTTCTGGCTCAGGGTGTTTGTGGGAAGTGTTTTGGGGCAGTTTTGTGGCTCAGGGTGTCTGTGGGAAGTGTTTTGGGGCAGTTTTGTGGCTCAGGGTGTTTGTGGGAAGTGTTTTGGGGCAGTTTTGTAGCTCAGGGTGTTTGTGGGAAGTGTTTTGGGGCAGTTTTGTGGCTCAGGGTGTTTGTGGGAAGTGTTTTGGGGCAGTTTGGGTCTCCCAGCAGCAGCCAGCCCTGCGTTCCGTGTTTGGCTGGGTTTGTTCCCTGGGGAGGCAGGGGGAAAGGCAGGATCCCAGGGGGGTGGTGGGGGGTGTGTGCTGTCAGCACCCAGCACTGCCCAGGGCCCCAGGCAGGAGGGCTGCCGTGCATCCCTGCTGCTCTGCTCAACCCCCAGCCGACCTGCAGGAAGGGATGGAGCAAGCCAGCATCCAGCCCCCTCCCCTCTGGCCCTTCATCTGCCGTGGCCCGCTGCTCAAAGCATGGTTCTTGTAAAAATGTGTAAATATTTATACAAGAATAATTTAAAAAACATGGCCTGTCAAATAATCAAAGCAGCAGAACAATCCGAGGAGCTTTCAGCTGGGTTGGGAAAGCTGACATTGCTTCCCAGTGCTGAGCTGCAGTGCTGGAGGTGCCCGTGGCCAGCCCCAGCCCTGTGTGGTGCCACTCTTGCCAATGTGGCTTCACAAAGGGCTTGAAGTCTTCATTAGAACTGCTGCTGGGTTGGCTTTCACTTCCATTAACCCAGCTGCAGGAGCCTCAGCCAGGGTAGGATTTCATCAGGCTCTGGTTTCAGCCTCGTGTCCTGGTTTTGGCACCGTGCCCTGCACCGGGACTGCCCCAGGAGCTGGGGTATCCCTGGGTGAAGTGCTGAGTCCCTGTCCTCCCCTGAGACAGGGAGGCCCTGTCCCTCCCTGAGGCCTGGCGCTGCTGTGGGGAGTGGCAGGGGGGCAGCTGAGCTGACAGGGTGACCCTGGTGCTCCCGGGGTGCTGGGGCACTCCCTGAGAGCATCCCCATCCCTCCAGAGCCAGCAGCACCCTCAGCATTCCCAAACCTGGGATTGGCATCCCCATCCCTCCAGAGCCTGCAGCACCCTCAGCATTCCCAAACCTGGGATTGGCATCCCCATCCCTCCAGAGCCAGCAGCACCCTCAGCAGTTCAAACCCTTGGCTTTGCAGTGATGGGGCAAGAGCCTTGGGCCAGGGCTTGCCCCAAGGGAGAGGACTTGTGTCCATCTCAGGGCTGCACGTCCCCATCTGTGCTGGTGTCAGCAGTGGCTGCCAGAGCCACAGCTCCTTTGCTGTGTCCCAGTGGCACCATGTTCCCCCAGGGAACAGCCCTGAGCTTCCAAGGGGAGCAGCTCTGGAATCCCCTATGTCCTTCTGCTCATCTGGGACTGCCCTAGGAGCAGGGAGGGGACCCAGCACCCAGCAGCATCCCTGCCACCAGAGCTCAGATGTCACATGGCCACCAGCTGCCTGGGGCCCAGAGGGGTCCCAGGGTGGCAGGAGGAGGTGACAAAGGGGACAGGGGAAGAGGCCCCCCCCCTGTTCCTGGCCCTGTGGGGTGGAGCAGGCGTTGCTGGGGGTTTGGGGGAGTGGGAGCTGGGTGTTGCAGTAACCTCCATCCTCCTGGCTGCCCTCCAGCCCCTTCCCACCACCCACAGCCGTGCACGTGATCTGTGTTGCTGCATTCTTTGAGCCTGGGCCAGACAACGAGTTCAAACCCTTTCACCAAAGCCCAGCTCCCCTCCAACACCCACACACCTCCCTGCTCTACCTGGCTGCCTGTCCCACCCTGGGGAAGGAGCTTCCAGGAGTAGTTCTCCCCCCACAGGAGGTGATGCTTGTGCCACACACGTGTTTGGCATCCGCAGGGAACGCTCTCTGGGCTTGGCCCAATTAGCTGGAAGGGAGGGGAGAGCCAAATCCAAACCATGTGCTGACCTGCAGTCCCCTCTGCCTGAATTCTCCGTGCTGAATGCGCTCTGGATCATTAACAGCTCCCCAGGCCCCTTCCACATGTCCTGTCCCCCCAGCACGGGCTGGGGGTGGGCAGGGTTTCTGCTCTTCCCCTGTGGTTTTCCAGGGCTGCCTTTTGTGGGAGGTCGTGGGGCTGGGAGTGGTGGCTGGGAGAAAGCAGGGGGTGACTCCCTGTGGATTTGGGGCAGCCCTGAAACTGGGATGCCAGGTAGAGACAGGCTTGGGGGCAGCAGAAGGATCTCTGCCTCCACTCTCCCTCCTGGGGATGGTTCTTCACTGGGGAGCATCTCCAGCTGCAGCTGGGGTAAAAGTCCAGGACACCCTGGAACCTCCAGGGTCCCCTCCAGAGCCTCACCAGAGCCCCCACTGGGATGGGTGGGGCAGATCCTGGCCCCCTTTTGGTGGCCATCAAAGGGCTGGACACCATAAAGGAGGTGGCAGAAAGGGGCATCTGCTGCTGGAGATGGAGTGGGTGGTGGAGGACAGAGCTTGGCCAGATGCTGTGCAGAAAGGGCTGCTTTCCCCCACACTCCCCCCAGCATTCTCAGCACAGAGCCCAGCTTTGCACTGGCTCCAGCTCCAGGCCCAGAGGAAATGTCTGCAGCTGGGGCCCACAGCTGTTCTCCCTGCTCCATTTACTGCTTCCAATTTAACATCCCGGGGAGCTGGGCTGGACAACACGGGGGGAACGTGGGGATGCTTTCCTGTGCAAAGCCTGCCTGGAAGAAAATCCTCCCCTCACGCTTGGGCTGGCCACCCTTCCCCTCTCTCGAGGGAAAACCCACCAGGAGAAGCCCAGGATGGCCCTGTGGGGTTGGTCCTGGAGGAGAGGCAGGTCTGGCCACAACATCCCTGTGTTCCTTGGGAGCTGAGCTTGTGGTAGGCAGGGCCAGGAGATGGGATTTGGGAGCACAGGGCTCACTCTGGTGGGGGTAAGGTGGTAGATGGTGACGGCCAGAAGATGGCCCTGCAGTCACTCCCCTAAAGAGAAGGGCATGGCAGAGCCACAGACTGGCATGGTGGAGGATGGCAGTGCCACCCTGCTGCATCCTCCCAGCCTGGCCAGGGAGGAGGACAGTGACCTCTGCATCCCAGCCTGGGCAGGGAGGATGGCAGTGCCCCCATTGCATCCCAGCCTGGCCAGGGAGGATGGCAGTGCCCCCCTGCATCCCAGCCTGGGCAGGGAGGATGGCAGTGCCCCCATTGCATCCCAGCCCGGGCAGGGAGGATGGCAGTGCCCCCATTGCATCCCACCCTGGCCAGGGAGGATGGCAGTGCCCCCCTGCATCCCACTGGGACTGGGCTGTGCAGCCTAATGCCTTCCAGAAAATCAGCAATGAATGGCCAGGGAGGGTAATTCATATCAAACCCATAAAACCTTTATTAGCGTCCTAGGGGAGAAATCCGGATGTGGCTGCTTATTTATTTTGGATTTCTCTCTCTCTCTTTTTTTTTTTTTTTTTCTCCTTTCTTTTAACATTTTCTTCCAAGAGATTTTTAAAGTGATAGGGTCAGCTCTCTGGGATCAGCAGTAGGGCTCAGATAGGGTTGCCTGTGTTCCTGGACCACTGGTGGATGCACTGGCATCCCAGGAGTCAGGCTGATCTTGGGGTCCAGCTCTGAGTTGTGGCACAATTATCAACCCATCACGAGTTGATAATTATTCAGAACCATTGGTGCTTTTCGTGGGGCTTCCCTGGGAGTAGCCCTCTCCTTTCCTGGGAGCTCAGCCTCTCCCAGTCAAACCATTTCCCGATAATAAATGTAGGGTGGGTGTGTTTGTTTTGCTTTGCTGTTTTTTTTTTTTTTTTTCCTCCAGTAAAGACAAAGAAGCCCTTGAGCCTGGAGCGTAACCTAAAACACGGCATTCCTGAAAAGAATTTCCTGATAATATTTTTAGCACCTGAAAAAAAAAAAAATAAGGCGGGGGGGGGAGAAGGAGGAGTAAAAAAAAAGCCAAAAAACAGGGAAAAAAGGGAAATGACCCAGGTTTTTATTCTTTTTTTTTTCCTCATGCAGCCCTGTGTTTTAAGGGGTCGGGGAGGCTGGGGGGAGCGGCTGGCCACGGGCTGGGGGGGGGGGTCGGGTCTCTGTCCCCACGCGTGTTTTGGGGTGGGACAGGGGGGGACCCCCGGCCGCTCGCGCTCCTCGGGGAGCCCCCATGTCCCCGCCCCCGAGCCCCGCCCCCCGCGCGCCGCGCTCCCATTGGCCGGCCACACCCCGACTATGCAAATGAGGCGCGGGGGCGCGGCCGGCTGGGTGAGGGCGCTCGGAGCGCTGTGGGGCTGAGGGGCCTCTGCTCCGAGCGGCGCTGAGGGGATCGCTCCGGGCTCCCGGCTCCCAGCGCCCGGCTCCGGGCAGCAACAGCAGCCGCAGCAGCCGCCGCCCTCCCCGTGCCCCTCCGCGGGCGTCCTGCCCCGCCCCGCCCCGCCCTGCCCCGCCCCCGCCATGCTTCCGTGGCTGGTGCCCCCGTGAGAGGCGAGCGGCGGTGCCGGCGGCCATGCAGGTCCTGGCAGGCTGGGCCGTGCTGGTGGCACTGGGCTGGTGCTTGTGGGCCGCTGCGGAGGTGCCGCTCGGGGACTTCTACCCCTTCGGGCCGGCCCAGGGCGACGCCGCCACGCGGAAGCAGGACGATGGTGGCTCCGAGCTCCGGCCCCTCTCCATCCCCTTCCCCTTCTTCGGTGCGGGGCACACCGGCCTCTATGTGAGTAATTGCCACTTATTTCTTCCTATTCCTTCTTTTTCCCTCCCTCTTATTCCCTCTTCTCTATTTCATTCTTCCTCTTCCTTTCCTCTTCTTCCCTCTTTCCTGTCCTGCTTGGATGAATCCCGGTCTCCTTGGGGGCCATCAGGTGGTCTCCCCTTCACTGGGAGCATCAGAGGAGCAGCGGTGTGCCGAGGATGGTGCGGGGGCCCTGGCTTTGGGGAGCAGGCAGGACCCCTGGGTCAGTGTGGGGGTCCCCAGGCAGGATCCTGGCCCCAGCGCCTTGGGAATGCTCACCCACGGTGGGGAGCCTGGACTGAGCCCTGCCTGGAGCCTGCATTCCCTGCGTGCCCACACCGTGTGGGACTGGCTTGGTGACATGCTGGGGGATCCTGGCAGCAGGGAGCTGGGTACATCTGGTGGGCAAGAGCCCAGGGCTGGTGTGCTGCAGCCCCTGGCTGGTGGCCCTTGCTGCAGCAAAGGGGTGTTGGTGGGGCTCTGGGTGTGATGTAGAATAAAGACAGCTGCACTTTGGGCTGCCCACTCGGCACATCTGATTCCCTTGCCTTTCCCTGCACCCACTGGGCTGCTGGGACTGTTGGTGACACGCTCCCTTGCAACTCCTAAGCCAGCGGGGGGGGGGACTGTGGCCAAAGAACTTGAATCATGCCTGGCCCATCGTGTCCCCTGTGGCTGTGGCCAGAGGGGCAAGCCCAAGGGCCTGGCTGTCCATGGAGTCTTTTGGGTGGTGCTGTCTTGCATCCAGAAGTGAGATTTGGGCTCCCCATGCCTGTTTCCACCTGGCACAGTGAATCCTTCAGCGTCCTGATCACATCTCCCCAGTTTATTCTGGGCTTAATGACGGCCAGACCCAGGTGGCAGAGGAGAGGGCTGAGCATTGCCTTAATGCCATCCCAGAGCTGGGCTCATGTACCATTCCACTGCCTTGGCTCAGCTCAGGGGCTCCTTGGTCCTACGTGGTTGTGTTTTTCCCCTGATCAAAGCACCAGCCCTGCCATCGGGTGGGAATGATCCAGGCTTGGGGCTTGAGCCACTGTGGGAGGATAGAAGGGGCTGGGAGAAGCCAGGTGACATGATGGTTGTCCCATAGAGGATCCATAGTGTTGCTCTAGGTCTTGGAGGGGCTGCTGGGATCAGAGGACAGTGCATCCCCTTTCCCTGAGCTAAAACCCCACGGCTCTGCAGGGCCAGCTTGCCTGCCCCCAGCTCAGAAGTCCATGTGGCAGGGGCCCTCCTCTCCAGGGAGCTGCTGCTGTCCAGGGGGACTGGCACAGGGCTGAGTTCACCTGGAAACCTCTGTTCTCAAGGGCTGCCTCCAACCACCCCCCTCCTCCTTCACAAAAACCAGCAACAACAAAAAAAGCCCTTCTTGGCTCTGGTTCTCTCCCATCTTGCTTTAATCAAGGGAAGAATGTTCCTCTGCGGACACAGTGGGGTTACGGAGGCTTTGGGAAAACAGAATCCTCTTTCCCTTAGTCACAGTAAGGACTGCCCTGTGTTCAAATGGAGGGGCTATGAACCCTCCTCAGGGACTGGGGACCTCCCCCAGGGACTGCACAAGGCCATCACAGCTCAGCCCCCCCGTGCCTCGGTGTGCTGGCAGCTGGGGTGAAAGCATTCTGGCTTCCACATGGCTCCTGGGGATGCTGGCTCCCAGCTCCTTTTTGGCACACGAGTGTGACACCGCTGCCTGCCTGCATGCCAGAGCTGCTCTCTCCAGTTGAGAGCCTCTTGCCTGTACCAGGCCCCCTTTTCCATCCTGCCTGGAGAGCTTGGCTGGAGTCTGTGTGTTCCTGCCTGTCCCACGGTCACTTGTGGGCTGGGGAACAGAGTGGCTTGGAGCTGACTGGACTGCCAGTCGTGGCGCTGTGGCAGAGTGCTGGCAGGGTCACCTCCAGGGAATTTGGGAGCTCAGGGTGAGAGCATTTCCCTTTGATCCCTGTTCAGGCAGGCAGGGGCTTTCTTCACCTTCCTCATTCCCACTGCATCCCCAAGTTGGGAGGTAGCACTCCAGGCAGCAACATCCACTAGTTCCAGTTTCCTTCCCTGGGCTCAGGCTGCCTCTGCCAGGCATCCCAGAACCCTAATTGCCCCAGTTAGTAAGTACTGAGGAACAGCTTGAAATATGTCACCCTGGGGGTCTGGCATCCCCCACTTTAACGAGAGCAGCTTTGCACGGGGCGGTGGCGCTTGCTCACCTGGGGACCAAGAGCCCCTTGGCTCACCCGGAGTGCTGTGCATGCCGGTGGGTGGGTGGGAGGATGGAGCAGGGCTCCTCCCACCCTGGGCCAGTGCCCACAGCCCCCCTGCCAGCAGGGTCCAGCCCCCTGGGCTGCCTGGGAGCCGTGGGGCTGCGGAGCGAGCTCAGGGCTCTCCCCTGCCAAGAGCGGTGCCGTGAGCTGGCCCCACGCACCGGGCACTGTTTGTTTTATGCGCAGGGCTCCTGCAGTTTTTGCAGCTGTTCCCCTCCCCTGGCCCGGAGAACAGGGCTGGGTTTGTTCGGGCAGTGGCCCGCAGCCGCGCTCCAGCGAGCAGGAGGCTGGGCCGGGGGGCTGGGGCTGTTGTGGGTGCTCAGGCACGTCTCTGCTTCTAAGGACAGGAAGGGGAAGCGCTCCAATATTTGTGGAAAGGGAAGGGGGAGAGAAAGATGAAATGGAAAGCACCTCTGAAACATGGATTCCTGCTGGCAGCAGGAGTCAGCTGTGGCCACCCGTTTCTTTCCCTTGCTCTCTGCAGGTAAACAACAATGGGATCATCTCGTTCCTGAAGGAGGTCTCCCAGTTCACACCAGTGGCCTTCCCCATCTCCAAGGACCGGCGTGTGGTTGCTGCTTTCTGGGCAGATGTGGATAATCGGCGGGCAGGTGAAATATATTACCGAGAGAGCACCGAGCAGCCCATCTTGGACAGAGCCAGCAGGGACATTGCCCAGTATTTCCCTGAGTTCCCAGAGTTTTCTGCACAGTGGGTCTTCATTGCAACCTGGTACCGAGTCACCTTCTTCGGGGGCAACTCATTTTCACCAGTGAGTAGCTGAGGCAAAGCAGCCACCCCACCTGTGTGCCTTCAGTGTGGTGCCAGACCTTCCACTTGGCACAGAGCTGTTAGCAGAGCTCAGCTGCCCAGGATGTTGGCCACGTTGACCATGATGGCTCTGTCACCATACCTTGCTGTGACAGAGCAGTGGTGGGCTAGCAATACCAAACCCTCCTCTTTGTGCCATGTGGAGGCTTTACATCATCAGCCTTCTTGGGCAAAAGTGAGGCACCTTTTGCCTTCCAGCTGTTCAATATCCATATTTTACCACATTTTCCCCATTCCTCTGGGATGAAAAGCGAGCTGTTCTAGCTCAGGATCACAACAAGTTAGGATTAAAAATAATTAAACTCTAATGCCCTTGCTCATAGAGGAGGACTAGGGTTGAAGGAAACATCCCTTTGCTGAATGTAGTTTCTGTCACTTTATTTTAGGACTGGTTCATCGTCCCTCACTGCTTTCCTCCCCTCCCTGCTGCAGGTAAACACTTTCCAGATTGTGCTCATCACGGATGGCAAGCTTTCCTTCACCATCTTTAACTATGAGTCCATCACCTGGACCACGGGTATGCACGCCAGCAGTGGGGGGGACTTTGCTGGGCTCGGTGGCATCGCAGCACAGGTAAGTGGCAAATGTAGCCCCTGGGGTGCCTGGGTAGCACATCCACCTTGAGAGCTCGTGGCTCCTGTTTGGGTTTCTTGAAGGTGGAAAATCTCCCCCTGCTTGTTTTTTTTTTTTCTTCTTCTTCAGAGTTCTTAAATATCTGTGTGTGCTCTGGCTCCCAAAGCTGAGACCATACAGGGGGCTTTGTTATCCTGAAACCACAGATCTTTGCCTTGGCTGCTGCTTCACAGTCCCTTTTCCTTCCTAACCTCAGCCTTTAAGAGCAGCTGCCATGGCTAGCACAGCTTTTGCTTGTAGTTTTATTTCATCCCTGTGTGTGTTGTTGTGTTAAAGGGGAAAAAAGCCAACACCCACACCCGCAAAAACCCCAGTGCCCACTTGGATGTGTGAATTTACCGACAGTTGATCCGTGCTTGGCTCCCTGCTTGCCAGCCTGCGGCAGGCAGGATGCTGCAGGTGGAGAGGAAGCAAATGGGATTTGAATTCCCAGGAAGGGACTGAGCAGGCCAAGCATCCACTTCGCCCTGTAGTCCTGTCATGTGAACAGGACTGAGTGCTGGCCTGTGGCATGTGGAGAGGGAAAGTTGGTCTGAGTGGTGCCACCAGTGGTGCCACATGACAAGAGGTGCTCCAGCTGCCTTTTCCCATGCAATAGTGATGTCTCTTTACTCTGTGCCTTTGTCCTTCCAGGCAGGTTTTAACGCTGGTGATGGAAAGCGCTACTTCAACATCCCCGGATCCCGCACCGATGACATCGCTGACGTGGAGATGACGACAAATGTGGGTATCCCCGGGCGCTGGGTGTTCAGAATCGATGATGCCCAGGTGCAAGTGGGGGGCTGCAGCAATACAAGTAAGAGGACAGCAGTTAGGTTTACTTAACTCCCAACCCAACCCCACACTGTTCTCCAGCCCCATCTTTCCCTGCCTCAACCCCCACCTCCGCGGGGTGGAAGAGATGTCTGGAAGGGCTTTGGGGAGGGAGGGGAGGCAGCTATGTGGGGACTGTTTTCAGCACCAGCTGTGGTTGGGGATGGTACCTGTGGTTGCCCTGGGGCTGGGAACGGCTGGGAGAGCAAACGGGAAGGGGAGGAAGAGTTCTTAGTTTAAAGAAGCCTATGGGGAGTGCTGAGGGAGGCTGGGGAGGAGGTGATGTGCACAGCTGGGCCCCTGCCAGCCCACTGCCAGGCAGGGCATGAGGCACCAGCACCCTTGGGGGGTGCATATGTCCATCAGTCCTCGTACGTTGGGCTGAGCCAAATGGAGGGCTGCTGAATGCCAGCCTGCCATGTGGGGTTAGGCTGCCAGGGCCTGGTCCATGCTCCCCACTCTGGGGGTCCTGGCATGTCCCCCACAGAGCTGTTGGTCTCCGGTTCCTCATCCCCACTTCCCCCGGCCATGTTTTCCCACTTGTGCTCTGTGTGTCTTGCGTTATCGGTGGATTTTCTGTACATGGGCTCTCCCCGTCCCCTTTCCCTCTGCCCTGAATGATAAGTGAGGGCGTGTTCATGTCCCCTCAGCCAGTGGAGCAGACCTCCCCCCAGCCAGGCTGCAGTCCTGTGCAGCCTCTCCCCCTTGCACAGGAGGAGTGAAACTGCCCCCTGTCCCAGGGGAGCCCGCAAGGAGCAGCCCCTGCCCCACCATCAGGCAGGCAGCCCCACGGGCTCCCCAAGCACCCGAGGGAGCTGGGCGGGTGCAGGGAGAGACTCTGGCACTGGTGTGGCTGGAAGGTGGCAGGTGAGCCCTGCCAGGGTGGGGTGACAGGGGTCACTGCCTGTTCCCACAGCCTCTGTGTGCCTGACACTGCGGCCCTGCCTGAATGGGGGGAAGTGTATCGAGGACTGCATCACGGGGAACCCCTCCTACACCTGCTCCTGCCTGGCCGGTTTTACTGGGAAGAGGTGCCATGTTGGTGAGCACTTTGCTGCAGGGAGCAGGTCTCGCTCTCAGTGTCACTGCTGCGTGCTGACAGTCTGTCTGTCCCCACCCTGAGCTCCTGTCCCCACCCGGGGCTCTGTTTCAGATGTGGATGAGTGCCTCTCCCACCCATGTCAGAACGGAGCCACCTGCCTCAACGATGCTGGCAGGTTCACCTGCAGGTGCCCACCAGGCTTCAGAGGCAACAACTGTGAGACTGGTGAGCAGTGTGGCACTTGGAAAGCAGAGACCCCAGGCTTGGGGGGCACTTCTGCTCTTGGGAGGGCTCTTCAGACCAGGGCTCCTGCAGTAGCTGCTGGGCTCTAGCAGTTTGTGACAGCCAATTTGGATTTCAGCTTGCTTCAGGCAAAAGAAACTTTTCTCTGGCCATGAGCCTTTCCTTCTGCTGACTCTTCTGAGGGCTTTGCTCTGCACTGCTGCCAGCACTCTTCCACCACCACTCCCTTAGCCAGAAAAGCTGGCAGCCAGTGCTCAAACAAGCCTTGCAGGCCCTGCTTTTGCAGGTGATGCTCTGGTCCCAAGCTCTTCAAAGCCAGGGGAGACCCTCCCAGTGCCTGGCAGGGGCTGTGGTTACAGGTTTCCCCCACTGCTGGCCTCTGCCTGCCAGTGGAAGTGCCGCCAAAGCATTTGGCTCCCAGCAAGCTGCTGCGCCAGTGGAAAAGGCGAGAAGGGAGTTGACTTGTGGGGGAGGAAGGAAGGGAGGGAGAAATGCCCAGCAGAACACACTGACTTCCAGGAGGTGTGGTGGGATGAAAGAGCTGAGCTGCCTAAGGACAGGTTTTGGGGACAGTCATGACTGGGGACATGGCCACTGTCTCCTGACAGAAGATGCATGGGTGGCTCCAGTCTGTGCTCTGCCTAGGCCTGGTATCACCACACGTAGAGGGTGCCATGTGCTAATTCTGCACCTAGGCTGACACCCCTGTCCCTCTTTTTTGATGTTCTTCTGCAGCAGAATCACCATGTGAGAACAGGGTGTGCCAGAATGGTGGGAGTTGCCAGGTGGTGAACAGGACAGCAGAATGCTTGTGCCAATCAGGGTACACAGGGGAGGACTGCCAAACAGGTGGGTGACAGAAACGGGAATGGGATGGAGATGGTGATGTTTCATACCTTGGCAAGCTTCCTTCCCAGTCAGCTTCATTCCTGGATGTAGTTTTGGGAGGGGAATGTTTGGAACTGCCAATGGCCCCTGTTTTTTCTGTCCATCACCTTCACCCTCCTGAGCATCATCCAGGCTGGGAAGGAGGCACCATGTGAGCTGGCTGTGCCCACACATGACCTGATGACCTTTCCTGGCCTCCCCTTGCAGAGGTGAATGAATGTGAGTCCAGCCCATGCCTGAACGGCGGGCACTGCATGGACCTGGTCGATAACTACACCTGTGTGTGCCTGGAGCCCTTTGTGGGACAGCGCTGCGAGACAGGTGCCTGTGCCCCAGGATGACCCATGGCAGGGACTGTGTCCCACGTGTTCTGCTGGCCTTCATGGCCCTCTCCCAATCCCAGGCTCTCCTCCTGCTCACTTCCTTGCTTTCCCCTTACCAGATTCATCTTCCTGCGAGGACCGGAGTTGCCAGAACCGGCAGACGTGCAACTACATCCGCCCTGGCCGCTATATCTGCACCTGCTCCCCGGGTTATTACGGCAACAACTGCCAGTACGGTGCGTGAGGCTGTGCCTCGACCAGCCTGGCATGGGAACTGCAGTCAGGGGCACTGGGCAGGAATGGGCAAATGGCTGCAAAGGGGCTGTGTCAGTCATAGGCACTGGTGGTTGGCATGTGCAGAGTGGCCGTGGTGCTGCCAGGAGGGAACACCTTCCTGCAGGGCTGCTTGACTGTGCTGGATCCTCCAGCATGATGACCAGGACAGAGGATATTCCAGCCCCGAACTGGAGCTCTCCAGCTCAGGCTCCCCATTGCCCACAGGTGGGCCCCGCGTGCCCGGCGCCTGCCTCTCCCAGCCGTGCCAGAACGCAGGCAGCTGTGTGGAGACTGAGAGGGGCTATGTCTGTGAGTGCCAGGAGGGCTACACTGGACAGGACTGCCGAGACCGTGAGTACAGCCCAGGGGACTTGCTAGTGGGGTGCAGCATGTCAAGGGGAGCCTTTGTGCTCATGAGAGGGAGAAGTAGCAGCCCCATAGAGCCTGTTCAGGGCTCTGGGATTGAGTAGGTCTGTCCTCCTGGAGGAGGCTGTGCCTGTGTGTCTGAGGGCCTCAGGGCTGCTGCCCACCTGAGCTTCCCATGTGAGTGGCATCTGTCCTAGCCCACAAGCAGGAGAGGTCCTAGGAAGCTCCTGTTTCCTGTCTTGCAGAGCTCTCTGAGGGCTGTGAGTGTCGTAATGGGGGCAGTTGTCTGGAGGGGAACGTCACCGTCTGCCAGTGCCTTCCTGGGTTTTTTGGTCTCCTCTGTGAATTTGGTAGGTGAACGCTTCTTGCCTGCTGTGTTCATTCCCTCCAGGATGCTTGAGTCAGGCAGCCTGTGGGTCAGCAAGGAGGCACTGCCCGTGCCTGGGCCTAGCACAGTGCCAGGGACACACACTGAATTTGAGCCTGGAAATATTGTCACCTGGTGAGATGGCAGTGCTTCCACTTCCATCAGCTCCTTCCCTTGGAGCTGTGCCTTTCCCAGCCTCTGCCTCAGCTCAGATCCCATGGGTGGGGAGGAAGTCGTGAACTTTGTGCACTCCCTTGCTGAAGCTCACTAAGCATCCAGGCTGGGCATTGCCATTTGCACTGTCTGTGCCAGAGGGTCTGTCCTGCCTCACTGGACCCTGTAAAGTTAGGAGACTCCTGTTTCCATGTGGGTGTCCTCCTGCCACTAACTGAAAGAGGCTGGCACTGGCCGTGTGTTTGCAGAAGTCACGACGACACCGTGCAACATGAACACGCAGTGCCCGGACGGTGGGTACTGCATGGAGTATGGCGGGAGCTACCTCTGTGTCTGCCACACCAACTACGGCACCAACCACAGTAAGACTCCACAGGGATGTGGGAACAGCCCTGGGGTGGGGGTGAGCAGGGGATACCCTCACCTCACCTCAAGGGAAGCTGCCCTTGTACCCCTGGCCACATGTCCTCAGTGATCCCTGTGCTTGGCTCTGCAGCGATGCCATCCCCCTGCGACTCAGAGCCCTGCCTGAATGGGGGGTCCTGCAAGGTTCACGATGACTCGTACAGCTGCGAATGTCCTCAAGGCTTCCTTGGCATGCACTGCGAGAAAGGTACCTCCACAGTGCCCTCTGTGGCCCCAGCACCTGGCACAGGTTGGGAGAAGGGCTTGGACCTTCTTGGGAGATGAACAGTTGCTTGCAGAGCTGGAAGTTGGTGCAGGTTTTCCCATCCCATCCTGCAGGGTAGAGGGAGGGATTGAATGACTCCCTTCATGACACCCAACAGTTGCAGCAGTAGATCCAGTTGTTTCCTGTACAACACCATCAGTGTTGATGTTTTTTATTTACATGCCACAACTTCTGCCCTTGGGAGCAGCCAGCTGTCTCCCAGCATCGTGCACCTGTTGGCCCCCAAGGCCCCAGCACACATCTGCACGGGTGTAGTGTTTGTGGTGTTGCAGGACCCAGGATGCAGCCAGGCTTCCCTCAGCGAGGGCTGGTGGGTGCTGGTGTGGGGCAGCAGCTCGGGGTGACCCCGCTCTGGGCTCTCTCTGCAGCCAAGCCTCGGCTCTGCAGCACGGGGCCCTGCCGCAACGGCGGCACCTGCAGGGAGGCGGACGGCGAGTACCACTGCTCCTGCCCCTACCGCTTCACCGGCAAGCACTGCGAGATCGGTACAGCCCCCCGGCCCCGCATGGGAGGAGAGGTGGCAGCTGCCCCGCCCACCGGCTCACGCCCGCCTTGTGCCCCCAGGTAAGCCGGACCCCTGTGCCTCGGGGCCCTGCCAGAACGGAGGCACCTGTTTCCACTACATCGGCAAGTACAAGTGTGACTGTCCCCCAGGCTACACCGGCCGGCACTGCGAGATTGGTAGGTTTGAGGAGGGTGTGCCACTGCCTGGGGGCATGGTGGGCGTGACTGTCAGGAGCTCGCTGCTTGCTTGGAGCCCCCTTCCTTGCAACTCTTCCTTGTGCCCTGCTGGCAGGGGAAGTGGGCTGGCTCTGGTCTCATTCCTTGCTCTGCTCTTCTTCCAGTGCCCTCCCCTTGCTTTCTTAGCCCCTGTGAGAATGGGGCTACCTGCGAGGACCTCGGCGGGGGCTATGCTTGCACCTGCTCCCTGGGCTATGTAGGGAAGCACTGCCAGTTTGGTAAGGGTCTCACACTTCCCCAGCTGGCTGGGAACCTGGGGTGCCTCTGTGGGCCCCATTCATCCCCTGTCTCTCCACAGAGGTTGACTGCGGCATCCCCAGTGAGGTGAAGCATGCCCAGGCTTCTTTCAACTCCACCAAGGTGGGCTCACTGGCTGAGTACCAGTGTGAGCTGGGCTACATCCTGAGCCAGCACAACCATCCCCGTGTGTGCCGTGTGCCAGGTGTCTGGAGCGACCCCCCCGAGTGTGATGGTGAGGAGTGCTGGGGAGTGGGCAAGCCCTGGGACACCATCCCAGTGGCCTGAGGTCAGCACCATAGTTTGGTGACCCCAGGATCTGTACTCCAGTTGTCTGCTGCCTTTCCCCTGGGATCCCTGTCCTGGGCTCATGTCTCTCCTTTGCTCAAATTTCTTTAGAGATCGACGAGTGCCAGTCTCAGCCGTGCCAGAACGGTGGCCAGTGCAAGGATCGTGTCTCTGCCTTCCTGTGCTTGTGTGAGCCAGGTTACACCGGCCACCACTGCGAGCTGGGTAAGAGACCATGCTCCAGGACTGTCACAATCCCTCCCTCACCCTCCACCCTTGGGAAAGCCCCAGTGGATTGCAAAGGAGCTAGGTTACCAGGAGCTGTGTGTGCTTGGATCAGCCTGAGGCAAAGGCTACTTTCCCAGGGCTCCCAGCCAACTGTAGGGTTTTCCACCAGGGAGACACTGCTCCTATTTGGGGACAATGAGCAATGTGGGAGGTGGTGGGATTCTGGCAGGTGGATCCAGCCCAGCCTCCCTGAGATCTGGCAGAGGACAGTGGTAGGAGAAGGTGGGCTGTTGGAAGCTAGGTGAGGGGGCATGACACAGGCACCCTATGGGATGGACGCTCTTGGCACAGCCCCACACTGCCAGTTGTCCCCAGGTGTCCCTGAAGGAATGTCTCCATGCCATATTCTTCAGGAGCAGGGCTGAGGCAATGGGCATCCAGGAGCAGGGATGTTCCTGGCCACTGGGCTTGGGGAAGCAAATGACATGGGAGGGGTCTATGCCCAGTGGGAGAAGTGCTGCTCTCCAAGCCCCTGTCCCTAGCACCAGCCATCTCTGTGCTGAGCTGGTGCCTTTCTTCCCACCGGACCCCAGATGTTGACGAGTGCCAGTCGGAGCCCTGCAAGAACAGTGGGACCTGCCAAGACCTCCCCGGGTCCTTTGCTTGCTCCTGTCCTGAGGGCTTCCTGGGCACCCAGTGTGAGACAGGTAGGGGCTCTCCCTTCCTTGGGGTCAGTGGGAGGCTGGACTGTGGCACCAGGACACTGCCAGGGCTGGCACCATGCTGGGTGGCTGGTTGCTGTCTTGGACACCTTGAGCCCAAGCCAACACCTTGTTGCTCATTGTTGCACCTCCTTGCCTGTAGTTTTGGGGGCAGAGCTGAAACTGCTCTGAGGGGGAAGGAGCAAGGAATGAAGTATCCACCAGTGATGGACTCCCTTTCCAAGGTGTCCACCCCTTCCTGGGGGTGTGGGGACCATGGTGTACAGTGAGGGTTTCAGTGTCCAGCCCAGCTGTGCCAAACTCTGGGCAATGCATCTGCCCTACTGCCCCCTCGGGGGTCTGTCACTGTTGCTCGTTCATGGAGGCTGGGAGGTGGCTACTGGCATGCTCACTGTTGGCCTTCTTCCCCCTCCAGAAGTGGATGCCTGTGAGTCAGACCCTTGCCAAAATGGAGGGGAGTGTGAGAGCTACGGGGGCTCCTACCTCTGTGTGTGCCCAGAGGGTTTCTTCGGCTACCACTGTGAGACAGGTGAGGCAGGCAGGGCAGCACAGGGTGGCCCTGGCATCAGGGGCACTGCTGACACTGCCAAACCTGGCACCTCTCCCACAGCCAGTGACCCGTGCTTCTCCAGCCCCTGTGGGAGCAGAGGCTACTGCCTGCCCAGCAATGGCACCCACAGCTGCACCTGCAAAGTCAGCTACACAGGCAAGAACTGCGAAAAAGGTAAAGGCCCTCAGCAGCAGCACCAGGACATGATGTGGGGCTTGACACCAGCCTGGCAGTGCCCACCACCCACCCACGAGGGGCTCAGCACCATCCGGGACCAGCAGCACTCCTTGAGTTGGGCAGGGCTGGGGGCTCGCCCTGGGTGGGGGGGGCAGCCTGTGCCCCACCAGTGCCATGGGTGGGTGCTGGCATGCTGAGTCGCTGCCACAGGTGCTGAGCTTGGCACCGGGACACGGGGGACAGATTTCCCCTGCAGCAATGGCAATCCCTCGGATGCCCTCAGGAGGGGAGGCGGAGGCGTCTGAGCCTCTTGGCACTGGCCTCCCCCGAACCCCTCGCCCCATCCCGCAGTGACCACAAGTGCTTGGCCACCAGTGATACCAGGGAATGCTCCTGGCACCCTGGCTCCTCCTCTGCCCACTGAGCCAGGGCTGGCTTACACCCAGAGAGCCCCTGCCAGGTGTGCCAAGCGAGATGAGCGAGGACCTCGTCCTCTTATCGCCGCTGTTCTGCCGCTTGCTGACAGGGTCTGTTCTCTAAAGATTCATGGCATTACCTCTCCCCTTTGCTTTTGCACACACCCTGAAGAATTGCTGCCACCAACCTCATTAAAGGTGGAAAGGGTGGAGGACACTGGTGTGTTGATTTCTTGGCACCCACCTGAGGACGCAGCTGCCAGGCAACTCATTGACGGCTACGCCGTGACGTACGTATCCCTCGACGGCTCTTACCGCAGGACAGATTTTGTGGACCGAAGTCGTTCTGCCCACCAATTGCGGGCACTAACCTCCGGCAGAGCCTACAATATTTCTGTCTTTTCAGTCAAACGCAACGTGAACAACAAGAATGATATCAGCAGGCCCGTCATGCTCACCACGCGCACTAGTGAGTAGCGTCCCCAGGGGGAACACGTCGTGTGACCGTGTTCACAGGGGTCCGAGGATGAGGGAAGAGACGAGGATCTGACTCCATGTTTCAGAAGGCTTGATTTATTATTTTATGATATATTTTATATTAAAACTATACTCAAAGAATAGAAGAAAGGATTTCATCAGAAGGCTGGCTAAGAATAGAAAAAGAAGGAATGAATAACAAAAGCTTGTGGCTCGGACTCTGTCTGAGCCAGCTGACTGTGATCGGCCATTAATTAGAAACAACTGCATGAGACCAATCACAGGTCCACCTGTTGCATTCCACAGCAGCAGATAATCATTGTTTACATTTTGTTCCTGAGGCCTCTCAGCTTCTCAGGAGGAAAACTCCTAAGGAAAGGATTTTCATAATAGATGTCTGTGACAATCATGGTCGCGAGTGTGCGTGGCCCCTGCAGGTGCCAGGGTTTGTGCTGCCACCTCCAGCCTGCCACCAGCTCCAGCATGGTATCAAATCTGGCAGGTTTGCTGGTGCAGATCCTAAAATCCAGCTGGGGGCCTCTGGAAAGTGCTTGACACAGAGAATTGCTGTTTTCTTTGCTGTGAGTAAAAGGCCTGATGCCCTGTGGCTCACCCTGTCCAGGGGCTGTAAGGGAGCTTGCAGTGGGGATTGCTCCTGAGCCCTGTTCATTGGGGCCAGGCTGTCCTGCTCCTTATCTCTGTGCCCAGGAGAGCATGAGGAGCCCCTGTGCAAGGCAGGCAGTGGGGCTTCTGCAATCCTGTGAACCAATCCTGCCATACTGCTGGGCTTGGTGTGGGAACATGCCAGCAAGGGCAGGGGCTGTCAGGGACCTCTGCTCCATGGGCAGAGGAAGGGGCACAGTGATGCCTCCAGGCCATGGACAGGCAGAGTTTTGATCCCACTTCCTAAGGCAGGCAGGTGTGGAAATCAAATGCAACCAGGATGGAGGGGATTAGGAAAGCAGATGGCCTCTGAGGAGAGGAGAATGGTGGTGGTAAAGCCCCATCTCTCACAGCAGGCTGAGACCAAGTGAAGCCCAGGGGAGGAGATGGCAGCATAATGCTGGGCACAGCAGCTCATGGGGCCTCAAGCCACAGCTGGATGCTGAGGTCAGGATAGCCACCTGTATTGTGCCATGGACTTAGCAGTCACTAGTGGGGTTCCCCAGGGCTTGGTTTGGGGCCAGTCCTGTTTAACATATTTGCTGATGGTCTGGACCTAGGGATTTTGTGTACCCCTCAGTAAATTTGTAGCCAACACCAAGTTGGATGGGAGTGTTGATCTGCTTGAGGCTAGGAGGGCTCTGCAGAGAGACCTTGGCACACTCAAAGGGCTGAGGACAACAGCATGATGTTCAATAAGGACAAGTGTTGAGTCCTGCACTTGGGTCACAGCAGCCCCCTCAGCTCCAGGCTGGGGGAGGAGTGAAGAGCTCTTCAGCAGAAAGGGTCTTGGGGGTGCTGGTTGACAGCTGGCTGAACATGACCAACAGTGGGCCCAAATGGCTAAGAAGGCCAATGGCATCTTGACCAGTATCAAGAGCAGCAGCATGGCCAGCAGCTCTAGGGAACTGGTCATCCCTCTGCACTTGGCATTGTTGAGGCTGCAGTGCATTCATTTCTGGGCCCCTCTCTTTAAAAAGGACATTGAGGCACTGGAGCATGGCCAGAGAGGGCAACAAGGCTTGTCAAGGGTCTAGGAAACATACCTTGTGAGGAACAGCTGAGAGAGCTGGGTTTGTTTAGCCTTGAGAGGAGGAGGCTCAGGGGGACCTCATAACTCTCCAAAACTCCCTGACAGGAGGTTGTAGTGTGGTGGAGGCTGGTTTCTTCTGTCATGAATGCAGAGAGAGAACAAGAACTAATGGCCTAAAGCCAAGACAGGAAATCCACATTAGATAGTCGTAAAGAATGTTTCTCTCTTTGGGAGTTCAAACATTGGAATCAGATATCCAGGGAGGTGGTAGAGTCACCATCCCTGGAGGTATTTGGGAGGCATCTGGATCTGGTGCTGAGTGATGTGGTTTAGGGGTTATAGTGACAGTGCTGGCAGGATGGTTTAACTGGATGGTCTCTTCCAGCCTTGTTGATCCTATGGTTAGGGCCGGGCCTGGGCACTGCAGGCCCTTTGGAGCTGGGGCAGAGGGGACAGCCTCAGCGCTGCTTTGAGTAGCCCTGTGGGTGGGCAGACAGATGTGCCTCCCAGCTGCCTGGAGACTGTGAGGAGAGCATGAGTTCAGTGGGAGAGGTGGCACTGAGCTGTTCCACTGGGGAAGGTGATGCAGAGGTGCCAGCAGGACGCCCCTTGGGGGCACACAGGGAAGGGAGGGGGTGACCCACGGTGACCGCAGTGCTCTGTGCTTGCTCCGGCCAGGGCCGCGCCCGGTGGAAGGCTTTGAGATCAGCAATGTGACTGCCAGCGCCATCACGGTGCAGTGGGCTCTGCACCGCCTCCAGCACTCCACTGTCAGTAGGGTCAGGGTCTCCATCCGCCACACGGGGGACCTGGCAGCCCGCACCGTGGAGCTGAACAGCAGCGTGGCCAAGTACACCTTCCTGTGAGTGCCTGCTGCTGGGTGCCAGGGCTCTGCCTCCCTCAGCTTGCCCTGCTTACCCCTTCCCACCCTTTTTCCTGCACAGGGACCTGCAGCCAGGAGAGAGATATATCATCCATGTCACAACGCTGAGCGGCCTGGGAGTGGAAGACCACCCCTCAGAGAGCCTGGCCACAGCCCCTTTTCATGTGTGGACAAGTGAGTGAGGTTGTCTTTGCCATCCTGACTTGGCAGGAAAGCTGTGGGGAGGGAGAGGTGTGGGAGCTGCCAGACTGTCTGGCCAGCACAGCAAACAGGAGGTCTGCAGGCAGGGCTGGGGAGGCCAGGAAAGACTCTGGCATGTCCTCCCCTGCCAAATGTTGTTCAGTCTCTGAGACCAGCATGAGCCCAGCCCCATGCATGGATTCATCCCTTGCTGTCTGGCAGTCAGAAGGCAAGGGCTGACCTGGGTGCAAGGGTGCAGTGAGGCTCTGTCTGTCTTGGCAAGGACCAAGTGTTGAGCATCCCCCTCACTGTGCATCCCCTGGCTGGAGCAGGCTCGGGGCTGGCCTGGGCAGTGCCAGGCAGGCTGGGCCCTGACACGCTGGTATAAGGTGATGTGAGCAAGGAGGGCAGTGACCATCCAGGCACCCCAGCTCTGACCACTTTCCTCCCCATCCCCTGCCTGCTGCAGGGCCTCTCCCTCCACAAAACCTCACTGCCTCCCACGTCACCGCCACCTCGGTGTCCATGGCATGGGAGCAGCCGCCTGCTGGCACCATGGAGGGGTACATCATCAATGTCACCACGGCTCAGAGCGTCAAGAGCCGCTACGTGCCCAACGGGAAGCTGGTGTCCTACACGGTGCGGGACCTGCTGCCAGGGCAGCGCTACCACCTGTCCCTGACAGCTGTGCAGAGCACGGAGCAGGGCCAGCTGCACAGCGAGCCCATCCACCTCCACGTCAGCACCTGTAAGTGCTCCCGGGCTCTGCTGGGCTGCTGCAGCACGAGGGGGGCAGTGGCATGGCAGGGAAGGGGGTAGGGGGTGGAAAGCAGTTGGCTGAGAGGGTGATGAGCCCTGCACTGTGACAAGCCCTGCTGCCCCAGCACTGGGTGTCTGCAGCAGGCTGTGGGGACAGGACACAGCTCCACTGGAATGGGAGGTGGGGGTTGTAGGGTTAGCAAAGGGCAGACACAGAGCTCCAGCTTGGTGATGGGCACCTGCATCCCCAGTGTGTGGAGAGTGTTTGGGGCACCTGCATCCCCACTTGGCAGCCTGGGGGTGATGGGACTGGCTGGGAGGTCGGTTGCTGGCTCACACTGCCTCTGTTAAGCCTCATCCTTTGGTCTGCAGTGCAGAGGGATGGGGCTCCAGAGAGGCGGTGGAGCCAAGCTGGGCACCCCCGGGTCCTGCGGAACAGGCTGCCCCCAGCCTTCCTGCCGGAGCTCCGCCTGCTGGCAGATCACGACACGGCTGAGGAGCCCTCGCCTGCCCCCAGGTAGGCACTGCCTCAGCTCTTCCACTGGGCCCAAGCACTAGGCTGAGCCAGTCCCTTTTCCCAGCTTCCATGCCCAGGTGTATGCAGGGTCGAGCCATGCTCCTGCTGGGGTGCAGCCTCTTGCCCACCCACTGGGGTTCTCAGCCAGGCCCCTTACCCTGAGAGCAGTTCCCCCATGGGACTTGCACAGAGCCTGATGCCACCAGTGAATGCTTTATGCAGCTGCCATGAGCCCCAGCACCCAGAGCCTGCAGTGCCCTGTACCCTCATGGCTCTCCTGTCCCAGGTTCACGGAGCTGGTGGATGGCAGAGGGAGGATCAGTGCCAGGTTTGGCCCTGCACTGGGAAGATCCATCACTGTGAAAACACGTAAGTGCTCTTGTGCCTTTGTGTCCTGCTCCTGTCAGCCAGTACCATCTCCTGCAGCTCCCTGAGAGCTGAGGTGGCAGCCAGGCAGGCTGCAGGAGGGCTGGGGGAGCTGTAGAGGAGAGTGGAGCCCTCTCACCTGGCCCTGGGCAGGCAAACATCTGCTCTGCTTGTTAGACCCCTGCCCGAGGAGAGGGGTGACTGGCTGGGAGAGCCCAGAGAAGGCCCCTTGCTGATGGGAGGCAGTGCTGACTGTGCCTGCCCTTTTTTCCTGCCAGCAGCAGCAGGGGCCTGAGCCGTGGCTCCATAGCCCTCCAGTGCAGCCCCTGCCTGCCCAGCAGCCTCAGCCCCCACTGTCAAGAGCAGCCTCACACCTGAGGAGGGTCCTGGGTGAGAAACCCCTCACTAGTCAGACCTAGCCCCCATTTTCCATCCCCAGAAGACTGGGAACCAACCCAAGTGCCAACCCAAGAGACCCTAGAGCAAACCCCACACCATGGGATGGGGAAGGGGCCTGGCACACCTGAGGATAGTCCTTGGCCTCACTGCACATCCTGGTTCTGCCAAAGACTCTCTGTCCCAGCCCCTTCCAGGAGGTGTGAGAGCATCACCCCACTTCTAGGGATGCCAGCTGGGGAGGGCTAAAGCACTGCCTCAGGCCTCAGCAGTGCCCCAAGGCTGCAGGCAGGCTGGATCCCTTTGGAGGGGCTGCCTTTGGGTCTGGCTCTGGCCTGGAAGGTGACATTTAATCCTCTCATTGTCCAGAGCCAGAGGCTCCAGTGAAGCTGGAGAACACAGAGGTGTCCAGCTGGGACAGTCTGGCACTGCAGCTGCGTGAGGCAAAGAGCAAGAGTAAGTCCCAGGGGGAGACCCACAGCAGCAGGAACCCGCCCTGGCCCCACAGGCAACCTGCTCAGCACCAGCCTGCCCTCCTTGGAGGGCACCCCTGCCCACCTGCTCTTCCTGGGAGCACCCTGGCAATGCCAGGGCCTTGGCAGGGCTGAGCTGTGGCCCCAGGCTCTGATGGTCGAGCGTGTTTTGCAGGAGAGGGGCAGAACTGCTCCAAGAATCCCTGCAGGAATGGAGGCACCTGCACCCGAGATGAGGAGTCCTTCCACTGTGCCTGCCGCCCGGGCTTCAAGGGCCGGCTCTGCCAGCTGGGTGAGTGCCACGCCGTGCCCGAGGGCCAGGCTGCTGGCTGTCCCTGACACAGCATGTCCCCTAGCATGCAGGTCACCCAGCACACCCTGCCAGCTCCCACAGTGCCCAGGCTTTGCTAGAGATCTGTGTCGTGCTGGCAGCCGAGAGAGGGGCTGGGCTCTGCTCCTGGCTGAGCTCTCTGCCAAGCCCCTGCCTTACCCAGAGAGTTGTGTAGGCAGTGAGAGGCTGGGGGCTCTGCTTCTGCTGCTGGGTCAGCTGTGTTGAGGCCAGGGGGGCCTCAGCAGCCCCTTGCCCCAAGGCACAGGCAGGCAGGGCCAGGGATGGGCTCAGTGATAGCTCCCCTCTCCTATTCCCCAAGCAGCCTGCAAGAAGGTGCCACACTCGTGCACACGGCTGTACTCGGAAACCAGGGCATTCCCAGTGTGGGAAGGAGGCACCTGCCACTATCTGTGAGTACTGCCTGCAGGTGATGCTGCCCCCTTCCCCTTGTGCTCTGAGCTGGGGATGTCTCCCTGCAGCTCGGCTCTGGGGAAGGGACAGCGAGCTCAAGGCCGTCTCCAACCCCAGCTGGCAGTTGCCCCCTCCCCAGCAGGCTGAGCAGCCTGGCGTGCCCCTGTGCCCTCCCCCAGCTGTGCATCAGGGCAGGGTGGGGCTGAAGTGACAGCCCCATCCTGGTGTTACCCACCCACGTGGCAGCAAGGTTGGATTTGGTGTGTGTGACCCCCAGACAGCAGCAGATCCCATCCAGCTCCTGGCTGCCTCTCTGTGAGCAGAGGGCTGGGGGAGCCCTGATGCAGTGCCAGGGCAGGGGGGGTTCTGCTCTGTCCCTGGCCCCCCTATGATGGAGGCACAAAGGCCTGGCTGGGATCAGTCCTCCAGCACAGCAGAAAAAATCTGGGGGAAATCTGGTCCCATTCCTGCCAAGGCTGGCTACTGCAGCCTAGAAGGAAATAGGGGAAATACCCAGACTTCCCCTTCACTCTCATGAAAACACATCTCCCCCTTTTGTTCCCCCATCTCCACTGTGTGTGCAGGTCCAGGAGAGTCTACAAGGTACACCAGGATATCTGCTACAAGGAGAGCTGTGAGAGCACCACTTCCAAGAGCACAAGCAGCAGGTACAGCCCACAGCAGCCCACTGGATGTGCCAGCCTTCCTGTGATCCTGGGCAGGGGGATTGGCTGGCTGCTGTGCCCCAGCATGCAGGGGGACCCCCAGGCTGGGGGTGGACTGCTGAGGGGTGCAGACATGACCAAGGCATGGATGCCAGTGCTGTGTGTTTGCCTGTGGGCATTGGCCAAGGGGCATGGGGCTGACGCTGCTGTCCTCCCTTCTCTTGCAGAAAGCCAAGCAACAGTCACACACTGAAGAAGCCATAGAAGTAAGTACCAGCTCCAGCCCTCCCCAGATGCAGGCAGGGGCAGTTCTCGTGCAGGGAGTCAGGGAGATGGGAGCAGGCCAGGGCACAACCCTGGCTCATGCCACCATGTCCAGGGGGTGTGAGGGCTTATGGCTGAGGGCTCCCTGGTGGCTGGGGTAGAGAAGCAGGAGGCAATGCTCTGCTTCCCCCTGGCTCTGTAGCTCCATATGAGCAAGAGATTCCTGCATAAAAAGTGCCAGGCAAAGGCTGGAGTCCTGGAGGCAGCAGGTCCCCTCTCTCAGCACAAGGTGGTGCACAGGGTGGGAAGAGGCAGGGCATCTGCCAGACTCTGCACACCAGCTCATTTTACTCCTGCTCCTCCACAGGGTTTAAAGCAGTAGAAGCTTCGTCTTTCCACATCTAAGGGCTTTTTGAACACCAGGAAGATCAGATCTGCTCACTGGGTTGAACACAGCAGGGGAGCCTTCCTGCCTGGTGTCAACCTCTCCCTCTCCTCCAGCCCATTAGGGACACGCAGCTGGATCAGCACACTGAGTAGTGCTCCCTTTCCCCCTGCTGGCCCAGCACTGCCTTTGCTGGCCCCCTCTCTGCCCCTGAGGAGCTGAGCACCCCCCTTGAGGGGGCCAGCCCTGCTCAGCACCCCCAGCCACTCTGCACAAGCCACGGGCTCCCCGCTTCACTCAGGGATCAGCCCAGCCCCTTGCCAACAGCATCTGCACCAATCTGTTTTCATAATCCAAGGTTATAAATTACCTATAACCCTCAAATAAAACAGTTTAATGCAGACCAAAAAGCTTTAGCCATCACCTGAAATCTGGCCCCCAGAAACATGCTCTGAGGAGCAGCCTCTGTAGATGAGTTAGAAATGGTGAGCAGCTCCGAGTGGTGAGGCGAGCACGGGCAGTAGAGGAGCATTCCTGTTCCCTCTGCTCTAGCAGGGGAAACTGAGGCAGCTTCTACTGCCTGCCTTTTTTCTTTGCTTTGTACACAAGCCCTGCTTTTAACCAAATTTGCAGCTCAGAAACCAATAGAGCACCTAAAAAGAATTTAAAATGTGATCTGTAGGGTGAAATCTGTCAGCTGAGGCATGCCAGTGGTCACCTCCACACCAGTGCAGGGCACAGCAGAGGCTTGGTGAGGAAGCCAGCCCCACACTCCATCCCCTTGCACTGCACTTCCCTGTGGCACCTGTGCTGCAGGGTTATGTGGAGGAGAGGACCAAGCACCCAGCACTGCAGCAGGGCAGGCAAGGAAAGAAAAAGTGTAGCTTAGAAACGTTCCTAGTTTTTGTGAGTTTGTATGACAACACTAGTTAAACATAGATTTGTGTATTAACGTACACGGTGTATATTATAAATTAACACATACCAGAGATATATCACAGTTATGGTATAGAGTGTCATGGCCCCAGCAGAGTGGGATTGTTCTGGTGGGGAGGGCCTCCCCCCCTGCCAAGCAGGGCTCTGTTGCTCAGCCACATGTCTCAAACAGCAGCTTGGAAGATGCTCTCAGAGCAGGGCAGGCCCAGGAGTTCCAATGCTCCTGCCACCACCCTCTTCCTCCTGGAGCAGTGTAACAGTGCTCAGCCTGGGGGCAGGGACAGTGTGAAGCCAAGAGCAGCTGGCCAGTGTGCTGCTCCCCTCCTGCACCACCTCCAGCTCTGCTCCCACAGGACAGACAGGCCTTGTTTTCCTCCAAGGCTGCCTGGTCCTGCTCCAGCTGCCTGGCAAGCACAGCAGCCCTGCCTTCCCAGGGCAGGAGAAGCAGCCAGCCCTCCCCAGCAGGAAGAGCAGGGCAAGGGGAAACCCAAACAGGAGAGTTTGGAGCTGTAGTCTGAAAGTATTTGCACCCCTGCTCTGTCAGCCACGAGATCAGCACTGACATGGGCTGTGGAGGTGGAGGTGGCCCTGCCATGGGACAGTTCTGTATCCACAGGAGTTGTCCCTACAGCACCAGGCAGCCTGGTCCCACTGCCAGCCAGCAGAGCCGCCCACAGCTCCTGTCCCACAGCTGGCTCAGTATGTAATGCAGCCAGAAGGTTTTAACCTAGTCTTGGAAATAAATTAGGGGGTTTTGTTTGATTTTTTTTTTTAATAAAAACACTTTATGGAAACTGTTTTGTTTTGGGTTTTTCTAAGTAGTTGGTCAAGGAGGAGGAATGAGTGTTGTATTTGACAGATGGGATTTATTGGTACCCCAGCCATGGGACCCTGCACCCACCCCAGCTTGTGCTGGAGTGGGGTGGGAGCCCAAAGCCCCCAGTGTGAGTGCAGCAGCAGGGAGGGCTGGCACCTCACAGCCTCACCTCCTCACTCCCGGGCTGTTTTACTTTCATCACTGTCCAAATCATCATCATCATCATCATCATCATCATCATCATCATCATCATCATCATCATCATCATCATCCTCTGTGTACAGTGCATCCACATGCTTCTCTTCCTCCTTCTCCTCCTCCTCTCGAGCCAGCAGCTTCTTGAAGACCTCAAACTCCTCTGGGGTAGAGTAGGCCAGGCTGGCCAGGAAGTCTTTCTCCGGGAGCTGCAGGATGTCCTTCAGTTTTGGGTTACTAATTTGGGTCTGTCCTTTGTGTGGGGTCTCGTAGAGCCCCCGGCGCTCCAGGAAGATGTGGCGATTCCGGAGCTCGGCAAAGGGCATTTGGAAGAGCCGAGCCTTCACCATCTCCTTCTGCTGGACCCCCATTCTGAAGTAGGCGTACTGCGGGGGGAACGGGGGGTGTCAGGCACAGCCCTATTCCCGCAGCCAGCTCTGCAGGAACGCGGCTCCCGCTCCTCACCTGGAACTGGTGATGGAGGGTGCGCGGCTCCTCCAGCAGGACGGCGGGGCAGGTCCCCAGCACCTCCCGCAGCTGCTCCGCCGTGAAAAGGCATCGCTCCCGTAGCAGCCGCACCGCCGCCTCCAGCCTCCTCCGGGGCACGTGGAACAGCTGGGGACAGCGGCTCAGGGCCCGCTGCAGCCGCCCTGCGGGCAGCAGCAGCTCAGCGGGCACGGCTCAGCGGCAGAGCCCCGCTGTCCCCCCGCGGCCCCGCTCCCTGCCCTACCTCCGTCCAGCCCCAGGCGCCGCAGCTCCTCGGCGCGCTCCCGGAGCCGCTCCGTGGGCAGCCGCAGCAGCGCCGGGCTCAGCTCCAGCAGCGCCAGGGCGGCCTCGGCGCTCAGCCCGAGCAGCAGCAGCTGCGCCGCCGCCGCCTCCCGGTGCTCGGGGCCGAGCCGGGGCTGCAGCGCCTGGAGCCGCCGGGCCTGCTCCTGGCTGAAGCCCATGGCCCGCAGCGCCGCCAGCTCCCCGCAGCCGCGCCGAGAGCACGGCCCGGGGGCGGCGGGGAGCGCCCGGCCCGGCCCCAGAGCCCGCCCGACGCCGCGCAGCAGCAGCAGCAGCAACCGCCCCGCCATGGCCGCGGAGGGGCCGGGCCTGCCCCGCTCCGCCCCGGCCCGGAACGGCCGCGATCCCGCCCTGGGCAGCGCCGCGGGATCGGGAGAAGGGGCGGGGTGGGAGCCGGGCCCGGCACGGCCCCTCCGGGCCGGCAGGGGTGGAGCACGGGGGGCAGCTACAGCCCGGTGCCCGGGGCAGAGAGGGGGGCAGGAACAGCCCGGTGCCCCGGGCAGAGCGCGGGCAGAGCGCTTTGCCCTCTCCGATCCCTGCAGAGCCGATCCCCGCCCGGGCAGAGCCGGGGCGCGGTGCCACAGAACGCAGGTGAGGGCAAGTTGTTGCCTTCCTCCCAAGCGGCCTGACCCTGGCTGACCTGTACCCCAAACTGCTCCTGTTACCCATGTCCCGACCAAGTTCTCTTTATTGAATCTATTTTTTCTTCCCAATACCTCTGTCTCATCAAAATTGAGGACTGTTTTCCTGAATAGAGACAGGACACTGATATTTAAAAAAAGGACACTACCAACCCCCCCCTCCCACCCAAATCATGCAATTTCATGTCTGGTTTTAGTCTCCTCCAGAAAACCAACAGACATGTTATCATTCATTTATTCACTCACTTTTCAGAAAAATATATAAACTACATATAAAAAGTAAAACCCGGCAATAAAAATATTTATGAAGAATTTAAACAATATTAACTCTTTGCCTCACATTTTTGAAACACGTGCTGGGTAAGAACAGCAATAAACTGAGTATATGTGGGTATCAGCAGGTAACCTTCCAATGGGACCTATCCTGCTAACAGAGCTCAGACCTATCTGAGTCGTTCCTGGCTGAAGAAGCCTTTAGACTGAGGTGTCAGCTGGCTCAGCAGAGGCAAACACCTCCTGCCAGGTGTAATGTGCCAGGTTCACAGGCTGGCGCAGCCACGGAGCCTCTGCCAGCCTGGCAAGGGTCATGCGCTGCTCCGGATCCAGGTGCAGGAGCCCGGCCAGCAGATCCATGAGCCCTGGGCAGAGACAGCACAGGATGGCTTAGGCTGGAATTTAGGCAGGTTGGGAATGAGAGAGACAGTCTGTGCTCAAAGAATGACAAATCTCCCAAACTCTGCTGCACTGAGCAGCTTTCCAAATCATCACAGAACACATTAGGGAGCATTTTTTCAGTCTTCCCCTTTATTTTGGGTGGAAAAACACTGCTTATACTTTCCCAGGAGATCTGCTCCTTTTGAAAAGCAAATGGGAAGAGCTCTGTCCTGGATTGCCAAGCAGATTGTATTCTATTTTCCATCTGTATGGCAGTTGTCTTCTGTTCAGGGGGCAGTTTTCCTTATCTCTTCCACACCCAATCCTGTCTCGGGGGGACATCTGCTGATAACAGCTATTGAATGTCACTGCATGGCTGATAAGAACTACAGCATCCCATTGGGAATGGTGAGCCCAGAGGGAGGAGCCAAGCATTCCTACCTGGATATAATCTGGAGATTCTGGAACACCAGCACGGCTTCTGCACTGGATTTCCCAGAGGAACAGCAGCTGCCTCTTCCCCTGGATCTTCAGAGGCAGAGACTGCACCTTTCTACAGGATCCCTGCTCCAGCAGAGCCAGCCCTGACACTGCAGGAGGGCTGAGCCACAATTCCAATGGGACTGCTGCCAACACCCTGACCCACAGGGTGTCAGGTTGTGTTCTGACTCTGTCAGTGTTGTTTTGGTTTACTGCATTGTTTATTTTATCTTTTTATTTTCTTCCCCAATAAAGAACTGTTATTCCTGCTCCCATATTTTGCCTAAAAGCCTCCCTTAGTTTCAAATTTATAACAATTCAGAGGGAGGGGATTTTTATTTTCCATTTCAGGGGAGGCTCCTGCCCTCCTTAGCAGACTCCTGTCTGCTCAAACCAAGCCAAGCTCACCTTCAGACACGGGGCGAGGAGGACTCAGGACAGCTGCCAAGGCCTCCTCCAGCTCACAGAAGGGATTCTCCCCAAGCACCAGGGTGTAAAGGGTGATGCCAAGTGACCACATCTCCAGCTCAGGGCCATGGTACCTGTGCAGAGATAAGCTTGCTTCAACTCAGATTGCAACTACAGAGCTATATGCTAAAGAAAGTGAAAAGAAAAAAAAAGGGCCTTGAAAGCCCTTGCTTCCAATGTTTATTTTAACATAGGAAGTTTGTGGGAATTCTAAGAAGGTTCTCATGTGTTTGAAGAGTCTGCATTCTCTTTCTCCAGGAAATAAAACCTACCACAGAACAGCTAACCAGTTTCTGTTGATGAGTATGAGGTGTAACATGCACCCAGACTTCCACATACATAAACTGGTGACAAGAACTTACCCCTCCACCTTCTTCATCATCAGTCAAAACTGTCAAGTAAATATTTAACTGCAAGAGCAAACACATCCTCCCAGCCCTTTCAAAACAAAAGTTACTTGGAAAAAACTCTTAACTATCTCAATTCCATCTGAGAAAACATGCCAGTTCCTTCACACAGTAAGAGGCTGAACTCCTGGGGCAGAGCTGCTTGCTTCACCTTTCATCCCATTCCCAGCAGGAATTTCCTCTCCTCCTTGCATTGCTTCTCCCCCCACTGCTTTAGGAGGAGGACCCATGGAAACAGCTGTGAAGCACGAGCAAGATCCATCCATTGCAGCAGTAATTGTAAAAAATGACTGTGAAATTGTAAAATCCCCTCTGATGGGGAGGCTCCCTTGTGGAGCAGCTAGGAGAGCACCACCTGCCAGGTACAGAGCACTTGGAGAGGGACACAAGAGGGAAGAGAGCCAAGATGTAGGCAGCACATCCAAAACAGCAGCAAAAGAAGCTGCAAGGGAAGAATCCTTAAGTCCCAAGGAGTACAAAAATCAGTGGGGAGATGAGCAGGGATCTGCAAAACTGCAAAAATTCAAATAGAGGAAAGCACGTGGAAAAGAGAACAGAGAGGATGAGAGTGGGAGGACACAAAGCACAGACATGCAAGGAGAAGGTGCTATCAAAGCAATACCTGCTTACTCCATGTCTCTGAAAGAGCAGCTTTTGCTAGAGAGAGCCTGACAACAGATTTAGAAATTACTTTGTACATATTCAAGCTTTTGCAACTTGATTTCTGTCACTAGAGTGCCCTACTTTGTATGCACTCAGACCTTCACAGTGATTTCTGCCACTGCAGTGCCTTAAATCTCGCTGCATTTCCTCTAGTGGGATACTCTAGCAGCATTCCAATGGCACAGCAGCTTGGCTTCTCTGTTCCAGCCCTGCCCACGTGGGTTATTTTTGGTGTGATGGCACAAAAATGACTTTTCAGAGGGTAACATACGGTTTGCCAGACAGCACTTCTGGTGAGCAGTATTCAATTGTCCCACAGAAGGTATAAAATAATTTCCCAGGTTCCAGGTAGGCAGCTGAACCAAAATCCACTAATTTAATTGTGAAATCTTCAGCAATGACAATATTTTCATCCTTGATATCTCTGTGAAGGATGTTCCTACAGTGGAGATACCCAACAGCTGATACAAGCTGGAAGAGACAGAAGGAACTGGGTGTTACTACACAGAGTCCCTGAATAATTGATGTAGCATCACAGCTTTCCCAGAGCCACATTTTGGCTTGTTTTGACACTGCCTAAACAAGATTTACATCCTAATTATGGAAACTGAAATGGCCTCAGGCCTGCCTGTCATCACTGCTGCAGTGCTCTTGGAAGAGACACTTTAAAGGGATTTTGCTGCTTTCATCTCACAGATGTGCAGGAGGAGGGGATGCTGCAGTCAGGATGTGATTGAGAGCATTGGAGCTACAATCCTGCAAGTTACTCTATTTTTATCCCAGCTTCATTTGGAGGGTCCTTTGGTTTCTCCAGAAGGATATTTGACTGTGTGCCTTCCATGCTGCAGGATGACAAAGCATTTGAGAGCCAAGTTTGGTATAAATAACACAGTCACTCCTAAACTCCATTCTTTTTTCTGCACGATTCATGCTTTAATGCCATAATTAAGGATAATATGAGAATGATATCACCTTGGAGATGATCCTGAAACTCCTACAATGTTTTTAACAAGAAAAGCAGATGGCTGAGGGAGAAAAGTTTCTATTTATAATACAAATCTGCCTCTGCAGAGAAATGCAGTGCAGATCTGAGGGAACAATTCAGCCTTGCAAACGCCAGGCTGGGTTAAGGAAAGGGCTGATCCATCACAAGGCTAAAGGGGCACCTTTGGCTTCCATCTTCCATCAGCACCCCAGCTGAGGGCAGGGTGGGCACAGCAAGGGTGTGGGGGGGGGGTTACCACATGCACAGCAATTCCTGCATACCCTAGAGCAAGAATTTATTCCAAAACTCTGAGGGGAAATTACCTGGGGACTGCTGCTGTGGTTAACTCACTAAACAAAGGACAGTTCAGCCCTCAGGCAAGCTCTTGGCTCATGGGAAACTACCCTGAGTTACTTTGCATTTTGCCACCTTAAAATCCAATATAATTTCTTGATTTAAAGAGCAGAGCTCTTTACTCCTTTAACCAATCTAAACTAAGCACTGAAGTAAGTGAAAACGTGGCTTTTTGTAGGCTTGGGGCAGCTTCTGTGAGTTTTCCACCTCTCTCAGAGGAAATGTGAGTGCTACATGAATTGTCTGGGTGACAGGAGCTGTGAGCTGTCCTGGGAACAGCTGAGGGGCCATGGCTCCACAGGAAACCCTCACAGGCAGGAAGGTCCTGGAAAGGCTTTTTTATTATTCCTAAGTGAACCTTAACAAGGTTTCTGCAGGCAGCATTTCAATCAGCCCCACAGAATGGTGGGGAAAGGTTCTGCAAGTATTGAGCACAACTTCAGTGCCAGTTATCAGCCAGAATTAACCAGAACAGAGTCCTGGCTCTTACATTAACCAATTCTCACCTGCATGTAGCAATTCTGCTCTCACCTGTCTGAATATGTAACTTGCTAATGGCTCATCCAAGTTGGGCTGATTATCAATAAATGTAAAGAGGTCCAGACCAGATCCATGCTTCTCCATCACCAGCTGGAAGAAGCCTTCATTTTCAAATACATCCAGAACCTATAAATAAAAGGCCTGTTAATCATGTGCTTCATCCTCAAAAAATTGCCTTTTTTTTTCTTAACAAACACTGTTCTCCTCTTGGAGATTTAATTGGTGTATATTATAATCTTTAAAGTGTGCTCATTTCACTGAGCACAAATGTTTCTTGAAAAGAGTACAGGATTAAAACTGGAGCAGAATTAAATCTGAGAGGAATTGTCTTTCTGAAGCAAAATACCAACCAATCAAAAAAACACCAACAACTCCAAAACCAAAACCAACAGCCTCAAAACAAAGAGTCTGAAACAAGATGTTTCCAGATTATTTACTGAACTGGTTGGTACATGTTCAGATGTGACATCACACCTCCAAGATATGCATCTTATCTTGAAATAGCTTTTTTTTCTGTTAAGAATCCCATTTTCAGATCACTTTGGGGTAAAAGTGTGGACAATCTGCTGGGACCCACCCTCCAAAGCAAAGCAGAATAAACAGGTTCCTTTCTCTCCTGAAAAGACAGATTCAGTAGAGGACACTTGACTGCTGAAGAGGAACACCAGACACCCAGGATGCAAACCAAGCACCTGGTGCAGTGCAAACTGCATCAGTTCCCAGCCACTGTACCTTGATGATACTGGGGTGCTGCAGCTTCTGCAGGATTGCAATTTCTTGAGTGACCCTGCCCAGGTCAGGATCATCCACCCAGCAGTCCTCCAGCACCCTCTCCTTCCAGATGAACTTTACAATAACCTACACAGACAACAGCATTCAGCATCATCTGCCAAAGCATGCCTTGGAGTGTCAGGTAAATTAATTTGCAGGAAATCTGTTAGTGCCTCCTATTACCAGAGGCATGGAAGTAACCCCATGTGATTAGCTCAGAGTATATTTGAATGTGCTTAAATTAATTTAGTCCTGGAAGCTAAATGATGCACATAAATGGAATCTATTTATTGCTGCTCTGAATTCCAAAGGTTTTGGCAAGCCAGCTCTCTTATCAAGCAGTTACAGCACATGGGTGCAGTGGAGGGAAAGAGCATTAAACATCCATGCAGGAGAAACACCAGAACTTGCCCTCTGAGCACCCAAAATCCTTCTCCTGAAAAAGAGGAGGTGCCATCATCTCAACACATCTACTCCCCATTCTTGACTCATGGCACAATAAGGATTTTGAGGTTTGCCATTCTCTTTAGTAACAGAAGACTAAAATCTATAATTCTGTTAAGATTAATGTCCACTTCTTTCAGGAGGTTCAATTAGCTGCATTAATTAGTTCATTAACTCATTCTGCACCTGTTGTCTCAGGTAACATTTATACACAGCATCAATGCAAATGTTCTGCTGTCCTGTTTCCATTACAGATTTCTGTTTCAACAAAACAAAACCCCAAACTACCAAAGAGAAGCTTTTGACAGTATAATGTTAACAGAATACAAATGCTCTAACCTTTCAGTTTTCATCCTAAATTATTATTGAGCAACAAGAAATACTTCACCTCCTGCTGATCTTTCTTGCTCCTGGCACTCCAGACAAAGCCAAAAGAGCCTTTGCCAATAAGATTGAGAGTGCTGTAATTTTTTGCATATTCTCCCTCACATGCTCTTAATCCTTCAAGATCTTCAGCTCTTTGGGAATTGTTGAAAAGTGAAGCTGATCTGATGGCCTAAGTACAGATACATAGGTTATAATAGCAGCAAAAAATGAACAGGCACAGAATCACATTTATAAAATTAATAAATACTGAAAAGAACATGCACATCTGCAAGAATAGATAAAATGAGGAATCCTTGGTAGAACTGCACTATATTTATAATATGTGCATATATATATATATGTGTGTGTGTTATATATGTGTGTGTATAAATATATATTTGGATATAGATATATATAGATATATGATAGTGAGTATCCTGTAGTTTGGAACTGCACTGTTCAGGTTGCAAAGGTAACACCAGAAGTGTTACAAAATAGCAATTGAGATTTTGTTTTAGTATGTTAAAAAAAAGTAGGGAAAAAAAGAAACAGCAACATCCACCCCACCAACTCATGTCATTAATATGAAAATCTTCTTGACTTTAGCTTCAGCTTAGCAGTCAAACAAGGAGAGAAATGCTCAATATTCAAAGATAGGATTTCTTACTTCTCCAAGAATTTTAGTAGAAAGATCAGCCACAGACTGGGAAGAGTTTGCCAGGCTGGCAAGGAGATGCTGAGTCTTTGCTAGAGCTTCTTTTTGGCTCTGTGAGATGTCTTTCACCACCCAGACACAGAAAAGCACAGTGGGATCCTGCAGCTCTGCACATTTCACCTCAAAGTGTATGCCTGCAGAAAGAGGTGAGGAAATGAAAATGGTAGAATGTAACTTCAGTGTTGAATAAGATCACAGATGATTTAGGACTAAATTCAGAGCTCTTGACAAAAAGTTCAGAGTTTGGGGAGCAGCTTCTCAGTAAAGAATCATCAGAGGGGCTGCCACCAGCACAGCTCTTCTATCAGCTACCTCCAGAGCTCACACTCCAGCAGACACTTGTCAGTGTCCAATTGTGATTATTCATTTCAACTGTTATTCTAGATTACATGAAAACAGGGATTTTATTCAACAAGCCACTGAATGCAGCTGAAGGAGTGAATGAAGCAAACTCCATTATACAATTTTAATTTACAGTTTTACAGTGGAGTTTGTATTTTCAGAAAAAGTTATCAGGTTCAGACTTTTAAATTGTGTTTTGAGAGTATTTCTGACTTTTCAGTAGGGATTAATTTCTTACCAACTTTGTATTTTATACCACCTCATTTTCTGATACCCTCTGGGTAGACTTAAATACCATTTTTTCTTCTAGATGCTTCTTCCTTCCTCTCCACTGTGAGCTTCTAACCAGAACTGTCTGCATTCTCCA
Source organism: Molothrus ater (assembly GCF_012460135.2). Taxonomy (NCBI): domain Eukaryota; kingdom Metazoa; phylum Chordata; class Aves; order Passeriformes; family Icteridae; genus Molothrus; species Molothrus ater. Next base: position 4,106,033 of record NC_050487.2, read on the forward strand.
AAACTGTGGGTGGAAAGGAGCACCCAATAAGAGTTTGGGAAGGGGACAAGGCTTCACTTACTGAACAGTGAACCATCTCTGTGACAGCAATTCCCAGTGTAGCTGCCTTCCAGAATCTCCCAGGTCAAAGGAGCTGCTGGATTTAGCCTGCCTTCTTCTTTCACTGGGGTGGATGTTACTTTGATCTCCATATTTTGCTGCCTGAGGAACTGACAGTGTTCTTCAGGCCTGCCTTTGCTTTTCAGGGGATTTCTGGTGGAATTGTCCCCCACAGTTTCTGCAAGGGTTTCAGCTTGCTCAGGAAATGCTTTGGAGGATTCCTCAGAGTTCTGTAAATGCCTTCTGGAGGCCAGCCATCCAGAATCAGCTTCTGTGGCAGCAGCACTCAGCAGCTGCTTTCCTTGATGGGTGGAAAAGGCACCATTGGTGTCAATTAGCACATTGGAGCAGCACCCTCCTGCAAGAGCTGCAGTAACACCGACAGAACTGTCTGAGCTCCCCTTGACACCAGCATTCAGCCCCAGCACTTCAAGACCAGAGCAAATACAGTTCAGTTCATATTCTTTCACATCTTCAGAGGCTGTGGCAGCTCCTGATGCACAAGCACTGCAGCCTGGTTTATCTCCTGAGCAAACATCACAGCCAGTTTTTCTTTCACATGCAAAGAAGGTGGAAGGATCATTTAGCAGGCAGTTGTCAACAGCAACGTGCTCCAGGCTGGAATGTCTTGCATCACACATCGAGTTTGTTTTTGACACCTGCCTTGGAACCATGTGGCTTTTCAAGACTTGTCTGCAGTTCAGAGCTGTCCCAGGCCATGGCTCATCCAGTGTTGGTGTTCCAGGTGAGTTCCAGGTGGCTGCAGGAGGCAGCTGCACTGGGTCTTTACAGGCTGGGGCATTTCGATTTTCTTCTAGTCTGGAACAAACAGGCAACAGTTACTGCAGGAGATCCTGCACTGTGACTGCTTCTCTCTGCAGTCTCCAAGTTCTGACCTAAATCCCACTGTTGTGAGTCAGGTGATGTGAGAGAGAGCCTTGCAGAGAGCATCTTCTGAGAATTATTTATCCTGAAGTTTCCACTGTTCTACACTGTGCCACTGCTCTGGTTGTGTCAAGCCAGCTTTTGGGATAAGGCTCTGGTGGGCTGAGAGCCCATCTGTAGCAAGGCTGTCCTCAGTGCAAGGACTCAAAGTTATCAGCAATATCATGATTACAAAATAAGAAAACTGTCCTAGTGTGTAATATCCCTTTAAATATGGTCACTATTTAAAACCTGGACCAATAGATTTATTTCAAGTTTAAAAGCAAAAGGCAGAAAGCTGTTTGCACAGGCACCCAAAATCCTGACAGATTTACCAAAGAAGATCAGGTACACTCACAAGACACTCTTTCCCTATGGATAATTTCCATCTCCAGCTTAATTTCTAGTCTGGATGAAACATTTGGTCCCCTTTAGAGCTGGAATTTCTGTACCTTTACAATAGTAGCTTGTGCAGATATAAATAAAAATTGAAGGCAGGGACAGCTCAGCCTGTCTTGCAAACAGCACCCAGATTCTAAAGACAGCAAAGCATGGAAGGCTCTGGCTACACCTCCCCACAGACATCAAACAGGTGAAAAAATCAGCTTTTGCTGGTGATTGCCATCACAGCTCTTCATTTTGCCAAGTGAATATGCACTCTGTGAAATGCCTACCTATTGCTGGGGGTGGATGCTGCTTCAGGAGGTGAGGGAGGAGAAAAGAAACTGGTTCCATTCTTTTGTTTATCCTCATCATGTATTAATTTGTCATCTTGGTGTTGTTGCTCCAATTTCTGCTCTTCATCTCTTGACAGAAGGTGTGCTAAAGATGCAGCCAAGAAGCTGCTCTCTGTACCAAACAGGAAACAAAACCACACCAATTTAAACTCTTATATTTAGGCTTCAGAGGCTACAGTGATTAAAAATAAACTTGGAACTGCCTTGGTCTGTCTTTTTCCTAAGGAATTGAGTATAAAAGGCTTGATTGAGGTAAAACAGTCAAAATACAAGCATTCCATTCTACTTTGAAGTCACTACATGCAGGAATCTGCATGTTTTAGGGTTGCCAAAATTTGCTTTTCTAGCAAAGCTCTTGGGCAGATATTGGTATCACATGTTAGCTACTTGAACTGAAGTTCAGAGGCCTAAAAATGCCAATAAGGGAAAGAGACTGAAATTAAAATCATCATACAGCAGCAGCATTAAAAAAAAAGCTCAAAGCATGCATATACAGCCCATTCCTAACCCATCTAATGGAAAGATTTGGACTGGATTTATGTAACTCACTGAAGCTCTAAGACAAAAAAAAGAATATAAACCTGTTTGAAAGAAGAGGAAGTTAAGGTCTTTCCTTCCCCAGTGACAACAGATCAGAAGAAAAACATGAGTTTGGAAGATGAAGTAAACCAAGTATTATTGCTGCAGAAGAAGGTAATGAGTGAACAACTCTAGATTTGAATTTAGAACAATCCTTTAATTAGTAACAGCTGAGTGCCAGCAATGCTTCCTCACTGAAGAACTGAACTACTCCTAGATTAGGGGCATCATTTCATCAAAGAATTACCTAAGAAATTGTACATTGTCTACCAACTCTTCTTTGTTCCAGTGGGGTGCATTGGTTTCAGCACAGACCTGCATTTCTAAGCAAAGAGAAAAAAAATAGGGGGGAAAAAGGAGATAAAACCAGCCTAAAATGTGATATGGGTGAAAGCATGAACTTGCTGGTGTTCTCTGTGTTGGGCAGAGCTGGCTGCAAAAGACAGATATGTAAATATGAGGTTTCTTTGCTTCTGTTTATTCATGCTGTGCTCAGTGAAGTAAAATTTTGGTAAATTCTGATGCAAACTTCATCAGAGGAATAAGTGATGCCTCCCTGATTGAAATATAGCAACCATAACATTGACTATTAGCCAGCAGCAGAAGCCAATTCAGTATATTCGATTTTTCCCTTAAAATATTAATCCTAAGTAGCTACAGCTCTGCTGCAATACAGTCACAAAAGCTATATTTTACACATTTTAAAATACCACAGGGTCCTAGCAGGGAAGGGAGGGAAAGGAAGTGCTTGTTAAGTACAAAGCGTTCTCTAGTCTCACTGTGATTTCCAAATTGGATATTCAGTTTTATCTTCTTGGCAACAAAGAGAGAAGCTCAATCTTAGGTGAAAAATTTTCTTTACCTGAGGTTATGGTGGAAACCTGATTTTAAAACTGCATGGAGGGGCACTGCTTTTGTGAAGAATGTTCTTTTTTTGTGGGTGAACCTCTTGTGTCTGCTCATTTCCCCTTGGTTACAGCAGCCAGAGCCAGCTGTGGCAGGCAGTGACACCTTCAAAAAGGCACTCACCTTCTGTCCCTGTGGGATCATCCAGAGGGGGGAAAGGCAAAGAACAGCCACTGCTTCTTCCCATGTTGTTATAGAAACCAGGGATCAGGAATGTAATGTTCTAAAACAAAAACAAGACCTTAGAAAGCTAAGCCAACTCTCCCAGGATGGGGGTAAATGCTGACAATCCCTGTTTGTGAGCCTGATCCTCATGGACAGCCAGGCAAAAGGGATCCACATGACCAGGGGAGAGCACAGAACTGTGCAGCTTGCTTTGGGCTACTTGAAATCCACAGCAGCTCCTCAGCTCTAAGTCTCAGCAATTCCAGCATGGCAATTCTCAATGTCATCCCACACCAAACCTGGGGAACACTGGGGTTTTGGGATGGCAAGGAGTGTTGAACAGCTTCACAATTTCAGTGGGTATGCTGCCACATATAGCAGTCTTCTGGGAGGATATGAACTTATCTTACCTTTCCCAAGAGATCTTTCTTCTCATAGCCAAAAAGCATTAAAGCAAAATTATCTGTGATGCCACAGATGGTTCCATCTGACTGGACAGTGATCAGACCACTGATGGTGGAGAAAACCACAACTGTAGCAGAGTACTGATAGCCTGGGAGAGAGCCTTCTGCCTGTGGAGTCTCATCTTTCTGCACTGCTTGCTGCTCCTCCAGATGGGTGACTTCCAGCTTTAAACTAAGAGGAAACATGGTGCCTTCTCTGCATTGGCCTGCAGCTCGCTGGATCCTGAGGTTCTGAATCAAAGCAAAAAAAAACCCAACTAAATAAAACTCAAATAAACCCTCTAACTGAACAAATGTTTGGAGTTTATTGCATTGTTCATATAAAATGACACAGGAATTCTCAGGAAAAAGGAGCAGGAAAAGAAAAGGAATTAATCTTGTGAGTATCAAAATGAACAACATCTGGATTTTTAAGGATCTGGAATCCAGTGTTGAACTACTAAATAAATATCCTGAAGATGAAGACTGGTGTATGCTGCAACTTTTCAACAAATTAGGCATTCATAAGAAGGCCTCCTTCCCCTCCCTATCTGCCCACTTTCATGGCATTTGCAAGACCTGGGTATTCTTTCACTCCTCAGACAGACATGATTGAAATGGGCTAAAGAATTAGAAGGAATCTTAAAGAGCTTACAGAGAGAGCACAGTGTCCCACAAAGCTAGGAGTGAGAGGTCAGGGCATGGTCTCATCCAGGTTAGGAACTCTTCAGACAGCAGCTCCACAAAAAAGCAGCTCACCCTTTCCCAGGGGAACCAGGCTTCTCTCTGAAAAGGCTTTGTTCTGTTGTGTAAGGAGGGAAAGCAGCCTGCACCCCAAATGGGAAGGCTATGGAAGAATGAGGTTGGTTGTACTCTACCTTTGGGATTTTTTTGCCTAGAGGAGGGATCTGCACAGAAGGAATCAGGTCCTTTATGTGGAGCCCAACTACTGCTTCCAATGTTGGGTAGCCATGGAGATGAGCATAAAGGAGATCACAGGATGTAATGTTTCCCTGGGGAGGAAAATTTACAGGATTGTTAAAATTTTAACACTTTAGCCACAGTCCACTCAATGCTTTGACAATGGTTTCTGCAGTTACCTAAGCAGTGGCAGGAAATTTCATTCTGCTGTCCTTTGGTGGACACAACTCACTCAGCAAAAGCAGACCCAGCATAAACCAATATTCCCAAATCACTGTGCAGGGAGCCTGCCCTTTGCCCAGGAGACAGGCAGAGGTGTCCAGTGCTCCTCACAGAACTGCTCCTCAGCCAGAGGATCCCTGGACATCCAGGGACACAAGGACATCCATACCCAAAGCATCAACCCCCTGCCAAACCAACACTGCTCAAGGATAAGACATCCCCTGAGGAGAGAGAGTTTATTTCTGTGTGAGTTATCAAACACATCAGGGTGAGCCTCACCAGAGATCCAGCACAGCTCCTGCAGGCACAGCCCTGCATGGACACACTCCATGGTCACAAACAGCCACCTGCTGTGCCTGCTGCCTTTCAGACACCTTCCCCTCCCACACAAAGCCTCCCAAACTGCAGGCACCTTCCCCTCCCACACAAACCCTCCCAAACTGCAGACACCTTCCCCTCCCACACAAACTGCAATCCTGTTTGATTGTTAGGAAAACACTCACCTCAGCTGTGAAGGAGACACGAGCTGAAAGTCTCTCCACTGGTTCCAGCACAACCACACAAAGTTGGGTGTCTTTGCTTCTTATTTGCCTCAGCCACACTGAGACAGGGATCTTCTCATTGAGGTGGCCAATAACATCCACCTGCCCAGCAGATTCAGAAATGGAGACATGACTTACTAAGATTGTGGTTACTTAGAGGGAATTTCAAACAGGACTAAGATACTGAGCCAAGATACTTCCCTATCATTATTAGAAAAACACCATTTCTTGACTACTTACTAGTATTTTATGGGAACAAACATTTTAATACAGAGATTTTTGTACAGTTTTAGTACAGAGATTAAAATATCTGAAAATAATACACAAAATGTTGTTACTTTTGTGTTGTCTCTCCTCACCTCAGGAAGTCTAAAGGCATAAAGACTTCAGAATAATAAATGTCCCACTCTAACACCTTGCACTCAGTGTGAAGTGCCTCTCAGAGATGCCCTATTTAAGGGATGTCCCATGGTGTTAATGAACATTCCCCATTAGTAACACAGTCCTTACTTTCAGCTGCAAAACAGCAGTTTAATTTCTTATGGGAAGAGATTCTTCTCAGATCAGAAAATGTTTATCTATCCTATAGCCTGCAAGGCTCATCCCAAGCCTTTTATGGTTTTTATATTATCTTGACAGAATGGGTTTATGATTTACACACTGACTCCTATAAAGTATTTGGAACAGCTTGGATTAAGTGCCTCTGTCAGACATTTAATTTTAATTCTCACTGAATCAAACTTAGATCTTTTCCCCCACCCCATATCCAGCTGAGGATTCAGGAAGATAAGGCTCTGAGATACCAACAATTTCAGTTCAAAAATAACACACCAGAAAGAATATGAGCTCATTTTCCAAGAAATCTCTAGTGGCAACTCACAACAGCAGCAAAAGAAAATAATATGGAGATTTTCTCATGCAGTTCTCTTATAAATAACCCCATTCCAGGCAAAATATCAATTCCACTCTTTTGCACAAACTATGGTGTTTTGACACAGACATTTCACAGTATTTCAATGCCTTTAACCTTTATAATATGCACAATCCAAATTGAGATTTAAAATATATTTTAAAAGAAAACATTAAAAAAATTTAAATACATTTTTAAGGGCCAGACAGTTGGGAGCTTTTCCACAATAGACTTTTTCCTTGTTAAGCAATTTTGTAAAAATCTAATGTCCTATAAGTTCTGATTTGATCACCTCACAGTGGCTCCATGTGTTGGGAGCTGCAAGGTTCTCATGTGTGTCCCCTTAAATCATCTTTTGCTCTTTGAATTCCCACACCTGCAAACTTTTAAACCAAACACTCCTGCAAATGACACTATTACCAAATGCCCATGGAGTTAAATACAGCAGGAAATTATATAGAAAATGAAAAAAAAACAAACCAAACCCCAACCAAAGCCTACAAAACCACTTTATGTGGTGGAGAACATTTCCTTGAACATTTGACATACCACAGCTCCTGAAACCACTGAAGAACATTCAGAAGTCTCTAGGTACTCCTCACCCACTGCTTCCCATGCCTCTTGGCCAGATTTGGATATCAAGTGGGACAGCTTCTGACCAATGAGTTCCTGACTACTGCACCCAAGCAGCTTGCAAGCTTGGTCATTGGCCACTAGGATCTAGAAAAGAACAGAAAAACCCAAACCTCAACAAAGAATAAAATTTTTTAAGAGCTCATCATCTCCTCAGGTTGTTGCTTTAATGTCTTATAATATCCCTTTTTCTTGGTGGAAATAAAATGGCTCTTTGCAATTCTAAGTTCATGATAGATTCTTATTCTAGGACATCCCTTGCCTACACATCTTTTTAGTTAAGAGGTTTTGAGACATTGCTTTCCTTTTAGGTTTCCTGCTTTCTTTTAACTGTAAACAACAACATCCATGGAGGCAAAACTACAAAGTTGTATTTGCAAACAAACCTCAGGCAAACCACAAACTTGCATCCGAGCTCAGAGGTATGCAGTGATCACACCAGTCACTGGCACACTGGAGCCTGTGCAATGGAGCAGTTTGGGACTCAGTGTCTCCAAAGGGGGCAAACCCAAACTGTCAGTTCAAACTAAAACATGGCACAGCTCTCTAAAGGCATCAGGACCCAATTTTAGATTCCTCTCAGGACAGGAACAGAAAAACTCTTTCCTCCCAATGCAAATGAAATGTTTGCTGGGGCAGATAAAGAAATCTTGTGCCACCACAAACACATTTCAGGGCTGGTACTTTACAGAGAGAAGGCTTGAAGCACATTCTGCTCTTCCTTTCTTCCCTCATGTCACTCCACAGCCGCATTCTTATAGAAACGTTGAATCACAGAATGGTTTGGGTAGGACAGGACCTCAAAGCTCATCCATTTCCACCCCCCTGCCATGGGCAGGAACACCTCCCACCAGCCCAGCTTGCTCCAAGCCTTATCCAACCTGGCTTAGAACATTTCCGGGAATGGGGATTCCACAACCTCCCTGGACTGTTTGAGAAAAGACTCAACACACCCTTGCTTCTGCTATTATTCTGTGTATTCTGCTATTATTCTGTGTATTCTGCTAACTACAACCTGCAATGGAAATAAACTCATCAGCCTTTAGAAGACCACTGAGCTGGAGCAGACTACAAAATGCCTTCATGACACTAATTACCTGCAGACACACAAGAGAAAAACAGACATTTTAGCCTTGTTTCACATAATCTCTACCATTTATGGGCAGCTCAGGGCTGCAGGTACCTCTGTGGTGCTGGCATCCACGGTGAAGATGGCTTGGTTGGGGCTGCGTGCAGCAGCTGGGAGGTGCTGGCTGGCTTCCTCCCCAGCTGGGGTGTGCAAAAAGGAGCAGGAACTGCCAGGGGAAGCAGAGAGGGAGGCAGAGTCCCACTGAGCCCATGAGTTCCCAGTTTTGCTGGTACAAATGTTACGAGCTGTCAGAGAGGACAAACAGTAAGAGCTCCACTTCTCCCCTGTGAAAACATAAAGGTCAGCAATGTTGCTGTAACAGGAGTATCAGAGGAATGGATTAAAGAATAAAAAAGCTGTCAGCTGAAGCAACTGTCAAGTAATCCCAAAATACATGCTCCTAGGTTTTTAAAGAAAATAAAATCAGTGAAACTAAAGAAAGCAGAAAGTATTCTAATAAATTTATCTTTTTGAATCTGAACATATAAACTTAGTCCATACAACTTGCCAACGTTCATAAGTTTTAACCAGACTAGTTAACTTTTATTTTTTACTTAGCAGTTCTTAAAATGTTTTGAAATCTCTCTAATTATAAATGAAACAGTCATTAAATAATTGCAGTAAGTGCTCAAGCCCTTATTAAAAACCCTGTTAGTAGAAAGCCACTTAATTAACTGTTCACAGTATGTGACATTGAAATACCTGTGTCCACACCAATGTTCTAGGCTACAAAGTGCCAAGTGATTGCACCACAAATTTGAAAGGCTCTGTGAGCACCTATCCAATGATGTTTTCTCTATAAGCTCTCCCAGCCTGCAGCAATTCCATGTCTCACTGAACAAGTGCATCCTGACAGATACATACTGCTGTTATCTCTAAGTTTGAGGAAGGGGAAGATCTGAAAGTGCCCAAAAGCTCCATGGGAACTCAGTCTCACCACAGAGTGCTCACCAGGCAGTGATGTTCCAAGCTGACAGAGCCCAGAGAGGCGACTTCTCCTGCTTTTGCTGCCCGAGGGAAAGGATCTGCTCAGAGTATCAGAGTCATTCAAGTGAGTAAGGACTAAGCCTGCTGACGAAGACAGAAGGGCCCCTTCAGAGGGGCTATAAGCCATGATCACACTCTGGTTACCAGCCACACCTCTGGAGCCACCATCTGCAAGAGAATCAAAGGACACAGAGTCAGGCTGGCAGCAGGGACCGACGCTGGCACAAGCCTGTGGTGACAGCAAAACGCTCATTCCTGAGCATCCTGCTACGTCTGTGGGCTTGTTACAGAGCTGACTGCTGACTTGGCATCCTGTGCAGGGGAGGGCTCCATCCCTCTGTGGACCTTTCATTCACTGAAAAGTTGCATTCCGTGATCCTTCTGGGTCCCTTCCAACCCTGTGTGACCGACAGGACTCCGCTAACGCATTTCTTTCTCTCAGAGCTGCTGAGCGCCCAGCCAGCACCCTCCCCCCTTTTTGCTGGCTTTGAAATCAAAACTTTTGGGTAATTTGGAAAGTCACTCGCAGTTTTGACTCAACAAGTGTAGCGCAGCCTCCTTCCCTCCCTCCCTCTCTCCCATACAGGGAGCCGGCCGGGGGCCCGCGGCCAGCGGCGCCCACCGGGACAGGACAGGAGGGGACGGGAAAGGACAGGACAGAACAGGAGGGGATAGGAAAGGATGGGCGGTCCGGGACGGGACAGGAGAGAGGAGAGGAGAGGAGAGGACAGGACAGGACAGGAGAGGACAGGACCGGTCGAGACGAACCGCTCCGGTCGCAGCAACGGCCGCGGCTTCTGAGGGCGGCCCGCCACAGGCGGAGGGCGCGAAGGGGAGGCAGGCGGGACTGAGCAGCCACACCACCCAATGGGCACGGGCGCTGTGAGAGCGGCACGGAGCGGAGCAAATGGGACACCAGCGCGGGAGGAGGAAAAACAGCTCGAGAGCCCGGCGGTTCGTTGGTCCCGCCGGTCACCCCTTCCCTTTCCCCGCCGCTGCCGCCGCCACACGCGGTGCCCGCGCTCCGTGAGGCAGCACGGCTGACCTGCTCCGGGTAGGGAGGCTGCGGGTGAAAACCCTTCCGCAGGACGGTAGCTGCTCCTCCCAGGGGTTTATAGGCGGGAGGACGAGGCCGAAGGCAGCGCGTAAGGCGTCCCGCTCCAGGCGCCGGTAGAGGGGGAGCAGGTCCCGGCGGAGGGAGAGCAGGCTCCCACCCCTCCTGCCGAGAACTACAACTCCCAGGAGCCCGCGGGGCACAGCCGGGAGGGGGTCTCTGCCCCGCCTCCTGGGCGCGCCAGCTGCGCGCGATTGGCTGTGGCGCCGCAGTGGCGGCGGGCTCTGATTGGCCGCGGCGGCGGCGGAGGCGGTTTCCGGAAGGGGCGGTGGGAGGAGGAGCGATATGGCGGCGGAGAGCGGAGCGGGGCCGCAGGAGATGATGGAGGGTGAGAGCCCGCCGGGGCTGCTGCTGGGGCTGCGGGGGTCGGGGAGGCGCGGCCGGCTGCTCCAGCGCTGCCTCCGGGCGGTGCGGCTGCCAGCTGCGCGCTGGGGGGGGGGTTTGCGGGCCCTCCGGGGTCGTGCAGCCCCCGAGTGTCCAGCGACCGGGGGCCGGGCCCGGCCGGGGCCGGGGTGTCACCGCAGGGCGGGATTCCCGCCGGCTCCGTGCCCACAGGGATGAACGAGTGGGGTTGTGGAGATGGCCGTGACGTAAAAAGTAAAGATAACGAGAAAGAAACCTTCTGGATGGCGCTGGTTTTCCTTAGTGCCCTGGTGAGACGAGAGGAAAGGCTGAGGGGGCCAGCGAGGAGCGTGGTCCAGGCTCAGGGTCGCCACCGGAGCTGTGGCTCGGTGAACATGAAGGGATCTGGCAGGTTGTTCTGGGGAGGTTGCTCTTATCTGCGAGGATTTTTTTATCCATGCCTTCACTTCTTCGTGTCATTGGTACTATAGTACATGATACTGATTTTTTTATTTTTTTTAAGTCTAAAAGCTCTTAAAATGTAATCGTTCTAATTCCATCTCCGTAATCTTTGGAATTGCACTTCATTGATCTAAGAAATTTCCTTTTTCCTCCAGTCTTCTTCCCAGATTGTTGGTTTTAGGAAGATGTGATGGGAGGAAAAAGTGCATCCAAAATCAAAGTAGAAACAAGGGGTAAGAGGCCTTTTATTTAAGACTAAACCTTTCATTTAGTTAACTTAGGATTTCTACTAACTGCCTAGTCGTTTATGTGAATCCTGGTTATTTTCTCTGCCTGCTGCTCCTGCCCTGTGCCCCGCTGCTGGGAAAAACCTGACTGTGCCTTTCTGTGTCTTGTGCAGTGGATAAGAGGATCGAGTCCGAGGAGTCGGGGGACGAGGAGGGGAGGAAGCAGGCGGTTCGCTTGGTGACAGAGCTGAGCCAGCAGAGCCTGCGGGATGAGCAGAACGGCGAGAACTCCGCAGGTACCGTGTCAGCCTCAGCACTGCCTCCAGGAGTCCCGGCCGGCCGCGTGTGCACAGCCTGCAGCACCCCCTGTGCTCCTCCTGGCCGGGTATCCATGGGAACCTGCCCTAGAGCCAGCCTCCTGAAAGCTCAATAAATTTGTTGCTAGAATAAAGTTGCCTGCTTATTATGGAACTGCTAGTATTAGAGCTTTGATATTTTTTTTTTTTGCCTTGCTTATTTACCCATCCGTGTTTCTCTTTGATATCAAAATGCAAAGCATCTTTATTCTTTTCTTTTATGGAAATTTAGAAACCTTATGTGGAAAGATTTTTATTAGAAGTTATCATGAGGAGCTTTTCCTAATTCTGCCTTAGTTTATGTCGTTTTTTTTGCCTAAAGAATTGCCAGATTCCTTTGGAAGGCAACAAAGACCATTTCTAGATGGATTGAAGGAGCTTGTACCCTCTGTTGTTTTAATTTAAAAGTTCTGAGATATCTCAAAATTATATAATTGGGTGTAAACTTTTCCTGCTGCTCCCACTGTTTGCACTAAAACATGGGGTAGAAATACTGACAAACTCTAGAGCCTGTGGATGTTTGATGGAAGGGTTTTCAGTGGCTTGCATGGAACTTGTCAGAGCAGATCCATCTCTGCACACCCTGTGTGGTGATCTCAGCTGAGCTTTTGGTGCAGTCTGAAGTGTAACATCATTCTTTTGACAGTGACGTCCATGTTATTATTATTGTTATTGGGATACTGGAAGGGAACTAATGAAAGAAATTTTAGTTCTTACAGTGGATCCCTGCTCGTCTTAACCTTGCACATTGAGATTTACCAAAGTATTTCTCAAACTGATAAATTGTTACTAGAATTTTAAATCTCTTCTCATGACTAGATGCACTGTATCTAGATCTAACTTGTTGCTGATAATTTTAGCCCCCTAAATATTACTCAAGAAATGCTCTTCCATTTTTCATGGCTCTGCAAACTGTGCAGTTGATGGAACCATGCAGATCAGACAGAGCTTTCCTTTGCATGCCTGAATCCTGAGTGTTTGCTCAGCTGCCATCATTTAGCTGTGTGTTGGAGGTTGTATTTTGCACTTTGTTCCCCTGGGAATTCTCTGAAAGGAATTACAGAAGTGATGTACTCTCACTCTAGTGAAAGCAAGAAAAGCACATTCAGATTTGTTTGCTGAGTTACATTTGTGTACTGTTTAATATAATGACTGTATTGTTACATTTTCCAAACGGCAAGCATTCAGAAATCTAGGGCAGGAACCAAGCAGAGGAATAATTTTTGAACATTCAAGATACTTTCCACAGCCAGCTTTGAATTTCTCAGCTGAAAGGAAAATGATGAGTTTTCCACATTTTTTCACAGAAGATCTTAAGTGGCTTCAGAACAGCTGAAATTTCAAATTCATCATTTAGCTAATTCTCTGAGGAATAGAGCCTCTGGTTAGAAATCATATAACTGAGCTATTTATAATATTCTTCATGCATATGCACTTTAAGAGTGTAGTTAGGCTTTTTGTTGATTGAAATGCTTGTGGTACTGGGAACTTACATAACTCAGTAATGACTGTTCCCACTGTGGAATTTGAGTTTTCTCAATGGTGGAATTTTTTTTTCCACCTCTGCAAAGGCATGTGGCTTGCAGGCATGGGTTACACAGAAATTCACTTAGGAAACTTCACAGCCAGAGTGATGGGAATTTTTTCCATTCAGAAGTGTGGAGTAAAGCAATTTGCAAGGGAAATGGCAGTCCTGGCTGTAAAGTGCTTGTAGGAGGGTCAGTTTAGAGGTTTTTTATATCCAGTCACTTCATAAATAAAATGACATATAAATGACTGTAAATTTGCTAGAACCATTTTTCTCATCTTTCTTTCTGGTTTTTTTTTTTTTTTGTTTTTCTGCTCTTGAGAGAAAATGTATTTTAACACTTCCCTACCAATACTGATTTACAGCTGATACCAGACACACATCTCCCTCAAGCTGCTGAATGTTTTATACACAGTGCAGAGACTTCATAGCAATTGACTTCAGTACACAACAGCCCTGCCTGTGTGTTCAGTTTTAAATTTATTTTATTTTATTTTTTATTTATTTTATTCTTTTATTTTAGCTATGTGGTTTGGTTTTGCAGCTTTGGATTTGAGTGCTGTTTTCCACACTGGCTATTGTGAGAGGTCTCTCAAAGCCATATGTCAAAATTAAGAGGAGCCTCAGAACAGAGTATTTAACACATTACCTAAATCTAGTGTTTATAAATTTAAATAGTCAATCTTCCTAGCTAAAGAAAATATTTTTTTTTTTCTTGAATGGGGGTTTTTCCTGAGATTTTTTTCTTTACCATGTGTGTGGTTGGCTTTACTGCTGGACAACTTTAAAATCTCAAAGGACTTGAAACTCAAAAGGTTCCTTCACCATGAACACTAAGTTACTGCCAGTATCACTCAATACCGGGGGCATAATTTGGATTTTTTCATGTGATATCTCAAATAACTGTTGTTCCAAAGCTGGGCACTGCTCCTGTAGGCTGTAAATTCAGCAAGGCTGCTTGTTTGGCTTGGAGCACTTCTCCCTGAGAGTCTTTGCACCCAGGAAACAGATCAAAGAGCTCCAGCCCTGATAGCAGCAGGGTGGGGTACCCCACTCCCCTGCTGAAGGGCAGAGCTCCTGATATGGAACTAAAATAAGAAAAAGCAGGCATTGCTCACTGCCCATTGCTGACTGGCACATGTGTGTCTGTCAATTTTTGGTGGCATTTCTATCTTGCTGTTCAACATCCCCAAGACTACCAGCTCATTTTGCATTCCCAAAATATAATTTATGTTTCCTGCTATTCTGTGCTATTTAAAAAAGAAAAAAAGAGGATTGCTTTTTCAGTCTTAACTTCTGTGAATCAGCTCAGTGAGTCTCTTTCCTGTTTAAATGTCCAGGCAAGAGCAGCAGCCCAAATACAGGAAGGGCAGTGATGATCTGTGCACCACCAAACCCTTGGAGTTGGATGGTGGCATTAAAAATGGTGATGCTGGTACTGTTTGTGCCTGCACTGCTGCTTACAAAGCCAAGCATTAGCAGGAAGAACACTCATTAAATAGGAGCACTTGACATTTACAGGGATTTAACCATTCTGGGCTGTGAAAATAGTCACTGCTGCTGGGTTAAGGGATTGAACTTGCATACATGCAGGAGTTAGTGCAGAGCCTTTGGGATGTCACTGTAATTAAAGTTGCTTGAGTTTTTGGTAGCACTCAGAGAAGCTTTGCACAGGAAGTAGAAAAAGCTTGCAAATCGTGTTGTATGTCAGTTTTGCAAAGCTGAATCAGACTTTGTTTTTATTCAGCAATTGATGCAACCAGCAAACCACCTCCAGCAAATGGGAATGGGCATGAATTATTCAGCATGAATTCTCCAGTAAATTTCCCTCCCTCATGTGCTGTGGTAGAAGCACAGCAAATGCTGGGGTGTTTTCCAGAGCTGTAAAAGCATTTCCCAAGGAAATTCATGCAGTGGCATAAACAGTGTTGTCTGGCATAGTAGGGAGTTCAGCCAAACAAAGGAAGGGAGATCCAGGCAAAAGTGTTCACAACAGTGACATAAAGTGGCAGTGCTAATAAAAACATCCCAAACCCTGAAGAGTGGGATTGCTGAGATGCCAGGTCATTCCTGCCCATCTCCCCAGGCAGTTAGGATTCCTTCTTGGCAAGGTTTTATTGTGTTGTCAGAGGAGCACAGACACTTAGGATGGGGTAGGTGTGAAGGAAAGGTATCCTGCCCATCCTTGAGCCTGCAGTTTCCAACAGGTTGGGCTGATCTCTGTGTGTTTTACATCTGAGCATGAAATCCTGCTGTAAAGAAAGATTTTCCTGTTACTCTCGTGGCTTTAATGAAGCAGAATGTGTGAACTGTGCCTCTCATGTGTTTGTCCTCCTGAGGAGCATTTGCTCTCAGGGTGGGGCTGTTGTCCTGCCTTTGGCTGTGTGGTGCAGGAGCTGGTAATGTGTTTGCCTCTCGTGCAGGAGAAGCAGAGACCCCAGTGGACATGGAGACCATTAGCCTGGACCCAGAGGCTGAGGTAAAGGCAGATTTTTGTCCTTTATTCGGCAGGAAGCAAAGGTAGGCAAAGGCAAGTATTGAAACCTGATTCAAAGATCTAATTCTTCTGAAGGTGCTGGCTGCTGTGATCCTCCCCAGAGCTGATTCAGAGCCTTCAGAGTAGAAGTAGAGGTGTTCTATTTTTCATCACTAGCTGAAACATTTTGTCAGTACTTCAGAATTTTAAATTAGGCATGGATGCACTGAAAGTGTGTCTGTGCTGCAAGAGGCACTGCTGGGCTGTGAGCTTCAGGGAGTCTGTTCAGTGAGCTGTTAGCTGCTGTGAGCCCTGTGCTTTGGAACAGGCACTTACCCAGCCCAGTGCCTTGGCATCAGCAACCTCCTGAGCCCATTAGCAGCAGAGGGTTTGAGCTGCTTTTGAGGCTGGGGAAGTGCTCTCTTTCTCTTTGACTTTCAAATCTGGAGCATCTGGGGCTGAGCAGCACAGATGGAAAGTGCCTCAGCTGATTGCCAGTGCAGAATTAACATTCACAAAACCACTGGTTATTCAAACTGGCAGTGACTCCTGCTCATCTGAGGCCTGGAACTGGAAATGGCAACTTGTGTTCTGATTAAGCCCTAGCAAAGTAGGTAAGAGAACTTTATGCAAAGCTTTATTTATGCAAGAATTTTGCCATTTCAATAAATTTCTGAAGATTTCTAATTTTGGTGGTGCTCAGCCTCAGGAAAGGGCTGTTGCATTGTATGCAGTTGACATTTTGCATTTGCAGTTGACAAGTTCAGGCCATGTGTCTCAGTTGTGGTGGTAAAATCATGTGCCAAACCCATTTTACAAATGCTCTTGGAAGGGAAGTCTCAATGAGCTGCACATTTTGTAATACTATGATTTCCCTAGAACAAAGTACCAGGTTGATTTTTAAAGACCAGATTTGTTTTGGAACAACTGCTAAATCCCTCCATTTCTCTTTAAGGATGTTGACTTGAATCATTTCCGGATTGGGAAGATTGAAGGATTTGAGGTGCTCAAGAAAGTGAAGGTAACAGTCCTGGGGAGCAGAGAATGCCTCTTGGAACTGGGGATTTTGTAGATCTAACCTATAAGAGGACAGATAGACAGTCTCTTTTTGGCTGAGATTTAGTGGGTTTGCTTAATTTTTAGCTGAAAAATGTAGTTTTACCTATTTGTCGAGTAGTAATTAAAATCTTGGGATTTTGCCAGTGTGTTTTGGAAGTGGATGAGAGGCAGTGCATCAGGGCACATCCTGGACTGGTAGAGCAGACTGAATAATGTGGGTGGTAAAGCCCTCAGTAAAGCCCTCAAAGCAGGCCCAGTTAGAACAGGTTGCTCAAGGCCATCTCCAGTTAAGCTTTTGAATATTTCAAAGGATGGAGATTTTGTATCCTCTCTGTGCTGCTGTTACTGTATCTGACCCTTGTGGCTGAAAGATTTCCCTCTGTAGAATTGGAGTATACCAAAAAAAGATTGTGTTAAAAAATCAAACAAAACCCAACAAATTCCCAGCAAAACTTAATGGGGGAGCCCTCACCCACACCTTTAGTCTGTAAGGCATTACATGCAATCCTTCATGGCCATTTTTTTGATTCTTTTTCAACTTTTCCTCCACCATTAGACTCTGTGTCTGCGTCAGAACTTGATTAAGCACATTGAGAACCTGGAGCAGCTGCAGACCTTGCGGGAGCTGGATCTCTATGACAATCAAATCCGCAAGATTGAGAACTTGGAGGCTCTGGTGGACCTTGAGTGAGTCCAGGGTGATCACCAGGGTTAGGTTGGGGTGGTTTGCTACTCACTGTGTTACTCATGCTGTACTTAGACCAATGTTTGTCACCCAAGCCTCTGTCAGGATTAATTTTGGTGCTCTGTGAAGGATAATATCTATTCTCTATTGGTATTTAACCTGTGCAGTACACAAGTTTCATTATCCTGAAGCTGCAAAAAGCAGCTGGAAATGAGCCCTGTGCTGTGTGAGGCAGTGAGGATGGCTGCTGGTTGTAGCTTCCACAAAGGTCCCCTTTGCTCTTGCAGTCAGAGCTCTGGGTAACAGGTGTTTATTCCTGCAAAAATGACAAGAGATTTCAGGTAAGGTTATTATTTTTTAGGAGGTTTAGGGAAGGAGTAAGAACCCTTCCAAGTTTCTGAGTTTCTGACACTTGCCTGGATCACTCTGGAGGTACATTACAAAACTGTTCCCCATGGGGCAGGACTGGCTCACTTCTCACCATCACAACCTTTCCCTGCCCAGGGGAGCCCTTGACATGGTCCTGTCACAGGCAGATCTTGCAGGCAGGCACCTTTCCCAAGGAAAATGCAGATTGACTTCCTCCCACCGTGGCAGCTCCATGGCTGGGCAAAATAATGGCTGACTTCTGCATGTGGCAGGTGATTTTTTTTCCCTAACACACTGCAGAAGTATCCTGAAAGTTTTATTTGTTGTGTTTTCTAATAAAAAGAAATTGCATTCATGACTTTAGGTTTAAGGCCTAGCAAAGGCTTGATCTCTGCAGTCAGGGAGATTCCCCACTGTCACCATGATATTTTCTGAAAAATCCTCTTTGCCCAGGATTTCCTCCCTTGTTTGCTGCTCTGGAATGTGGTCTGGAGGTTGTTTATCCAAACATGTGAATTGTTTTTACTTAATGACCAATCACCATCAGCTGTGTTGGACTCTGAGGAGTCAGTCACAAGTTTTTCATGACGATTCTTGTTAAGCCTTCTGTCTGTATCCTTCTCTTTCTTTAGTATAGTTTTAGTATAACATTTTTAATATCATATCATATAATAATAAATCAGCCTTCTGAGAACATGGAGTCAGATCCTCATTTCTCACCTCACAAACACCACACTCCACCAATTTACAAGTGCCTCTTTCAGAATCATCCCTGCCTGATGGGCTGATGAGACCTTTGGTTTGTTTTGCCCCAGGGTCCTGGACATCTCCTTTAATGTTCTTCGACACATTGAAGGACTGGATCGGCTCACCCAGCTAAAAAAGCTCTTCCTTGTCAACAACAAAATCACTAAAATTGAGAACTTGAGCAGCCTGCAGATGCTGCAGATGTTGGAGTTGGGGTCTAATCGAATTCGGGTAGGTTTGCTCTGAGATGTTGGCTGCAGAGTTCTCAGCTCTGCTGTGATATTGGCATTTTCTGAAAGTGCACTGCATTGACTTGGATTTGCAATTTTGTTGGTTTTTCTTGTTCCAGTCACTCCCTGTGCTTATTGCTGTGCATGCTGGAGCATTTCATTATGCATTAGTGCCTGGCTGCTAAATCACCATTTGTGAATTTGTGTCTTTAATGAACTCCTATATCCCCCATGTGTTTCCTTTTGCAGGGGATGGTTTCTCCCTGCTAGGAAGCCAAGCCTATCAAAACCAGCAGTTGTTTTCTCTTACCTTTCTACAGGCTGGTGCTGAGTCCATGAAACCTATTGAGAGCAAAATGAGTTTGATGTGCAGGTGCCATTGACAGCCTGCTATGGCAGTCAGTCTTGTTTAGGAAGAAAATTTTCTTGAGGCTTTGCTCTGGAATGCCTTTAAAACCTAAAACTTGGTACTGTACTGCTGATTGCTTTGGGGTTTTATTGTGCAGATTGTGACTTTTTCAATTTTAAATCTGTGCTGCTTACAGGAGAGCAGTTATGAGCAGTCTCTCCTGTCCCTAAGGTATGATTCACTGTATTTGCTCAGTTCACAAGAGAACTGGTCAGAGAGATGACACAAAAGACTTGCAACATGGAAAATAAGCTCTTTTTTAAAAAGCTTTTTTTAATTACATGCTCTTTAGAAAATACTCATAGAAGATGAGTGCATTTCAACCAGTGTGGTGTAAGTTGGTGCTGCCCATTTGTAGTCTCTGAGAAATTACTTGTTATGCTAAAAGATTAGGAAAAGATCTGTTTGTCCTCTTTGTTTCAGGACTTGTGGAAGAACACTTGTCTTTGTAGAAGAGAAGGAAACTGCAGCTATTAAAAGCAGCCTTCTAAGGCTGAAATGTGTGCTGCCTTTTTGAAGAGGAAAAATTTTGGTTTGCTCCTAAAGCCAAACTGGACTGAATTGTTTTCCAGGAATTTCTGCTTTGGAAATGAAATTATTTAGGGGGATAAATCTAGAGTGTAAGAACAACAGCCAGGTCAGATGAGGGATTAGGAACCTTAGAGTTTGCATGGGATGGGGGACAGGAGTTTTGGAGAGAAGTACTTGGCTTTTTTCAGAAGCTGAGCAAGCTCAGCACACTGATCCTTGCATTGCAGAAGTTGGGTTAAACAAAAACTGTATTCTGTATCTAAGCATCATTGTCATCTGGAAAAAAAAGAAATCCAGCTGGATTTCTGAATTGATACTTAGGCAGTACATTGTCAATTATGTTGTCAAGCCAAGGAATATCTTTTTAACAATAAAATTAGTTTTATTTTATGTGTTTTCTCAGTGTTGAGCCTGAGAATATTAAGAAAAAACAAACAAAAAAACCCTAAATTGTCACTGTAACACAAGCTCCTTAAATTACTTTATTTTTAGTGGGGTTTTTTCTGTTTGTCTGTTAATTCTATTTTGACTTCTTCAAGCAGCAGTGTTCTGTGCCTCTAATTGCTTTATTGGAGTGAGTAACCTGTGACTTGGCTTGGCACAGAGAAATCTGGTGCTGTCTGGGGGTACCCAGAACTCCTGGGCTGGATTTCTCGTGGTGTAGAGTGTGTGTTTAAAGCTGGACATACCCTTAACTCTTCAGGGTACAAGCCTGTGGACTCTTCAGGCAGTGTTCTTGGCTCTGAGTGCCTGATTGACTTCTTCCCTTGTATTCAAGCTGTTCTTGCCTACTCAAAGCTCCCAGAGTGCTCTTAGCTGGGAATCCCTCATGACTTAGCGCTTCTTGCTCTGTTTCTTTTGGGGAGCAGATCTTTATGCTTGAGCTGACATACTTAATGCTTTTTTTCCTTAAAGTTGGACTGAGGCAGCTGTAATGTAAGCACTTCTTCACTTGTTTTTAGGTTTTTGTCCCCTCATGTCCATATATTCCATTCCACTCCCTGTACTGACTCATCAGTATTTCCTCCTCAGGGCTGGAGAAGCTGCCAATGAGCAACAAATCTATAATTTTTCTTGCAAGGTCACAGCAGGGCTAAGTCCATAATCTAGAAGAGGGGTGAATGCACATTTGAGCTGATTACCACTGTATGTTCAGTCTTCTGGCAGCTGTGGGATAGAGGTCCTTTGCTGAGTGTCCATCTTCTCCTTCCCCGTGTTGTTGCATGCACAGGTGAGCACCCAGAGTGAGCCAGGTGCTGCTGGACTCAGTGGCCTGGCTCCCCAGCACTACTGAACTGAGATTTTGGCAGGCAGGAAGATGTGGAAAAGCTGAGGTGTCACAGCCTGCCTGAGCACAGCAGGCACACAGCTCTGGGTGTGTCTGTGTCCATATTATTGTTTTTACTGTGACCTCAAGTCTGGTTGTGAAGTCCTTGTTGCTTTTAACAGCATCTTGGTTTTTTAATTCAGAGGCTTTTCCCTGTGAAATAAAAGTGTCTCCTTTTGTTTGCAGGAGCCTTCTGTAATCTTACCCTTTTTTTGCTGCTTTCACTCTTCTGTTCATCTTTCTCCCTTCCTTTGTAACATCCTTGATGCTTCACAGAAATCCTGATTTTCTCTTCCTGAAGGCTGAGCTTGAGCTAAACTGGAGCAGTGTCTGTGTTCTCCCAGTACTGTGTGTATTTGAAAAGTGCACATCACTCAGGCTGCTGTGTTCTGCCAGAAGCAAGGCTGTATAGCCACTAGTGAAATCCAATAACACACACCCCTGTGAGACAGCTAACTTTGCTTATGGCAGAGAAGCTGAACAAGTCACCTCTCTGTTGTACAGTCACTGATGTGCAGAGACTAAATTTGCAAATTGTTTCTTTTCTTCCCAGATTCTCTTTCCATTCACTAGTAACAGCTTTTTTTTTAATCCACAAATGAGTATCTTCTACCCAGGATACACCACATGTTTATAATGTGGCTACAAGGTGACAGCCACATCTCCCAGGTGGGGTTTTGCAGTAACACTGTCTCCTCTGGTCGTTTCACAGGTAATTGAAAACATTGACACCTTGGCTAATCTTGACAGTCTGTTCCTTGGAAAGAATAAAATCACCAAGCTCCAGAACCTGGATGCCCTGACAAACCTGACTGTGCTCAGTATACAGGTACTGTGTTAGAAAAGCCTTGAACCAC
This sequence comes from Molothrus ater, assembly GCF_012460135.2. Classification (NCBI taxonomy): domain Eukaryota; kingdom Metazoa; phylum Chordata; class Aves; order Passeriformes; family Icteridae; genus Molothrus; species Molothrus ater. The sequence continues at coordinate 4,127,949 of NC_050487.2, forward strand.
CCTGTGAGATGGGATCAGCTCTTCTGAGTCCCAGAATCCCAGCATGGTTTGGGCTGGAAGGATCCTTTAAGACCATCTTTCTCCACCCCCTGAAATGGGCAGGACACCTTCCACCATCCCAGGCTGTGTCCCAGGGATCCAGGGGCAGCCACAGCTTCTCTGTGCCAGGGCCTCACCTCCCTCACAGAGAAGAATTCTTCCTAACATCTAATTTAAACCTTCCTTCCTCCTTTTCCTGTCACTGCATGTCCTTGTGGAAAATCCCTCTCCAGCCTCTTGTAAGTCCCCCATTAGCAGATCTGCAATGTTAGAGTCAAACTTCTGTGCTGGAAGGAAGTGAGATATTCTTTGTGTTGCCTTTTTTCATCCTTTCATGCTACTTGAGATTGACAGACACTGATAAAATTATAAAACAGCTGTGTGATTTTTATGGAAGAAAGACCAGGAAATGAGAGTTATTCCCTTCTTCCTTCCTGAAACACTGTTTCCTAATGTACAATACAATAACACTGAAAGTGTGATGCCAGGTAGTCCTTACAGTCACAGTGGCTCAGTGTCACTGCCTTCTCACTGAGGAGGCCAGAAATGTGAACAAGCCTGTGCTGAATGCAATCTGTCCTCAGTGAGCTTTCAAACAGTTTCTTCCTTTTTTTAAAAGGTGGAATAAAATACACTCAGCTAATTTCTTTCACTGAATCTCCTTCTTATCCATGTGACAATGCTTGTGCATTCTAATATCTCCTAAAGCTGCTGGCAAGACACACTGACCACCAGCTGTGGGTGCCATTATTCTGTAGGACATAAAGAATTAGCATTATATCCTGCAAGAGTGCAGACTAGACCAAGAGTGCAGTGTGATTGAGGTGGTGTAACTTCCTCTCTGGCCTTCCCATTTTTAAAGACCTGCAAAATGAACACTAAGACCTGCAAAATGAACACTAAGACCTGCAAAATGAACACTAAGACCTACAAAATTCATGCACAGGCCTGCTGTTTGTTAAGACACCAAGCCAAAAACTTTCCAGCTGCAACTTCTGATAGGAAGGTCAGAGTCTGATTCTTGCTGGAGTCTCCCATAGAGCTTCCTCATGCATCAGGGGTGCAGAGATCTGAGCTCCCAAGATCTGTCAGGGGTGCAGAGATCAACCAGCTGAGCTCCCAAGATCTGTCAGGGGTGCAGAGATCCACCAGCTGTGCTCCCAAGATCTGTGTGTGGGCCCAAGCAGACTATTTTCCCTTCCCAGCCATACTTGAGGGGAATGGTTTTCCCCCAGTGAGTGCCATGGGTTTGGGTTTGTTTGGAGGGTACTAAAGAGCTGCTGCACTTGCAGAATAACCGTCTGACCAAGATTGAGGGGCTGCAGAGCCTGGTGAACCTGCGGGAGCTGTACCTGAGCCACAACGGCATCGAGGTCATCGAGGGACTGGAGAACAATGTGAGGCTCTGCCTGACTCTGCAGCACAAGTGCTGCCCTGAGCTGCTTGTGTTAGTGGCTTTTCTGGAAGTTTTTGTGGCCCAGTTTCCCCAGTTAGGTGTGGGTTCCTGAGTCTCTTGAGAGACCATAAATGTCCAAGTGTTTGTTGTATGTTAAAGTTACTTGTGTGGGTAAAGATCCCCCAGATATTCTGGAGTTGAATTGTTTTTGTGACATGGGGAAGGGAGATGTGGTTGAAGCAGTAGCCTGGCTGATCCTCAGCCATGGGAAGGCTCCTGGACACAGCTGCTGCAGCCTTTCAGACAGCAGCTTGTAAATAACCATGAGTGCTTTTCAACAGGACAGAACTGGAGCTGGGAGGAAGAGAGGCCAGCCATGGCATGCAGCTTGCCTTCCTGTCAGTGTACATGTCTGTCTTTTTGGATGGGATGGATTTTGTAGAAGCCTGTATCATTTTCACTCTCACCTAGCAAAAGCTTTTCTAAAATTGTTGAGTTTCCTGCTGCTAAGAGTTTGTTTTAACTCTGCTGCTCAAGGGGACACTTTGGATCCTATTTTTAATCCTCCTCTTAATGTACTTTGAGGAAAGCTCACTTTTTAGGAGCCTTTGGCTGGCAGTTGCCATCCAGCCAGTAACTGCCTTCATTTTTGTCACATTTGGGAGGGTCAGTAGCCCAGCTTAATGGAAAACAATCTTTCTCTTTCCATATAGGCAGCAAGAGTTGGGCTGAATGTGAGCAGCTGGCAATAATGTCTGCTCCTGACAGTTTCCAACTCTGGGCCTGGAAAAAGTGGCACAGAGAAGATGAAAAGAAATCAGATCTAATATTTTTGTGTTTGCTTTGTCTAGAACAAACTCACAATGCTGGACATTGCAGCCAACAGAATTAAGAAGATCGAGAATATCAGTCACCTAACAGAGCTGCAGGAGTTCTGGGTAAGCACAGGCCAGAGCTGTTTCCCAAAATGTCTGTGCCACAGTGGGGGAAACCCTTCAGATGGGCAGCACATGGACATGTGTGCCCTGGAGGGAGCTCTTCTGGTTCTGGTGATGAGCTTTAAGGTCTTGACAGTCTGCATAGAGTGTGTGGTGGTTCTCCCTAGGGAAAGGGAAGAGCTTAAAAATGTCTTGCTGAGTGGTGAGGATTCTGTCTGTGCCTAGGAATGGGCCCTGCCTTCATGCCGAGGTTGGTTATGAAACAGCCCCACACGTCCTATTTCTGCAGCTCTTCTTTCTGTAAGTGAGCATGGCAGAGTACCAGGGGAAGCACAGAGCTTGTGTCACTGGGGTATTTTCTGAAAAATCACTTTGCCAGGATTTTTCTCCTGAGAAGCTGAGAAGCCTCAGAAAATAAATGTAAACAATAATTATCTGATTGCTTGGGATGTGGTCTGGAGGTTGCTCACCAACAGGTGCATCTTTGATTGGTTCCATGTGAATTGTTTTAACTTCATGACCAATCCCAGTCCAGCTGTGTCAGGACTCTGGTCAGTCACAGGTTTTTATTAGCATTCTTGTCTTGCCTTCTGATGTATCCTTTCTCTTTCTTTAGTATAGTTTTAGTATATCATTTATTATTTTAATATAATATCATAATATAATAAATCAGCCTTCTAAGAACTTGGAGAAAATTCTGATCTCTCACCTCTTCCTGGGACCCTCACAATACCACAACCAAATTAATAACCACAAGCTTGTTCAGAGCAGCGTTCCTATATTTATATTTATGGTGTTATAAATATGAAGAAAACTAAACCAACTTCTGGTTCCATTCCTGTGAGGCTGATGACAGCTTAGGATTGCTTCTGTTTCTTTCTGGCACCCTAAATTGCTGAGCTCCTTGGCTTTCCTAGGTCGGGTCAGGAAATTCAGAGATGCCCTGTCCTGAAGCATCAGCACTGTGCACAAACGTGCTGATGTGAGAAAATGGAGAAGCAGCAGCAGATGTTGATGAGCTGGCAGGTGCTTTAGGTCTTGTAAAGTCTCTGCATTCAAGGCTGGGAATAAGAGCTGTGCTGTGTAATGTCTGACATTTGGGGTGATTTAAACTCTTGGGCAGATGCTGAGACCAAAGGAGTGGAAAGCAGCTTCAAATGAAACCCAGCTGGAGTCTGCAGCCCAGGGTCCTTAGATGGTGTTCCTCATCTTGCAGTGTGGCTGAGGAGCCAGCCAGCAGTGTTACCTGGCCATGCCTGTCTGTAGGGAGCTCTTCAAGGAGCATTTCTCTTTTTGAGAAGCCCATTTAACTGCTCATTAGTCTTTTGGGCAGTAGAGGTGAGGCAGTGCAGTGTGGCTGGTGTGGGGCCTGCCCTGATCCTGTGCAATTTTCTTCCTGTTTTCCTCTTTGCTGTTGCTGATAGAAGGTGTCTGCACTGGTTGCACTTGTACTGAAAGGAGAGACCAGAGCTGAGCTTGGCTGGATTCCTTTGCAAAAGCACCAGTGTGTTTAGAGTCCTTTGTCAGAGCAGAGAACTGGCCAAGATCTGTCAGCTGAGCACAGAAAATGCCCTCCTGGCTTTGTTCCAGCCTTCCAACACTATGTTTAAAAAAACTGATTTGTTTGAAAAGGAGCAGGGCAGAATTTTCAATGGAAACCAGTGTTGTATCTCCCAATTTATATTTTTTTTCACTGACTGCACAGTTGAAGTCACATAAAAGTGTCCTTTAACACCTTAAGTAAACCAAATTCAAAATCCTATCCACTGTGATGGTCCTCTAGCAGTTTCCCAGTAGCACATCCCCAGTGGAGGGACTGAGATGTCTGAAGGTTGAGTGACTTGGCTGAAGTAACATTGTGTTGTGCTGTAGCAGAATGAGACAATCCAGGGAGGTTTTTTGTATTTTATGTGAAGGTGGCATTGCTGCAGTGATTCTGTATCCAAAAGCAAAGGGCTCTGTTGTCTCAGGGTTGGACAGCTTGGGGCCACCTTGCAGCTTTGCTTCCTTGTTGGACACCTGAAGCACTCATTCCTTTGTGTGCAATTGCTGAGCCAACAATGAGGCAGGAGAAGAACTCAAATCAGAGAGCTTGGCATTTCCTCTAGAGTGCAGAATCAGGTTTTGCAGGGAAATTTATGTAGAGGAGAGAGGAAAATGTTGCTTTTTTTGTCAGTTTGGGACCTTTTTTAATGTTTCCTGAGAAGTCATAAAAGTAAAGGTGGGTGTCACAGTGGAAATAAATTATGATATAAAGATTTCCAGCCCATAAATGCACAGTGGAGTGGGAGATGGTGTGGAGACTGGCCTGGTGCCTTGCAGGGTCTCTCCTAGCACCCTGCTTGGGCTGGATCTGCTGTCTGAAGGGTGGGACATCTGCCCAGCAGCCAGGACAGCGTGGGGGAGTTGGGTTTAGTGCTGAGCCTGGCCTGTGAGACAGGAGAGCTCATCTCAGGGCTCCCAGGACAAGAAGGATCTGGTAGGGAAGGTGTTTGTGCTGAGCCTGGCCTGTGAGACAGGAGAGCTCATCTCAGAGGTTCCAGGACAAGAAGGATCTGGTAGGGAAGGTGTTTGTGCTGAGCCTGGCCTGTGAGACAGGAGAGCTCATCTCAGAGGTTCCAGGACAAGAAGGATCTGGTAGGGGAGGTGTTTGTGCTGAGCCTGGCCTGTGAGACAGGAGAGCTCATCTCAGGGCTCCCAGGACAAGAAGGATCTGGTAGGGGAGGTGTTTGTGCTGAGCCTGGCCTGTGAGACAGGAGAGCTCATCTCAGGGCTCCCAGGACAAGAAGGATCTGGTAGGGGAGGTGTTTGTGCTGAGCCTGGCCTGTGAGACAGGAGAGCTCATCTCAGGGCTCCCAGGACAAGAAGGATCTGCTAGGGAAGGTGTTTGTGGGCGGTGCTGCCCCGGTAGCAGTGACACAGCACCACCACTGCTCTCCTTTCCTTGGGGCTCCCTGTGGGTGTGAACATGGCTCTGTGTGTGCTCTGCAGATGAATGACAACCTCGTGGAGAGCTGGAGCGACCTGGATGAGCTGAAAGGAGCCAAGAATTTGGAGACTGTGTACCTGGAGAGGAACCCCCTGCAGAAGGACCCTCAGTACCGGCGCAAAATCATGCTGGCCCTCCCGACCGTGCGGCAGATCGACGCCACCTTCGTGCGGTTCTGAGCCTCCTGTGCCCTCCCTCCCCTGCCCTCCTCCGAGAAATGTCCCAGCAGGGTTTTTTATCCACTCACCACTGCCCAGGTCTTCAGTACACTAACACACACAGGGCAAAAAGTCAACAGAAAGCACTGAAACCAGGTCTCGTGTACAATGCACTCATTGTTTTTGAAATGTTGTTATTATTATTATTAAATCTTAACACAAGAGCCTTCAGTGTGTCTGTGGTTTTTATTTCGTGGAGGGGGGTGGTTTGCCTGCTGCAAACACCTTTACCAGAAGGTGTTTGCAGCAGGCTGAAGCCACGGGAGGCACTTGCTGACCACTGGTGACTCTGTGACACAAGTTCAGGTCAGGAGTGTCCTCACAAACACCACCTCCAGATCAAGGCTCAACCGTGGCCTGCAAAAAGGTGAAAAAAGATCTGACCCAGGTTAGTTACCAGGTATACCTGGTGGTACAGCCTGGGGCTGCAGGGGGAGTAGTCTTTTTGTATTCATGTTTTCAAACACAGCTACAAGCTTGTGAGAGGACTGGGGACAAACTGGTGTTAATATATTAATGGTGAGCCAGGTAAGGGTTTGGTAGCACTTTGTTGCAGACAGAAAACCTGAATCACATCCTGCTCCTACTGAAATGACAGTGGAGTATTGCTGTCCCTCTGCACCTGTGTTTGATCTGGGCCCTTGAACTGCATCTCTGCAGGAGTTAAAAAAGCCTGGGAAGCACTTGCCATCTGCTGCTGTTTGTCCAGCAGCCATGTCATCATCCAGGGGAACAAGGAAAACACTGGTGGAGTGCTTGAAAATGTGCTCTTGGTGGTAGCTGGATTCATTCTGATCTGACATGAATTTGTATCTTTGGAAGAGTGGGATGAATCCCTTCTTCAGCTGGACACTGGGCATATCAGGCAGGACAGTGTGGCCCTGTAAAAGATTGTAGTTCCCCTTTGTGGGCTATGTTGCCTTTGCTCACCAGCAGCTCTGCTGTGGATTGTGATGCTGTGGAGCTGGTGGGGTGACTGGGCTTGGCTGGGGGGCCTGCACCCCTCCATGTCACTGAACTGGGAATGTGCTGAGTTGCTTTGAGTCCCTCAGAGTGCCACAAGCTCTCCCAGGGGGCTGTAAAAGCAGCAGTGTCTGCTCAGTGTCTGTTCAGTTACTCTGGGGGTGCTGTACCCCCACATTGCTCCACGGCTGGCAGCACCCGGCTGGGATTGTCCCCACAGTTGTACAAACCAGCATAAATCGTGTTCTTGTAGGTGTGAGGTGAACACAGTGCCTAAATCTTCCCTGGTGCCCCCAGATCCCGGTGCCTTGGCCAGGCCCCAGCCCCTCCAGGGTTTGAGGGGGAGCTGCTCCCTCTCGCTGCCTCTCCCTGAGTCCCCCCGAGCCCTCTTTGCTCAGGGCCACCCAGGTCCCCTCCTCCAGCTCAAACAAAGGCAGGGCCTCCTCCCGGCTGCTTGGAGGAAGGCGTTTCCAAATGGGGAATGTGCCTGCGCCATTCACATCCACCCTCCTCCTCCTCCTCCTGTCCCAGGCCCTGCCCCGCCTGGATAACACACCTGAAATTGCAGTCCTGGACAAGAGGAGCATGGCCAATGTTTTCAGCAACAGCAGCACCAGGATAGATGAGGGAAAAGGCTTGGCTTGGAGTTTGACTCCTTTCCATCCTGGAGAGGAGGCTGGGGCAGGAGAGGGTCTGCTAGGCTGAGGAGCACAGGAAAAGCCCCGGTGCTCCATGGCTGGACCTGGCAGCTGGTCCATACATCATGTTCAGAGGGCACGGGACCCCCAAGCCCTGGCAGGCACCATCCTACTCCCCCTACTCACCTTCCCTACTCATCCTACTCACCCTACTCAGGTGCTCCAGTCCTTCCCTTCCTTCCATGGGACAGCTGCAGTCCTCAGTCTTGTTAATCAACTCTCCCAGCTTCTTGCTTCCCTTGCTAGGAACACCCAAGTGAAGCGGCTGGAGCCCTCTCCAGAGCAGGCACAGCCTTCCCTCAGCTCCTTGTTTCACTCACAAGACAGTGCCCAGTCCCACAAGAGCACCAAGTCCTGGAGGAGGGAGACATGCAGGACAACACATGGCTTTGGGTTCCATCATGAGATCCCTTTCCTTGCCTCAGGCTTGGTCCTGGTGTGGGAAACCATCCCCCAGGAGCTGAGCTGGCAGCAGGACACTGAGAACAGGGATTTGCAGGAGAGATCTGCTGCCATCCACAGGACCTGGAGGAAGAAACTTCTGGACAAGCTTCACTCTGCTGGGATACACATAGAAAAGGCACCCAGAGATCTGACTCCAGATTTCCATCCCCTTGTGGTAAATGATTTGTGGATTGTTGGATCCAGGGGAGGATGTGCCCTGCCATGGGGGCCTCCTGCCAGAGTGGAGCAGGGCTGTGATGTGTTTGTGCTCATCTCCTGGGTCAGCTCTGCCAGGCTGATCCACACCAGCACAGTCACCCCAGTGCTGCCCACACAGACAGGTACAGGTGCCAGCAGCCTTATCTTTTATCTCTGCTGGAGCCACCTTGTCCCCACAGCCCATGACTCATCTGGAGAAGAAGGTGGTGCTGAATGCACCCTGCAGCCTGCCCTGCTTCTGAGCAGCAGCTCCAGCTCTGCGTGCCTCTGCAGGTGAGGGGCTGAGGTTCCCAAGCTTGCAGGGGAAGGGGGCAGTGCCCCAGAGCTCCTGGGTGTGCCCCTCTGCATGAGCAGCTGCATTTCTGTGGGGCTCTGATGGGGTTTGCAGCCTCCTTGCTTTCCAGGGGACCCAAAGACCCCCAGCCAGCACTCTTGTCCCAGGGCCAACTGTGGGACTTTGTAGGAACCAGGGGTGTAGGATGGTTGGGACAGACAGAAACGAAAGATCCCTGCAGCCAGGTCAGGAATTTGGGGTTTATTGCAAAGGGCCTGGGTGCAGGGCCCTGCTGGGAGCTGCCAGGCACAGCTCAGAGCAGGCCTGAGAGAAGAGAGGGGGAGAGAGGATGAGAGGGTGAGAGAGCAAAAGCATAAGAGAGTAAAAGGGTAAGAGCATAAAAGGGCAAGAGAGCAAGGTTCCCGTTACAATACAATAAATCTTCTTCTGTGTTGAATATTCTGATTCTCACTAACCAATCTAGCACAATATACAAATCCTATAGCATTTCCATACAGCCTATAAGAATCACTGCATTACCCCACTGTGTTACATTTTAAACCCTAAAAACTCCTCTTTGGGTCCCTTCTGCCAAGCTGGCAGGGTCTGCTCTGACCCTTGGAGCTGCCTGCAAGCAGAGGGTGTTGTTCCATCAAAAGGGGATCACCTTCAGCCAGCCACACCATTGTTTTCTCATTGTTAAAATCAGTAACTAAAGGATCTCAAAGCTTGCTTTCATTTCAATCTTGCTTATAGTTGCTATATTCTCAAAATCTTTTGCCAGGCAATCATATTTGTAAGGCTTTCCTGTTTCATCTTCCCCAACAGGATTTCATTTGGCTTCTGAGCTTCTCCTCCAGAGCCCCATCCCTTCTCTCCCTGGCTCCTGAGGAGCAGGTTCCTGGGCCCTTGGGCAGGGCTAAAGGACAGCGGAGTGCTGCTGCCACATGGGCAAGGGGCACTGTGGTGGGGGGACTGTCCCAGCAGGGAGTGGGAGCACCCAGGTGGCCACAGGATGCCTGGGACTGAGGCAGTGCCAGCTGGCTGGGGGCTAACTGGTCCCTGTGGGAAATAGTCAAGGGAAGATTTTTTTTCCCCCACTCTGGGACCCATCGTCAGCCCTTTTGTCCCTCCTTGGCAAACTGGAAGAGGCTCTGTGTGAACCAGAGGAGCCCTTCTTTCCCTGGGGCTGCTCTGGGTGCACTCCCGGGCTCAGAGCCTGGGCTGTCCCCTCACAACCTTGCCCTGGCTCCTGCAGCTTTCTCGGCTTTCCCACAGACTCCCTGAGCCTTCAGGGCATCCCCGGTGAGGGGTTGAGTGCCAGGTGGGACAGAGCAGTGCGGAGCATTCGTGTTCTGAGGAGGTTAATCTGAGTTTAAGACTTTTCCCATGGGATACCTGATAAAAGCCCGGCCCCGGGTCGGCTTTGCTCTCCTTTCTCTCTGCCCTCGGCTCTCGGGGGCTCTGCTCGGGCTCCCGGGCCTCCGCCTCCTGCCCCCGGCACGGCGTGAGGGGGAAATAAAATTAATAAAATGGACTCCCGGCCTAAATAACGACGAGACTTGTCTCGTCCGTTTCCTCTGCTGTCGCTGAAGGGTTGTGGCCTCCCTGGATGCGATCTCATTGTAGCCACACGCTGCTACAAGCGAGCAGCCCCTGCACCGGCCTTCCCAGCTGTGTGGGCTGTGGGAATGCCTTCCCATGCTCGGGGTGCCACAGCAAACATTTTGTTTAACTCTCAGCAGGCTGAGGGCCCTGCTGTCCCCTCAGGGCAGCCCCAGGGGATGCCCCACTGTCCCCTCAGGGCGGCCCAAGTGTGAGCCCCACTGTCCCCTCAGGGCAGCCCAAGGGTGAGCCCCACTGTCCCCTCAGGGCAGCCCAAGGGGATGTCCCACTGTCCCCTCAGGGCAGCCCAAGGGGATGTCCCACTGTCCCCTCAGGGCGGCCCAAGTGTGAGCCCCACTGTCCCCTCAGGGCAGCCCAAGTGTGAGCCCCACTGTCCCCTCAGGGGAACCCAAGTGTGAGCCCCACTGTCCCCTCAGGGGAACCCAAGTGTGAGCCCCACTGTCCCCTCAGGGCAGCCCAAGGGGATGTCCCACTGTCCCCTCAGGGCAGCCCAAGGGGATGTCCCACTGTCCCCTCAGGGCAGCCCAAGTGTGAGCCCCATGGAGCTGGCACAGGAGCTGCTGCCTATCATGGTGGGGAAGCAGATGAGCACCAACATGCAGGAGGTGGCCATCCTGTGAGTGTGCCCTGGCTTTCAGGGCTGTCACACATCCCTGAGCTCACACAGGATGCAAAGGGCATGTTCAGTAGCAGAGGACATGGTGGCCCTTCCTTGGTTCTCCAGAGAGCTGAAGTGCTGGTGGCAAAAGCAGAAGCTCCTCTCAACCAAGGAGGCTGAGGAGGGGGAGTCAGCCCTGGTGGAGCAGGCGCACAGGGCTGTGGGCCACCAGCTGCTGGGGTTCAAAGGGCTGCTTGGTGAATTCCTGGGGATGGATGGGGACTGGCCTCGGGCTGGGGAGTGCTGAGGGGTGCTGGGAGAGAGAAAGCTGGTGTGGAGAGGCAGGAAACTGCAGGAGTCCCCCGGAGGAAGGAGCTTGCACGCTGAGCAGCCTGCAGGGGCTGGAGGGAGAAGGGCTGCCCCACTCCCCACAGGATGGGGCTCTGAGATGCTGCAGTTGATGCTGTCATCTCTGACTGTCCCTCCCTGCTCCTCTCCTCTTCCTCCTAGTCCTGCAGTTTGGCTTCAGCACCATATTTATGGCAGCCTGTCCCCTGGCAACTCTCTTCACCCTGCTTAGCAGCAGGGTGGAGATCTCCTGGATGCCCACAAGTGCATCTGTGACCACCAGCAGCCTGTGTCTGAGAGGGCATGGGGCACTGGCACCTGGCTCTCCACCCTGCAGGTCAGCACTCGCCTGGGCAGCGGGGAGTGAGGGGGCTGCAGGTGGAGTAGGATTGGGTGTTGACTGTTGTTGCAGGATGCAGCGTGATGAGGGGAGCAGCAGTGGTTGGGGTGGGTCTGCCTGTGCAGAAGGTGCAGCTCCAGCCATGGGCAGTGGGCAGCTGCCATGCTCTGGGCCTTGCTTGGCAATAACTGAAGAAGAGAACAGATCTCTGCTGTCCCAGGCCAGTGTCATGTCTGGTTTGTCAGGCTGAGGGCAAGGAGAGACAGAAAACCACCCCAGAAGCACAGGGCATGAAGGAGGGTGGGGATGGGGTGTCCCCCAGCTGCAGGATCTGCTGCAGCACAGCTCCCTGCTTCCAGGCCTTCCTCATAGCCTTCACCTCTGATTTTCTGCCCCGTGCATACTACAGGTACATCCACAGCCTGCACCTGAACTCCACCTTGATGCACACACCACAGGACTCTGTCCTGCAGAGCAAAGCCCATGCAGGTGGGAGCTCCTGCCTCGGCTGGCTCCTCCTTCCTTAGGCCGGGATTTTGCCTTTCTCTGCCTCTGCCACAGCAAACATTTTCTTTAGCAGAGCGACTTTTAGCCAGGTCCACGTCCTCCACCCACTTCCTTGAGGTGCTGGGGGCCCTCACTCGTGCCAGGGCTGAGCGTGGCTGGACGTGTCTGCGTGCAGGGGCGTGGGGAGGGTCACTGGACACTGTGGTGGAGGGAGAGAGGGGCTTTTGTGAAAAATAAACTCCAGCAGGGCTGGGTTACCTGTGAGACTCGGGTCCCAGCAGAAGCTGGCTGAGGGCTGGCTCTGCTGTGCTCTGGCATGCCAGCCTGGGAGCAGGAGGAGTGCTGGGGAGTTCAGTCAGCACCTGCTGCACTTTGCTCCCTGAGTTACAGAGCATTCAGGGACCAGGATGGCAGCCAGCCCTTCACTGACTGGCAGCTGCTGGCCATGTGCTCGGGTTCCATCATCACCTTTGAGGTACCAGCTGCTGAGCCCAACGGGGTGGCCCAGGGTGTGGACTCACCACGGCAGCCAGCCCACACCTCCCATTCACTTCCAGCATTTGGGTTTCCTTACTGGATGTGTGATTGCATGGCTGGTACCTGACATCCTGAGGTTAAGATGAAGTGTGAACCTGGCCAAGAGGCTCTGGCTGTGGAGTAGCTGAGCAAGAGGGACCATGGCTGATGCCTGCCCTTCCTCCCTTACACCAGCAGCATCCCTCGCACCAGCAGCCTGGAGGTAAGCAGGTTTGTTTCCCTACTGGGAGGGCACAGCCCCCACCCCTTTCCTTGGACCCACCACTTGCCATGTGAGTCCCACCCCTTGAAGGGCAAGGCCACAGCAAAGACTCAGATGTGCAAACTTGAAGTCCTTAAATCCCTGGCCAAACCCAGCCCAGCACAGGCTGCCTTGGATCTCACCCCACCAGCAGAAATAATATCCACCACACTCCAAGCTGTTTCAGGTTTTATTTTAGAATTTATAAAATTCCAGTGTCATCCATACTCATGAGCCTTTTTACATGTTTGCATATAGTCTCCAAATTCCAAAGTTAAGGCCAAGGGATCATTGCTATGGAAACGTACAATATGGAAGACGTCAAAGAGAAGAAATGGACACATGCCACAGTCTGCTGCGGAAGGAGGGTGCTGGGGGGACAGTACTAGGTACAATCACTTCATGACCTTCTTTAGAGTGGAAGGTTGGGCTGTGGGGCATGAGCCCAAGGCAGTGGGTGCCCTGGATGTAACTCAAGCCTTGCTGTGCAACTGGTGAGGGCACGAGGGAATAAAGAGGAGGAGGGGGCGATAGGCTTGGTGATGCAGGGCAGACCTAAGCTACAGGGTATTAACCATTTTCTGACAGACGCAGATGGCAAGGTACCACCCTAGTTCCCCTTCTCCCGTGCTGGAGGCAAGGCCACCCTGTCCTTCAGGGGCAACCAGGCACCCCACAACGGGCCATGGTCTGTTTCACCTGGTTCTCAGACTAAAGGAGAGCACTGTGAGGTTTTGGTTTGACTTCTGCATAGCAGTCTCTGCCGAGTAGAGCTGGAAGGAAAAGCATCGGCGTGTTCGGCCTGTCCCACGGAGGAAGAGGCAAGGCAGCTGGGCTCAGCCGGCCACACTTGTGCTCTGTCAGTAGCACTAGACAAGAGAGGCTGGGACTCCTGCTTGTCCAAGAGCTGAAGCAGCTGGGACAGAGGAATGGCTCAGACTACAAGCTCTGTAGGACCAATGCAGGGAAGTGGGGGCACACAAAAAGCCCATGCTACATGCCTCCCTCCATGAAGACATGGCTTCCCTCTTACTTGCTGGAGGAGCTCAGACAACACCCTTTGAGCAAGCTGTGGCAAGGCCTAGGTGCAAGAGGCCCCAGGTACAGATTATGGATCACCCTCTACCACATGATGGAGGTCTCAGGAGGGCTCAGCACACACATCAACCCCCAGTGCTGTCGGAGCAGAAGCCTGGCTCACACAACCTCTGCAGCCCAGGGCTACGGCACAGCTGCAGCCACGGCCCTGGGGCCAAGCCCTGTGCTAGCTCAGCATGCAGTCCTACAATTCACAGCCTGCCTCAGCACCACCAAGCTCTGCTTCCCTCTGGAGCAGCTCTTCCAGCTGTGCAGAGACACAAGGCTCCTCTTGCTTCTCCTCCACGCTTCTGCTACAGCTGCCCAGGTGACAGCTGGAGCAGCTGCTAAGCCACCACCATCGAGTGCCCCCACCATACTGCTGTTTGAGGTAGAAAGAAGGCAACAGGAGCGCTGTGACTGCCGCTCAGGCCGAGCTGCTGCAGCGCTAACAGCCAGCTACAGCTTCTGCAGGCTGTGCATCCCACCAGCTGCTCCTGAGCCAGGCCACTGCAGCCACCTCGGCCCAGCCAAACCTGTCCCATCCGGCCACGCTGCTATGTGCTGGCTCTCCTGCCTGCTCACACTGCTGGGAAGGGGGAACAAGGAGCAGGGGCTGTCATCAAGCACTGGAAGACTGGTCAAGTGTGCAGGCTGGGGCTGTGCTTGGTGCGGCGCAGGGACGCACGCTCGCTGCGCTCACAGGCGCTTTCCTGACCAGGGCAGCCATACGTTGTTCTGGCCCCTTCCATCTCTGTTGTCTCTACAGCCTATTGAAGGTTTTGTTTCCTTAAAAAGCAGGTTTCTGACCTTATAGATTATTTGAAGCTCTCTCCCCACAGTCAGCTATCAGCATTAAATGAATTTTTGGCAGTTAAAAGGAAAAAAAAGTTGATTGCACTCTACAAAGGTAAGGTAAGGCCTGGGATAAACACAAAGGAAAGAGGGCAAACGTTTTGGCTTTAGAAAGTCAAGGAAATTTATTTCCTGAGGTCATGAGACAGGAAGTAGATTCCTAGCCACAGTAAAGGAGGTCTCCTAATGAAGGCGAGAATGCCTAGTCAGACATGCTCAAGAGAGCAGATTGCTCTGCTAGTGCTTGGGAAGCTGCAAATCTTAGCCACTTGGAGTCAATTATGAAGTTTCTAACAAAAACACACACATTTAGTGTTTGAATCTGAGTGGAAGTCTTGTTCCAAAGGAGGAAAGAATATCCATCAAGAGATGAGGGTAGGTCCTAGACACGGTGATAGCTGAGGGGAGCAGGATGGGGTCTAGCACTCCAGACACCATTAGGAGACCTCTTGGGACAATTGATTTGTGCTCCAGCCGCTGGGTCAGATTTCAGACAGGAAGTATTTGTGGCAGGTTAGTGTCAGGTCAGCGGGCTGGAGGAGTTTCTGCTTCCAGGTCATTATCGTTTGGGTCCCCAGGGAAGAGTCTTGGGGGCCACTTGAGCCCCAAAGCTGGGGAAGTCTTCAGAACTGCTCATATCAGGGGCCTAGAGCAAACAAAAAGGGAACAAGTTAAGCTCCTGCCCTGCTGTGAACTTATATGGTGAGGCCCTGAGCTAAGCAGCATCGTTGATATCCCAGGAGGAGAAACAATGTGGAAGGGACAAAAAGGATCGTTGTGGCCCCAGGACATCTAGAGGTGACATTGAGGAGGGTGCAGATAAGGTGCAAAGGGCTCCAAGGGTCCCAGCTCAGTAACTGGGGCACTGGAGCAGGGTCAGGCCAGCCCTGCAGCAGCACCAGGGCAGCTGAGGGTGAGCTGCCACATGTCCCAACTCAGAGCTGCAAACACTGAGCCAGTTCTGTGCTGCAGCATGAGTCTCAAGT
Source organism: Molothrus ater (assembly GCF_012460135.2). Classification (NCBI taxonomy): domain Eukaryota; kingdom Metazoa; phylum Chordata; class Aves; order Passeriformes; family Icteridae; genus Molothrus; species Molothrus ater. The sequence goes on from NC_050487.2 coordinate 4,143,242, forward strand.
CCCAGGCCCTACCCCTACAAATAACACAGCCTGGAAGGACACTTTCTGGTAAGGATCCCCCATTCCCCAACTGCTCCACACTGACAAGACACTGGGAAGTGCTTTGAAAGCTGGACAGGAGAGCCCAGGCCTGTGCTCAGGCCACAAAGAGCAGCTAAAAGCTGCTTTCTCTGTCACCAGAGAGAGAGTGCTGTGTCCCCAGCACAGACAGAAGTGTCCCCAGGCTCTGTGCCCCCAGCCTGCAGCACAAGCAGCACTCACCTTCTCGTTGTTGACAGTGGCCCAGGGGCATCTCTCACCACAAAGCCCTTGGATGGGGCCTTGGACTCTTCATGTGAGGAGGGCTTCATGTACACCTGCATTGCCTCGTTGTCCACCACATCTGCAAGCTGCAGTAACACAACCAGTGAGGGGGGATCTGAATAGCTCCTCAAACTGTAATACAATGCCCACCCCTCCATCTCACCACACTGCAAACCTGTTTAAGCTCACCAGCCTGTTCTACAATGACCAAAAACGGTGTCTGCACTAGTCTGAGGGCCACAACTTTTAACTGGTGCAAGTTGCTACAAGGCAAGACCATGCACATCCTGGGGTGCCCCAGCATTCTCATTCACTGTCTCTCCTGGACAGAGGGGACAGTCCAGCTGGTTTGAGAGACAGCTGCAGTGGAGGCTGACAGCCACCTGCACAGGGCTCAATTTCTCTGATGCAGTGGAAGAAAATACCTCATGCACATACTTCAGACATCTAGCTCTATGGCAGGGGAAGCTCTTGCTAAGCCCCATCACAGATTTGCTGAACTTACATATTCCTCCTCCAAGTTCAGGATGTGATCAATAGCTTCTTCTACATTCTCAGGGAGTCCTGTCACAGTCACACAGTTGGGGTCAGGAGCTCCACTCTGGGGAAAGCGAATATCCACCTGGAACACAAGGAACAGCACAACACTTACACTGCACCTCTGAAATGCCAGAGACTCCCCTTGACCCTTGTCACTGGAATCACAGATCACTGTCACTGATGCCCTAATGACTGTCTGTTCACAGCCACAAGTCTGTTTTAGATCTCCACTGCTCAGACACTGAGGGGTGAGCAGGTATAGAGCTGGCCCCAAAGCTTGCCCAGTTTCCTGTGAAGGAAAGCAGAGCAGTCTGTAGTAAGGACCCAATTTCCAGCAGCCCCTGCTGCTCTCACTCCTCAGTTTTCTGGGCAGTACAGGCAGGAGAGGGGCTGCATTTCCAGACAGTGTCCTCACACTGCTGCAAGCATTTTTACCACTGATCCATCACCACAAAGCACAATGAGCTTTCTGTGTTCTGCCACAGAATAATCCTGACTGACAATGGCTTTACAGAGCTGGCCTAGTGCACTCCATGCACAAGCACTGTGCTCTCTCACACCCTGCCTTCCAGATGGGTGCCAGAAATCTAAACAAGACAGGACCAAACCCAAAGGCTGCTCATTTGGGAACCAGTTTGTTTCAATAACTGAGCCCAGCCAAAATGCAGGTCTCCAAAATCCCATCCCTCAGTATTCACATTGAGTGCTGGCCCTGCAGTAAAGCCTCCTGCTGATGCCATATGCTGTCAGGGCAGAGGTCCCTGACCTTCCCAGAGCCAGCCAACTTTGCCGTATCCACAGCCCTGAGAATACACCATGATTCCCAGAGTCAAGGGGATCCACAGTGGCCTAGAGGAAAGCCAGAAGAATTCCCTGAATTAAGCTCAAAGTAGCTGGGGGGTCTGGGGACGGCCTCCTCGCACAGCCTCCCAGCAAGAGGCCTGGCTGCCCACTTCCAGCAATCAGAGTAGCTGACATACACACTTCCTCCTTGCTCTCAAAAACATCTGGGACCCTGTCTGCAAGAAACCAAACAAAAGGGCTCCAGAGAGAGACAGAACTTAGTGCTGCTTGCAGAGCTCATCTAGAGCACCAAGGAAGCATTTCCAGGTTCCACTTTAGTCTGGGATCCAGCAAAAGAGAAAAAGCTCCTGGCCTGGCTCCCAGAAAAACATGACACAGAGCTGAGGTGGTGTGGGGATGCTTCAGCTGGTGTCTGACTATGGTGTGCAGACAGCCCAGATGCCCTGGGCATATCAGGGTGCCCTGGGCCAGGAATGCTGCTCATATGCTGGTGGAGTTGAAGGTGAGCAGGACAGCACTGGCTTTTCTTTCATGTCTGTTCCAGCTGAAGATGCTGAGCAGGCACAAGGCACAAGAACCATGAGATGTGAGCCTCATTCAGCACCAAGCTCTTTCCACAGGAGAACGTGGCTGGCCAGGCCCAGCCTGGCCTGTGTGGCACTGCCCTCACCTTGAACTCATCCATGATTTTGCGGATGGCTTTTCCACGTGCACCGATGATGCGTGCGTGAACGCGATGGTCCAGAGTCACATCCTCGGAAACCATCTGCTCCAGCTCGCCCACAATCTTCATGATGGCATCCCGGGCAGCCTCAGCATTCTTCTCATAGCCAGTAATGGTGATCTGGTCCTGAGCCTGGGGAACCAGGAGAGATGTGTGAGAGACGAAGGATTGTATTAGCAGGGACCCCTCTAGCAGGGAGTGAATGATGCATGTGACTACATGTTCTCAGAAGTTTAATTTATTACTTTCTGATACTATATTATATTAAAGAATACTATACTATACTAAAGAATACAGAAAAGATACTTACTCAATGCTAAAAAGACAATAATGAAAACTCGTGACTCTTTCCAGAGTCCCGACACAGCTTGGCCCTGATCAGCCAAAGAGTCAAAACAACTCACACCAGAATCCAATGAAACAATCACCTGTGGGTAAACAATCTCCAAACTCATTCTACATGAGCAAAACACAGGAGAAGCAAATGAGATCAGAATTGTTTTCCTTTTCTCTGAGGCTTCTCAGCTTCCCAGGAGAAAATCCTGGGAAAAGGGATTTTTTTTCAGAGAATGTGAATGCACGACCAAATTCATAAGCAGCTGAGCAAGCTTTCTCCCTGCTAATCCCCTTCACCATCCACCTTATCCAAAGGCAGTGGAGAGAGTTCAGAGCTCTCGAGAAGAGGCTCACAGATAACCACTTGCCATCCTTGCACTGTGTCTGATCTCTCACCTGGCTTTCATCATCCTTGTCAGGGAACTGGATGTTGACCTCATGCTCTGTGCGTATCTGGGTGATCACTGCTCCCTTCCGCCCAATGATTTTAGGGTGATACTTGGGATCTACAGTGACTGTCAGTTTGAAGCTCCGCAAGGCCTGGAACAGGAGAAGCACAGTGAGAGCAGGGAACACACCATGGCTGTTCCAGTGATGTCCACTGAAGTCACAGCATCTCCTTCTGCCTTCTGAGATGCATGGAACAGATTTTGCAGGGCCATGCTTGAGCACCCAAGCCATTCATCCACTGGAGCCTTGTGCTTTTGCAAGTTCAGAGGGAAACTGCAAATAGCAAACAACCACCCAACTCATCCCTAACGTTTTATTCAGAGCTGTGAAAAGGATTCAGTGAGGACAGGTAGAGAGAGACTGGCAGCACAGTGAGGTTCCCACCCACCAGTGTATCAAAAGTATGTGAAGGTGCGAGAGAGACCTGGACAGTCCAAAGTTACATTCCCAGACTCTCGTGTCAGTTCATGGTAAACCTTTGAATAAACCATTTATGACCATTCCACACCCACAGAGCAGTTAAGGGTGCCCCTAAAAGATGAGGTGCTCCAGGAGTCTGTGCCCAGAGGCTGAAGCCATGTTTGGCTGGAAGGAAGAAGGACAGGCACAGGACTTACCCGATCCTCTTGTTCAGCTTGCAGCTCCTTCACTCTTTCCAGGAGCCCGAGCTTGGCACGGTCCAGGTTGGTAGCCAGCCCAGTGATTGTGATGATATCTGACTGCAGCTCAGGAGCAGGCACCTGGATGTTCACCTGAGTAACAAGTAGCAATTATCATTTTGTATCATTGCTCATTCTGTATCACTTGTATGCCTCTGACTGCAAGCTGCCATCTCACTGGTCTCCCCTGGCACCAAGACCAGCTCCCACCCAGGCAGCCTAAAAACCACAGAATGGCTGAGGTTGTAAAGGACCTCTGGAGTGCATCAAGCTGGGCCACCTGGAGTCAATTGCCTGGTACCATTTCTAGATGGTTTTTGAATAGAACTCTGTTTCTCCAGTCCCTGTGCTGCCCTAGAGAGGCCAGGAAACAAATACATGTTCAACAACACTGACTGTAGCCAACCTGCATCAGCCCTAGAGGCTCTGGAGAATTCTCCTGAATGGGTAGGCACAGCAGAGCTGTTTCCCAGGGCCCAGGGAGGAAAACAACTCTCACACTGATGAGGAATCCCTGCAGACACCAAACAAGTCATGCAACACTCACAACATCAACACTGACTGTACTGCCTCAGCACGAAATCTAGCAAGACCTGGATCCAGGGTCCAAAACACCCAGGGATCACTTTCCTACTATGGAGCCTTGGATTTCATGGCAGACCTGGGGGTATGTTGTAACTGTCCAAACCCCCAAGAGAGTCACTAACAGATTCTCCAGGACAGAGGAGATGGAAGGAAGGGCAACAACTTACTTCAAACTCATCCATCATTTTGCGGATCCCACTTCCTTTCTGGCCTATGATGTAACGGTGAAGATCAAAGGGAACTTCCACCTCAATGGTGACAGGAACCAGAGCCTGCAGGGGATGGAGCACAGTTTACCAGTGGAAAAACTTTCTCTTCTAGCTTGCCATATACTTGCCCAAAAGAACATGTTGCTGAACAGAGGTACATTCCCTTGTAGTCAGGATACAAATCTGACAGAAAGAGAGCACAGCTGGGAACACCAAAATGACCTGTTGCATGTTTTCAAAAGAAGCATCTGAAACCCCACCTGTGGGACAGGTTGCTTTCATATCCTTGGCTTCAGTCTAGCAGAGACTTGGAAAACATCACTACAGAAGCATGGCAAGGTCTGCTGAACCTGGAATGACTCAGCCTCAACCAGACTCCTCCTCTTCTCAGCTGTGCTCCATAAAACAATCATGTCATGCTTTTATGGCTATTGGGGCTGCCTACAAGCACTAGTCATTACGAAGTCAGGCACTATGACTCAAGCTGCCAGGCTAAGTCACAGGGCAGAGGGGCTTTCCTTGAGCAGTGCAGACCCCCTCTACAGCCAGCATTACTGACCACTTGCATTGCACCTGGACTGAGCAGCTTTTATTACCACCACCAAAAATTACATTCAAGCATCACCACCTTAATGGAGTAAGGGGCTGAGAAAGCCACTCACCTGCAGCGCCTCCTTTGCTGCCTCACACTTCTCCCTGCGGCCAGAGATGATGATGATATCGCACTTCTTCGGAGAGCTGGGATCTGTGTCCTTCCCTTCCTTGCCTTCCCCACCTTCCTCACCATTCTCCTGCACAGCTGGCTCCACAACAGGGGCTGAAAACATGGAAAGTTTTGTGTTCAATGCACAGAGTCCCCTCCTCACTCATCATCTACCTCCTCCAGATCCCAAGGCTCAGCCACCAGTGAGAGCTCAGAGAGACCTCATTAAGCTCACAGAGCCTTTTCTGTCAGGGTAAGTCCTTGTTCTCCCTGTACTCTGCAGTGACAACATCTTCACAATACCCAGGTCAGCAGTTTGACCTCCTGAAACAGTCCCATTCCCAAGAGGACAAGGTTGATGCTAAGCCCAGATTCAAGGACACTGCAGGAATACCAGGGGTCAGTTCTCTCCATAGATTTAAAGTAGAACACACCCACTGGTACAGAGTGTAGGCTACACTACACTTATCTGACCATCCCAACTACCATCCAAGCATGCATCCACAGACATACCTGGGTTTTCCTCCCTGTCAGGGAATTTGATCTGGACGCCGTAGTCCCGGGTGATCTGCTGGATCCGGGACCCTTTGGGGCCCATGATGGAGCGGTGGAACTTCTGTGGAATGGTGCACTCGATTGTCACTTGAGCTTCCTGTGGGAAAGCAGAGTTGCTCTATTGGGATGCAGCCTCTTTCACACCACAAACCAGGATGTTTGTGCATGGTGAAATCCAAAATGGACACAGAGAGGAGTCAGAAAAGCTAACAATGGCTGACAGTGGAAGAACTCAAAACTGCCAAGAATCATTCCTCTTTTGGAAGAGCAGAGGATTTAAAGAAGGCTGCCTTCAACTCAGGACATTAAAGCCTTCCAAGAGCAAAGCTCAAACTCTTTAGTGCTCTGAAGAGGAGGAAGCATTAGAAGAAATGAAAAAAAAAATAAAGATAGATGGGAAAAGAACAGATTTGACACTTGATTGCTTCCAAAAGCCAATACTAGCAGTGCAGGAAACCCTTGAAAGCAACCACTGGCCAAGGCCAGACATGGCGAGGCACAAGAAGGCTCCAATATTTTAATGTCTATATGTACATCAAGGAGTGGCCTCCTACTTCCACCCCTAAAAACCAAGATTGTCAGAGGAGATTCATTCATGCAGCATTGGCATTTTGGAGCCAGCTGCTACCCCCAAGCCAGGATCTAAAGTCTGCAGACCCTGTATGTTGACAGCAAAGGTTCAAATCCAAGAACTACCATGGGACTTGTTCACATAAAGCTTGGTCATATAGCAGGTTCAAGCAGGACACTGCAGAGGGAACAGAGTACAGAAGAAACAGTTTTTCTACAACATACCAGGTCCTCGATGATCTCCTGGATGCGTTTCTTGGCTGCCTCCACACAGTCCTTGGCTCCCTTGAGGGTGACTTTATCGCTCTGGGTGCCGGAGCGTGGGAAGCTGACCATCACACCACCATATTCATCTGCAATCTCACGGAGAACTTGTCCTCGACGGATGACAAAGTGGCGGTGGTGCTTGGGGTCCACCACCATGGAGTCTTCAACCACGTTATCCTGCCAACACACAACAGCCAGTCAACCCCACCTGTGCTGGTGACAGGCACGAGTTGGCTGCACTCAACTCCAATCAGCTTACAACCTCACCCCAAGGTAAGGAAGGATCTTCCTGAGCTCCCACGAAGGGCAGCAAATGGTTTTAGGACAAGCAGGTCCTTCATGCTGACATTACACCTTGTAATAGTGAGAGGCAAGAAAGTAGGAAATGTTCATACCAAGTTCTTGATGAGGGCTTCCAGCTCCTTCTGTGCTTCTTTGACAGCCTCCTCTGTCCCCATGATAGTGATCAGTTCCTGGTCTTTGTCCTCAGAGGTGGGGAAGATGATGCGGGCCCCCGTGTTGTCGCGCACCTTACGGATGTTGCCACCACCCTTGCCAATAAGGAATTTGTGGTACTCTGGCTTTGCACGGAGGTCCACAGTATAACTCTTTGTTTGCTGAAAGGAGCCAGAGACCCGTGGAACATGTTATAATATACAGAAAATACCACCAGCACCAGCAGTCAGCATGTAGATATGTTACCTGCATCCACATGCAGAGTGCTGCAAAAGCAAGGCAGATGCAGCACACTGTTGAAAGTATGTCTTAAATTAAAAACTCTACCCCAAAGATGTTCTCAGGGCTAAAAAACTAACTGTACACTCAGCATGACCAATAGAATATGAGCAGACTTCCCCAGGAGAAGGGTCTGACCTGCACAAAAGGCAACACAATCATTTGCTAACTGCTGCAAGCCAGGCTCCCAGAGGCAACCAACCAATTCCCACAGAGAACATGTTCACATGCTGACCCTAGAAAGCTTGCTATTAAAATGAATGAGTCAGTCAGCCACAACTCAGAGCAAGGTCTTGTAACCAAAAGCTCTCAAATCTGAATAAATGCAGTGAAATGGAAGAACTGGAGCTGAAATGCAGAGATCAATAAAATAGTGAAAGGGATCTGCAGAGTAAAGTGTTTCAGAGAAGTGCAGATACCCAAGAACATTCAAACCACAAAAGCAGGGAGCCTTAACTCTGAGTGTATCATCAGTCTGCCCAGAGACGCATTACAGACAGTTCTGCCCATGAGAGAAGAACTTGTTGTCACAAGGATGGAAGAACAGCTTTCTTTTAATCATCCAAACTGTATTCAAATCCCTCAAAAGAGGATTTGTTGACACCAAAGGCTTCCATGCAGACAGAGGGAATCACTTCAACCTCCAAAAACAAACAGCTGGTCAAACCAACCTTCCCCTGTAAGGCAAGGCTCACCTTCTCCTCTGCCAGATGTAGCAGCTGTTTCTTGGCTTTCTCCACATCCTGGGCTGGGCCCCTGATGGTCACAGTATCACTGCCAGAGCCCTCTGTGGGGAAGTGGATGTGGACTCCACCACATTCCTCCATGATGGAGCGGATGAAGCGGCCTTTGGCGCCAATGAGGGAATTGTGGAGTTTGGAAGGAATAGAGACCTCCACCTCTGTGATGTTGGCCTAAGTGAGAACAGTATGGGATGTTAGTCAAGCTATAGCTGTGTGTTTGCACAGACTCTGCTTGCCCTCAAACTCCCACATTGCCAGGAGCTTTGCAGAGCTCAGTGTCAGAAATGCCTGACCAGAGGGAATTGGGACTGGCCACTCCTAACACATGAGCAGCCACAAACTTCAGCTGAAGCATCAAGAACAGACAGGCATCCATATTTGTCTCCCCCCTGCCACGCCCCACTACAAGCACTTAATATATCTCCTGTAACTCCTATATTTATATTTTCAAGTCCCTGATCTGCCACAGGCCACTTGTTTCACTTACCAGTTCCTTTTGGATAGCCAAAATTCTGTGGCGAGCAGCCTCACAGTTTGCTTTTTTGCCCGTGATAACAATTGTCTCCGAGTTGCTGTTCTCAGCTGGGAGATCTATTTTGGTGTTGCTTTCTTCACGGATCTGCCACCAAGAAAAAAAAAAAAAAAACCCAGCAAAATCATTTGAGAGGCGTCCCATGTCAGAAAAAAAGGCCTTGGAGGTTTTATTTTGCATTACCAATGAGCAGGGGAGACCAGTGAATGAGATTTCACTGCAGGCAATCATGGTAATGAGCAGCGAAGAAAGGAAATATCTCACCTTCTTGATGTTGGCACCTCCTTTCCCTATGATGTTCTTGTGGAATTGTTTGAAGATAGGAACAGAAATAGAAAAACTGTTTTCAACCTAAGAGAGAAAGGAAGGGAGAATTGAAGATTACACCATCCTGGCAAGTGAGACCCCACCCCAGGAACTTGATAAACAAGCTTCTGACAACAGGCTTAGACCCAAGGAATTCTTCATATGGGACACTTCCAAGAATAAGCAAAGACATGTACCCTCTCCTATAGCCCTTAAATAACAGGTATTACTTGCATTCCCCCATACGTACAGAACCATGTCCACAGTTCCCTCATCTTGAGGTGTGTCAGCCCCAGCCAAGCCACTACAGCTCTCTTCTATTCCAGGGTTATTCAGGCATGGAAGAGAGAATAGCAGATAGAAGTCGCCCTTACCAGGTCAGCCACCATCTTTTGCATGTACTTGGTACACTTCTCCACTTCGTTTTTGGGACCTCTGAGTTGGACAATGTCACTCTTGTGTGCAGGGTCTGGGAAGTTGATAATAACCTGCAGGAAATGGTCACTTAGGGTCAGCTCAAACAAATACAATGATTGTCATGTCAGACATGTGCAGAGGTTGGGGGGCTCCTGCACATCTCCTTTCCCATTTGGAAGCAGGTAACCATATCAGTCTCTGGCCAGAAGAACCATCTTCTCATATATTTTAGATGTATGAGCACACACAGATCAGTTAGATATTTCTCATGCTCACAGGGACACTACATTTATGACTTTACTGATCATGTGTCTATTACCCATGGAGGAACTATGCCCTCTGAATCCCTCATCTCCTGGAAAGCCTTACCTCTGGGAATTTCTCCCGGATTTCCCGGATCCGCTCGCCCTTCTGCCCAATGATGGTCCGGTGGAATTTCTGCTCAATGATTAGGTCCTTGGTGCGTTCATTTTCCTGTGGAGAACAGAGTTTACAAGGAGTGTTCAGCAGGAGAGCCACACACATAATTGTCATTACTAGTTTGCTGCCCAACAGCTTACTGGTCATCAGTGTTCTTCCTCCAGATATAATTCACTCTAGGCTGACAGAGAAGGGGATCCAAGGGAATAGAGGAACTTGTACTTGTCACAAGTACAAGCGGTCCAGGGGCACACACCTCTACCAGAAGGTCACTAGGGAACACAAGAGCTCAAACCCTGTGGCCTCCCAGGCATCACATCCCACTAACCATACGGGAAGCGAGTTCCAGCAGCTCTTTCTTGGCCTGTTGGACCCCCTGTGGGTCTCCTTCAATTCTGATCAGGTTGCTCTTCTCATTGTCCGGGGGAATGCGCACAGACACCTTGTAGAGGTCCTTAATCCTGTTAACTGCAAGGCAAGGGCTGTGGTGACACACTCTGCTAGGGCATGATTTGGAAGCAAAGACACCTTGACTAGAGGCTTTAAGAAGTACATCAGCCTCTGAGGAAAGGCCAGAGGGATGGAGGGGAAAGTGCCTCTTTCCCTTTGGATCCGCAAGAGCAGATCCATTCTACACAGGAATCTGTACAATTAAATACTATGGCAACTAGAGGCAATAGTTCATTTGCCAAAGTGAGGCATCTGTTTCTTTCCCAGACAGCACCATATTTAGACTAGAAGATACTAATTCATTTCTAATCCCAAATTCTTTTTTGGGGAAAAACTCACCATGCAGATTTCTACCCCTCCAACTGAGTTCTAAAATGAAATTCACATAGACCAACTTGAAAAAAAAAGAAAAAAGACAACTATCCAACCTCCCCAAAACACAAAAATTCTGCCAGGACACAGCAAAGTAATCTGTTCAACTTTCCAAGACATTAAAGCCATCCCAAGGCCTCAGTGCCCATTTATATTCTTGTGCCAACTTCACACTAGAAAGGCAGAGGCAATATAATGGAGGCAGCACCCTGGCTGAGCTGCAGAGCCACGATATGACAGGCTTATCACAGAGAGTCTGAGTAGAGGAAGGATAAGAAAGGCACCCCACTTACTGTTAGCTCCGTTCTTGCCAATGAGGTGTCGGTGGAATTTGTGGTCAACGTTGATTTCTGCATAATCCATCCGGTTGATCTACAAAGAATTGTACAGGGCTAGGCAGGGCAGGCCCCCTCTGCTGCTGCCTGTGCCCACTGCCAGTGCAGGCACTGACGCCAGCTGCCAGCTACAAGCACTCCTCCTGCTAGTGAGCAGAGCAGAACACTTCTCTGCTTTGAGCTGAGAGCACTGTGCTTGTAAAACATTTAAAGAGACTTAAATGCCTCTCCAGCTGTGACTGAAAGAGAATCTTTCCTTGTCTGCATCAAAAGACTGAAGATGTGCTCGTGATTTTTTAAGAGAAGCTGCATAACCAAGGTTTTTGTTCACCTGCCACACAACCTCCCTTCTGCAAGTTCTGTTAAGCCTGTGAAGATACCCACAGACATGAGCTACACTTCATCTCTGCTCTGTTTCCCCACCTTTCCCCACTTTCTTCTTGTACACTAGAACTAGCACTAGCAACTTACCAGATCCTTAACCATGACTTCAATCTGTTCCTGAGCCACATTCACATCTTCTGTAGGTCCTTCCAAAGTGATTTTGTCTTCTCCTTCAGTGAATTCGATGTGAACCTTGAGACACACGGCAAGGAAAACCAGTAAGAATTTTCCAAGACACGAGCCAGGTCAATGCTGTCAGTCAGGCCTACACCATCAATCCCTACCACTAAGGGTACCCATGATTTCTGAAGCAGGCAACCTACAATTTTGGCCATATTGGTGTCTAGAGCACAAGGTTTTGGTGCTGTCCTGGAGTCTGCAAAGGCTTTGGGGAAGTTCCTCACCTAGCCTTTCTCCAGATACCATCTAACTCACAAGGGAGAAGTCTCATTGAACTCAGCATTTTCAGGTCTCCTACTACATCAATTCTCCAATAAAGCTTTCTTTAGGGACTCAACACTTGGAAGTTACATAGGATGGGAAGTGTTCAAGGCAGCAGAATCTGGTAGTTCCCCTGAATATAAGACCTGTGTCATTTCCTCCCTGGTTTTATCCATACCACAATACATTTCTCTCTCTACAAGGAGTGAGCTGGACTAAACCACATTCTATTTCAACTGGTGCTAAGCTAACAGTTCATCCATACCTTTGGCATCTGCTGAGTTATTTTGGCCAGGTTTTGTCCTTTCTTTCCAATGATGAAACGATGAAGCCAAGAGGGGGCTGAGACCGAGGAGACGGTAAAACTGTTGGCCTGAGAGACAGAGAAGCTGTTGATGGACAGACTGCAAGAGGCCTTCACAAAAATTCACTTCCAATTCCCATGATGCACCCTCAGTGTTCAATTCTAAGCTGCATCTCTGACAGCCTGACAGAGACCACCCCCCTCCACCTGTCAGTGTCCAGGGATGTAAAAAAGCCCCCTCTTAGTGGGACTTTCAAAGGAGCCTGGCCCATCCCATCAGTACCTTTGCATAGACTTCAGTCAATGCCTGCCCAAGCTTTTCAGGCTCGCCTCGCAGTATCACCGTCTCCGAGCTACTGTCAGTGGGTGGGATCTCGACAGAGACTCCAGTTTTCTCCAAGATCTCCTGCAGGGAATTACCCTTGGGGCCGATGACATACTTGTGCTGGGACTTCTTCACCTCCACAGCAATGGTAGTAGTCTTCTTTTTCTGTAGGAGCAGAGGCACTGGAGCATCAATCACAAGGGAGCAGGGAAGGACAAAAGTGAAAGGAAGAGACACAAGATGCAGTGAAGCTCAGCACCCAGGAAAGATCAAAGCAAAGGTGAGCACAGGAGTTCTGCAGTACCCTAGAATCTTTGGGACCTGCTTACAGAAAGCCTTGTTCTCAAAAATTGACAGTGAAATACAAAAATTCTGTTCAAGCTCCCTGGGACACTACATGGAAGAGACCACATACACACCCCTGCCCTTGCACAATGCCCAGCTGTCCCCAGGCAGTGCTGTAATGCAACACCACGCTATAAGCTGATTATCTGTGTTGAAATTCAGACTGGTACAAATGCAGACGTAACCATGAGGAAAACAGACCAACAACCCACAACAAGGATATTCACAGTGACGCTAGCAGTGGAAAATAAACTGAGGTGAAATTTACTTTTCAGCAACTTCTACTCATGTAACAATTTTGACACTGTCAGTTGGCCACACTGTAGCCTTCACACCTCCCTCCTTCCTTTGCAGCACCTGTGAAAACATGCACCTAGAGAGAGCTCTTTGTGGTCTGCTAATTTCCACACACAAAAAAGCAGGAGATCTGTCACCTCCCCAACAGAATCACCCCAAGTCCCACTCTGCTGAGCAAGGAAATGGTAAGACCCAGGTCCATGTACTGCAAGGGCTGCTGAGCAAGAGCTGACACGAGGAGTATGCAACTGAGGGATGCACAGAAGTAGAAGAAGAAGGGAAGAGGGGCTGTGAGCAGGTGGGGGGAAGATGGGAAGCTCTAGGGACCATCCATACCTTCTCCTCATAGATCTTCTTAACACGAGCCACAGCCTGGGCCAGCTGCTCCTTCTCCCCTGTGAAGACTATCTCTGTCTTGTTGACGCTGGGCGGGGGAATGTTGATGCGTGTCCCTGTCTCCTGCATGAGCTCACTCACCAGCTTGTTGTAAGGGCCAGCGATGAAGGGATGGTACACCTTCTCCACATCCAGCCGCTCCACGGCACGCTTATCCTGCAGGAACCCACAACAGCCCTCAGGGAAACTGCTGGTGATATTACCATCTCTGCCACACACAGCTGAATTCCCAGTGCTGTCCTGCTTGACACTCTAGCCCCAAGCATCCTTTCCAGTTTGCAGGCTCCATCCCTTTCCATCTACAAACACTGCTCTTCCCAGTTTATGATATTCACCTCTAATCTCCTGTCTTATCTCAGCTGGCATCTAATGTGGTTCACTTGAAAATATGAAAAGTGCTTATCTGACTTCAGAGATGGACAAAAGGGACAAGCAGAAGGTGCAGAACCAGAAGCAGTGCTCAAACAGGCAGTGGAATGCTATACATCTCTGCTCAGACTAACAGTGTTACCACTGGCTGTGGTCAGAGTGGCTACAAACATCTCATATACCATGGAGCACCAAAATGGCCGTTCAGGTAACGACATGAGAGAGATCACAGGACTGAAGTACCTGCTCAGCAGAGATAAGCAAGATCTCGTGTCGGGCCTTTTCAATCCCTTCCTTAGTGCCAGTGATCTTGATCTGGTTGCTGGGGTCATCTGGGCGGGGGATCTGGATCTTGGTTGCAGTTTTGAGCTCCAGGTCCTGCAGCTTCTCACCATTCTTTCCAATGACAAAGCGGTGGTGCTCCTTGGGGATGGCAACTGTCGCTGAAGCCTGCAATACAAAGGCCAAGGATCTGTGAGAGCCTCTGCCTGTACAGGGAAAGCTTTTCAGATGCTGCTTAGTGCTACAACTGAGGAGTAAACACAATGTCTTCCAGCACATCCATCTAGCAGAACACTGACACTATGCCAGAGGAGCTGATCTAAAGTGCCTGTATTCCAGGAGTCTAAACCCCACTATTCCCTAAAAAGCCTTCTGTTTTCCCAGGACCAACACTCTGAACAAGCAAAAGCCTTCAGGCACAGATGAGGAGGTGTCTATGTTCCACTGTCTCACAGTCTCTCAGCACCAGAGAGCAACTGGGATGACAGCTCTGGGGTAGAGTTTATCTGAACTCTGATATCTGCTGCCAAGGCTACAGAGAAGAAGACATAGCCTGACTCCTAGGAAACTGAAATTCAACACCAGAAACTTATTCCAGCAGGCAGACAGCTCAACTATGGTTACCATTACTGAGTGCTAAGGTGTCTTCAAAGCAGCACATGCTGCTTCAGGGACTGCTTTTCTCTTGAAAAAGAGGGGTCCCCAGAACTTTTCTCAATCTAGTATTAAAGGTCTGGCTTGTAACAGGCATTCCTGACTTCTACCCTTCTCAATGAGTTTTTATTGGCCTGAGAGCTTAGGATTGCTACTATGCTGTTGATCCCAGTGAATATGTAACTAACTAAGCACTTATAATTCAAGCTACAATGGAAAAAGAAATAAATCAAATCAAAACCAGATCACTTGGTGTGACTCTTCAACTTCCTGTCCACATACTGATGCCAGCCATGCCTAGGAGAAGTTGCAATACAGACACACCTTTCAGATCTGGGCCCAAGTAGGAGGGATATTTGTGGACAGCAAGGCATGGATCTGTGGTAGTACAACCTAAACTATTTTTTCAGGTGCACATTATGTAGAGCTTGTCCCTTTTTCGTCCCTCTGGCAGGGTATGACACATGCTGAGCAGACATGGTATTAACTACTGCATTTTCTACCTTGGACATTACACTTTAAAACACACCATGACACCTGGCTATGCTGGATCTTAACGAGAAGTACCATTTTGATAATGAACTCAAGAACCTGAAAGTAAGAAATCAAAATGCAGAGGACTGAAAGGAGAAGCAACTGAAACAAGCAGTCTGTAATTACTTACCAATGGGGCTCAAGTTACACAACTCAGAACCCCAATCTGAAACTTCCAGCATTTGGCAGAACTCCCTCTTCTCTACTTTTCTCTCTCCCATCCCTCCACATTCTTCTCTGAAGGACTTCAGAGAAACACCACTCTGTTCTCACACACCATGAATTTTGTGTGAGGGGCCTGTACCCTGCCAGCACCAGCACCTCAGCACAAAGTCACAGGGTGAAGACTCCACCCTTCATGCAACACCATGGCCTGTAATTAGCTTTGAACCCTATTTTAAGCCTCATTTCCATTCCAAATTGCCAACTGTATGCTTTGAAAATATATGGCAAAGCTGAATTAGTCATCTAATAACACCTCTTTGGCTTATAAGCATACACACCCAAGGGTCTCAAAGCATTCAGGAGTCTTGGAAGAGCAAGGATCAAGTGAGAAACAGTTAGCTGCCCTCACCTGAGTCTGCAGCCGAGCAACAATTTCCTTCCGAGCCTTCATGACTGCTTCCAGCTTGCCAGAGACCATGATGGAAAGGCCCTGGTCCTTTGCCAGAGACAGCTCCAGGTGAGCTCCTGTCTTCTGCATGATGTCAAGGCAGATCTTGGCCTGCTCCCCTTCTCCAAACTGATTCATGTCCTTGTATTTCCTCTCCTCCAGCGGCACATGGAACACCTGCTCAGCACAGACACAAAAGGAGCACAGAGAGCTGTCAGTGTGCTTTGCCTGCCAGTTCCTCTCTCTCTCATGGCTATGCAGGACTTTGGTGGTGAGCTGGCCTCCCAGCTTTGTGCAGCACATCAACCAGCTGTGCCCAGGGAAGTGCAGGAGCCCCACGCTAGGACTCTTCCTAAAGGGGGATTAGCACTCACTACAGGAGTTCTGCAATCCTCCCCCTGGGCCTGCTTCAGCTATTTGTGGAACAGGGATGCAGAGCTCCTTCTGGACAGTTTTCCAACACATCCCTCCCCTCCAGAGCAGTCCTAGATCTCAGCTGCAGTACCAGGGTAAAATACAACAAAGAGGCTGACATCCCAAGGATTTCATACTCCAGAGAATGCTTCACTTCACCTACTTTGGGGAGTGGGGAGAAGACAGGATATAAGACATCCACTCCCACCAACCTGAGTGATGACAGAAGCCTTTATTGGTCGAATTTTGCTCCAGGGACCAGCAGGTTCCTGGGCAGCTTCCAAACATGGTGCTTTCTCAGGGAGTGGAGGGAAGGCTTCCTTGTAGGTTGGAGGATCATTCTCTTCTTCAGAGTTTAAAGCTGTAACTGGAATAAAGCAAATAGGGCAAATGAGTCACTTTCCCTGCAGAAAGGCCCCTGTTCACAGGCAGTGCAATTGTAATTAGGCACCACTAACAAGGGAGAAATGGACTAGCAAATGGCTTGTGTCCTGCTATTAATCCTATTACAACTATGCCTATGGGGCTGCCAAGTCTGGAGCACAACTGACATCAGCACAGCACAGACTGCAGTGGATGCCACAAACCACCAGCCTTGTTTGAGCTGGCACAGGGGGTGCAGGGAATGAACAGCACCTTATTGCCAACTCTGTCAAAAGGAGTTCAATTAGGGGAAAACAGGCTGAGCTGAGAGGAGGGAAAGGACCAAAGGGTGCAGGTGAGAAGGGGATAAGACAAACATCAGCCCAGGGAAAAGGCAGAGTAGGAGTATAGTTAGGGCAAAGTCTAGGGAAAGGGCAGAGAAGGACTACAGTTAGGGCAAAGTCTAGGGAAAGCCTGTATGGTTGTACATTATGTTTCACTCACTTGTGCACTGGGCCATACTAAATGGAGCAGTTCACAACTGGGAATGGATGCCAAAACCCACCACAGAGTCAGTTTGTATGGTCAGTGACCACCCCCAGCACCTGGCTGAGCAAGGAGTGGAAATAACAGCCCAGCACACTGATCCATGAGGCTCTCATGTAGCTCAGTGCCCCACTTTTGATGTGCCACATCCCAGGGCTGAGAGCACTGCTAGCCAGAGCTCTCTGAAGTGTCCAGGCCCATCTCCTCACAGCCCTGCATTGTGCAGCACCACCACTGTGCTGCTGGGAGTGGAAAGCTAGTCCAGTAAAACACTAATTTAGGAAAGGAAAATGCACACTTTTAAGAGGTCTGTGCAGTCTGGATGGAGAAGCACATCACAGGAACTCACCTTTCACCTGCTGCTGGGCCAGGCCGCTGCGGTGTTCAGCAAAGCTCTCCTGGGTCAAAACTGCCACAGAGCTCATTGTCGACTTCCCACCCACACACAATCCGGGTATGCCACTGGAAGAGATGCAAGTGGCAACAGTATTACCAACAGCAGCCAGGGTGAACAAAGTCAGTCCAGGAAGACAGAGTATATGTTACTGAGCACTCTTCCAGTCTTCCTCTTGAAAAGCACCCCCAGGGCCCACTGGCTGCCTGATTTCCTTGTTGAAACAGGAATTTTGGGGGAATATTTCCTCCCTGGTCACCAAAACCAGAGCTCCTCCCTAAGAAGGCAGAGGACGTGTAACCTAAGAAGGTCACTGGAAAGGGGGACACCACAAATTTTTAAAGCATACTCTAGTTAGCTTAAAGTACAGTCTCATTAATCTATTAATTATTAATGGCATGCAATTTTTACATGAGTGTGTGAATGTCTGGACAGTCAGTCCAAGACTATTGTGTACCCCTAGAGATAAAAGAGAAAGGACCCAAGAAGCTGTTTCCTCTTAATTAGAAACTTATTTAGGTGCCTGACTTAGGGAGACACTCAGAAAGCCACTCTGACTAGCAAGCTCAGCAGCAGCAAGATCTTTGGCTCCCCAAAATAAGAACTTACCAGCTAAATGGTCAGTAGCCAGAGAGTCCGTCCTGTAAGCTGCCTGTTTGTCAGCCTGCCAGCTTTTGCTGTAGAGAAAAAAAAATTAAAATAAATAAATTAGGGACAAGACAAGACAAGAGAAAACATGACATTCCTCTTACTGTGACTTCCAACAGAGCACTGCTGTACCTTTCAAAGCTGCACCTTATCCAAAACACTCTCATACCCAGCTGCATCTCCCCACACATGACACCTGTCATATTTTACTAGCTGTGCCACCATCTACTCAAACTTCACAGCAGGAAGTCTGGAGTAGTTACTCTTTCACCACAGTGGCTACAAGAGTAGCCATCCAATATCAGGCAAAAAAATAGTCAATTAATAGCAGATGTTCAAAATGAAATTTCAGGGTTGTAAGCAAGATCTTCTCTAGTCAGAAGAGACTAACAACCTGAAAACCTGCCAACAACACTGCCATCAGTCACAAGTTAGGAATGTAGTTCAGTGGAGCCTGGGTGAATCAACACAGACATCCTCACAAACCAAGGCAAACACTCAGGGCTCTCTGCTGCTGGGCAGTCCAGCTCTGCAGTTTTTACTGCAATAAGATCATGCACCAGGCACTAAATTCTGTCTCCAGGCCTAAATCTGAAAGTTTGAAGAAGAAAATTTGCACTGGTTTACATGGACTATTTTAAATGTGTACAAAAGGCAGAATCAAGAAGAAAAATACACTGCTGGGAAAGGATTTCCATCTCCTGAATCTAGATCTGCAGATTTACTGAAAAAGTGCTTAGGAATACAAGTGAAAATGTAAAAGTCAGTACAGTACACAGAGTGTCAGCTGTACAACATCCACACTCAGAGCCCCCCAGAGCTGCTCTGTGTGCTTCTGCAGGGCTTGCACTCTCCTAAAACTCAGTGCCTCTGCCTGCTCATGGGACAAGAGGCTCCTCTCCCACACACACCCTGCAAAGCTGCTTGGACCATCTTCTGTAGAGCTTGATTGCTTTTCAGGAAAGTGACAGCTGCCATCTCTGACATTCCAATATGTTAGAAAATGCTCCCCAAACCAGGGTCACTCCTAAAAACACAGTGTTGCCAAAGGGGTGTCTCACATTATGCTAGAGCTGTGATGCAATAAGGGAGGCTGATGGTGGCAGAAGGAAAGGAGGGCAGAACAGAGAAAACGAGGATGCAACAGAGTCATATAGGCCTGATCTGCATCTCAGCCAAGGCCATTGTTTTCCCCTACTTCAACATGCCTTTAAGAGGCAGAAGGCAGCACAAACTGTGCTGTCAGAGCAATAGAGCTAATGCTGCAATTAATCCAGGAATGAGGCAGCAGGTACTGGGACAGCCAGTCATGCTGCTGAAGTACAGCTGCTGCAGCAATGCAGATCTCTGCAAGGCATTGCTGTGTACAGAAAGGGTGGCTAGCAACCTGATCTTGGAGAAATCTCCTTGCTGTCCAGGGTTACACCCCAGTGTAAGACATGGTTACGTGTCCATGGTACATGCCTGTGCTGCTCAAGCTGCTGCAGATCCAAGGAAAGCAAGTTACTGCCATGGCACCTGTTTCAGACTATCTCACCAAGGCTTGCAGACTCTGTGGCAGCTCCTCCAGCCCACTTGGGTCACCTCCCCACCACCTCATGGCAAGCTCCAAATGAGGCAGGAGGGAGAGGCATGCTAGACATCATAAACAGCTGTCAAGATCTGGCCAGAGCCTTGCTAAAGGCACAGATGTGCTTGTAACTCTCATTTCTCCAGAAAACACCACCTGGCTGATCTTGCACGTATTTTCCTCCTTAGAGGAGGAGGGTAAGCATAAGAAGTCAGTGAACAACACCCAATATAGCACCTACTTGAAAGACACAACCTCAAGGCACAGCTGCTGGTTTCACTGTGTACACAGCAGCTGCACAGATCCTCCTTCAGCCTCCACCTCAGAGAGCAGCCAGACATTCAATGCAGAATCAAAGGGCAGCATTTATCCATATGAATTTCTGCTTCGTCACCCATACAAGAAGCTAAGAACAAATACTCCTCATCTCCAGCAATCGCAAGCATCTGGTATATTGTAGGCCTCAGGGATTCATCTCTGGCCAAAATCAGAGGCAACCATTAGAATGGTATTTTAAATGTAACATCAAAACCAGCAGTTCAAGCACTACATTTGGACCTTACACCTCCTTGGCTTCCTACTTAGGTTTTGAAACTAAGGTTACAGCTACGTCATGCCAGCATGGAGCTGACTGGGTCAACAGGTTTCAAACTGCCTGGTTGATACACTGCCTGTAGTGCTGGCCTTGTGCACCAAATAAAGTTACAGAAGTCTAGAGCCCATTTCAATAAAGAGAACGAATTCTCGAATAAAGAGAAACATCCTAAAAATAACCTCCAGCAAGGGCCAGATCTAATCACACGGGAAACATTTGTATGAAGAGAAACAAAGGCAAAGTCATGAGTTACACCACCAATACAGGCAGTTCTTGTGGACGGCAATGCCAGTTACATGTTATTTAAAAGTGTATTTAATAAAGACATTATTACTTTGTTAATGCGATGCAGTGAGAACCACACACAGCAACAGGGCTGGGCTGGTTGTGGTAGGCACTGTCCTCTGTCAAACGTTCACACAGGACAGGGCAACCGCTTGGTTGATGAGTGGACATAGATGAAAATATTTCCTTTCTGAAAACCGACGGGCTCGCTCCGAGACTGCAGGCCCAGGTCCCCTGGTTTGGAGGGGATCGCGCTGACAGACAGCTGCTGTGTGGCAGAACGCAGTCTCCCTTCGTAGCGATTCCCGACTTAATGCACCACAGAGTGCAACCCGACCGCAGCCCTGGCCGCGGGCAGCCCTGACCCATCCCCCATGTTTACTCTTCCACCAGCGCCGGCCCCGCCACCGCGGCTGGCCCCGGACAGGAGGAGCCCTGTGGCGGCCCCGCCACCGAGGACGTGCACCCGGCCGCGTCCTGCTGGCCGGCCCGGTGGGGCAGGCGGACACGGCGCCTCTCAGCGGGGCTGGGACAGGGGCAGCGGCACGGGGCCGCCTGTCCGCTCGGCCCCGCCGTGCCCGGCCGAGGGGCGGGGGAGCCGCCAGGCCCCGCGGGCCCGGCCGGGCGGGCGGCGCCGCCAGCGCCACCTCAGCACTGGCGGCACCGGGGGCGGGGCGGCGGGGCGGGGCGGCGCCCTTAAAGGGCCCGGCGGGCCCCGCTGTCACCGCGCCCCCCGCGGGGCCGAGCGGGAGGGGGCAGCGGGGGCGCGCCCAGCGCACCGGGACCGTGCGGGAACGGGGTCGGGGCGCGGCCAGTGCCACGGGGCAGCTGCAGCCCCAGCTCCGGCAGCCCCAGCCCGCCGCGGCCCTGCGGCTTTCAGGCCGGGGGCGGCCGCATCAGGCGAGCGGGGGGCAGGAGCTCCTGCGGGGCCCAGTGACAGCCTCGAGCGCGGCTCCGCAGCCGCCGGAACGGTGCCGGTGGCGGGCAGCGCGGCGGGCACGGCCACCTCCGGGCCCGGCGCTGGCACCTCCCCCCGCCGACGGTGGCCAGGGCGCTCGTCCTTCTATAGCCACGGCAGGAGGGGAGCGCTCGGCCCGCGGCCCGGGGCAGGCTGGGCTGCCCGCCGCCGGCGCTCCGCGGGCTGACCAACACCGGACGAGCGCTCGCCTCCGGCCGCTTTGGCTCCTATCGGAATCAAACCCTAAGACGGCCGGGAACGGCATGGAGCCGCCTTGGTCTGCGCCACTAACCCTCTCCCACCAACGATGGGATCCACGCCGTGCCTCGGCCCGGCCGCCCCCTCCCCAGGCAGCCGCGGGGCCCGGCCTCCCCATCGGCCCGGCCCCACTCGCCGGCCATCCGCGGCAGCTGCTGCCGGCCGGCACAGCCATGCCACCGCCGGCCGAGGCCGCGCCGCGGGGCCAGACTTTTCCCCACCTCCCGCCGCCGGATGCCCTCCCTCGCCGGACTTTGCCCTGCCCGGCCCGGCCGGCGGGAAGTTAGCGCGGACTTTGCAGGCAGCGCCGACACGTCGGTGCCCTGGGGAGGATGCAAGGCCGCCTCGGGCCGGGCCGGGCCTCCCCGCCAGCCTCCACGTCGGCGCCGCGGCCGCGGCGGAGGGGCCGCCCCCGTCCCCCGTGACTCACTCCGGCCGGTGCCCGCTCGCCCGCCCTTCTGGAGAAACGGAGCGCTCCTGGGAGAACGGCGCGGCGCCCGCCCCGCCGCCTATATAGGCCGGGCCGCTGCCAATCCCCGGGCCGCACGTCAGCGGGACATGCCCCTTCCCGGCGGGGCCGGCCCGCCACGCGTGCCCTGCGCCGCCGGGGACGCCCCGCTGCGGCCGAGCGGCCCGGGAGCCTGCGGCTCTGCTGGCGGCCCCACTCCCGCACGGCCAGGGAAGCGAATCGCGGGTGGCTACCGCCCGCTCTGCGCCCTCGGGACCGCGCCGATATCCGCGGTACAGGCCCTGCGCACCTTCCGTGCGGACTGACCGCGGAACGCGCCTCCCGACCGCAGCCCAGCGGCAGCACCGAACCGCCCGCGGGCCCTTACCCAGCCCCGCGACGGCCCCAGAGCTCAGGATTGCCCGCTTTGGGCGAGCCCGGTTTCGCGCAGGGTTAGTGAGCAGTGGCTCATGAGGGCTCTGATCAGCCTGAAAACCCCGGCTTAGAGAAGAGAGCGAGCAGCTGGGGCTCCTGCCAGGTCCCGCGGGTGCAGAGGGACAGCGAGGCCCCAGCCCCGAGGGGCCCCTTGATCCACCTCCTCCTGCACGCACTGTCAGAGCAGCAGCTACCCGAAGTGAGGCTGCAGGCAGGCAGGAGGGGCAAGGTAAGAGCAAGAGTACGAAAAAAAAAATAGAAAGAAAACCACAGAAAACCCCCCAAACCACAACATAATCCCCCAGAAAAATAAAATTAAAAAAAAAGTGCACCTCTCTTCTTATTCCAATCTGCAATTTGGGAAGAGTGAAGGAGGGGAGAGGCAAGCCAGCAAGCACAATACCCTCCTTTCCTGCACGGAGGATGTTTATTACTTTGTGCAATATAGATGTTTTTAATTATTAGCTCTGCACCCTCAGGGAACCAAGGAAAAAACCCTGTCCCATTCCCATCAGTGTAAAAATGCATCCAATTTGAACTGATTTTTGCATTAGCTCATTTTCCTACACAGGATTAATCTTTCTCATAATTCCTAACTTACACTTAGTGACTGGTTTTCTCATTCCCACCTTGAGAAAGAGCACTCCCAGATCCTAGCAAACAAAACGAAAGCTGCTCTGTGGAGCTCTGACCACAAAAATCTGAGGTCATTGGGTTAACTGCTTTTGAGTACAGGCAGTAAATTTTAGAGATTTCATGCACTGTATTTATGGAAACATGGATGGTATTTAGCCTTTAGTAAAATTTTACTTATTAGTAAACAAGAGTAGATTTCTCCATTTCTCCTCTTTTTATCTTATGACTGGGAGGACATCATCAAAACACTTGAATTTTTTGACACAAACAATTTATAACTATAAATAAAGATACACTTGTGGGTGAAATAAGGAATTCTGGCAAACAGAGAACAGTCATCAAGACTCAACAGTCATCAGGACTGGATTGACACCATGGCCAGGCCCCTCTGTGATCTTCTCCCCCAGCCCAGGTTCTCCTCAAAGCCTGTTATCTCTGGGAGGATGCAGGAATCCCACTCCAGGCAGAGGGTTCTCCACAGGCAGGCAGAGACCACTGCTGCCATGTCGTATCTGCTGCAGGAGCTGGCTCTGGCTGCTCTGGCACAAAGCACCTGAGCTGGGGATGCCACCAGCACCCCTAAGGCCCCCAAGCAGGCTGGTGCCTACCAAGGCATTTGGGGGTTCATGTAAAAGCAGAGCTCCAGGGACCTGGGTAAACCTCAGCACCTCCAGACTCTGGGCAGCAGCTGCAGTGCAGGGTGCTGTAATTTGGGACTCAGAACCTTGCTTAAGGTGCAGGATGCTTTTCAGGTGCTCCCTCGTGTTTATCTCCCCAGTGCAAAGCTCCCCTCAACACTAACTTCCAATTAACTCTAACATGAGTAAGTACCACAATCCCCTGTGCCAGGGAATCACAGAAGCATCACAACCTCCAACCTACAGCATCACAACAAGGCACCAACATCATTCTCCCTCAACTCCACCTCATTATCTGGTTTAGCAGGGGCCCTCTGTGGGGACAAGCCACCTTGTGCCTCTGGGACAACAGCATGGCTCTCTCCTGCTTTCTCTATACAGTGCTACTGCAGCCATGGGTTGCCAGATCATTATGGATTTCTTGCTTTTATCACAGCTTCCTCTCCAGGTCTGCTTAAGAGGCAATCCTCCTCTGCCTGTTGCTCTTCCTTTATTTGTAGTTGCAAGTGGTGGGAGGGAAGTCTGCCAGTCCCAGAAGCTACTGGAAGGCCTGGAGCACCCCACTGTGTGCCACCCTCAAATAATGATTTCTGCTGAAGGAAACGTGTCACTGTTTCTAAGGCCGTTCTCCTTAGAGGAAGATCTTCCACACGGAAAGAGGTGTGTGTATGGGGGAAAAAATCTCACCTTTCCTCCCACATTCAGTGCAATATACTGTGCATGGACAAAAACACATTTAGAGGGTACCAGGAGGCTCATTTCAACCTCCTGCTCCCACCAGCACATCCACCATCCATGTTCCATCCCATACCTTTTCTTCAATGAGGCTATGGAGTCTGGGTAGAGAGGGGTTTGCAGGGATTGTTCTTCAGGTCTGTTCTACTTACTTGCCCAAAAATGCAATCTCACATTAAAAAATAAATTAAAAATCCACTTGTCATGGAGATGTGTATAAAATGGCTCCTCTACAAGCCAGGTGCAGGAATTTTTGGTAGCTGAGGGGAATGGAGACAGAAGAAGGTATCCAACTCCGTGACAAACACTAACTTACTACTCTCCCTCAAGCAACCTGTATTTTGGCAGCATTACAATAGGCCCCAATTTCATGATTTGCTGGAATAAAGGAAAAAGAAGCCTCCCAAAGAGAGCACCAAAGGGTGGCAGAAAGGGTAAAGGATTGGGCAGTGTGTAGTTTCCATGGCTTATCAGACTGGCAGCTCATATCACCAGTCTGAGGGAGGACACAAATGGGACCAGCAAAAACATCAAACACACAGAGAGATAAAAGTAACACTGCACTGGTTTGGGGCTTGTTTTTTTGGAACATGTGTTCACCCATGTGAAGGCAAGGTTGAGGAGTTAAGAAGCTTTCCATGATCACTTCACCCCAGAGCTCTGGAGAAGGGAAAGCAAAGTGCACCTTAAACTACTGGAGCAAAAAGGCTGGTCTTTCCTGGCACATCTACCCTCGCCTGAGCTGGGATTTTGAAAGCATTTCTTCTGGCCTATTCCTATTTTCTGTTGTTATAACAGAGCCCTATTTTTCCTGCCAGAAACCAAAAGCCTTATTTGGAAAGCAACCCAAGTATGTTCCAAAGAGTGTGTGCTGTGATTTTATTTCCTGTTAAATATAACTCCAGATTTCTAAAACTGTATAAATAAGCACCCTTTTTGTACTCTGGGTGCTTATCCCACACCCTCAAGTCAGAGAACACCACAAAGGAGCTACCCCCTGAAAGCATCCATTTCAGCACATCCCTTGCCAGAGGCATTAAGAGAAAAGGGTTGGGGGTATGCTTTGCATCACACTAGAAAAAGCAAGCAAAGGAGGATTCAGGATGCAGGGCACTTGTATTGCAGGGAGTGCTGAGGTTCCCAGCCAAAGCAGGATTGTGTCTCAGCTCCACAGCTATCGCTGTGGCAAGCCAGGGGATCTTCCAACAGAACACTGGCATTTCTACAGAAAATCTCTGTTAAACTGAAGTTTGGAGTCAAACTATATAGATAGCTCTGCTAAGAGAATAAAAGAAGTTTCATCTTAAGAAATTATTGAACATGAGTCCACATTGCTTATGTCTCTGACTTTGAGATTAGTTTTTACTTATTTGCCACGAGGAAGAAAAGTTTCAGGGATGTGCAAATCAGATACCTATCTTCCCCATTCACACATCAGTGCTGGGAAGAAATGATTCTGTAGGCTAAATTCTGCCCCTTGGCTGTACTTAATGCAGCTCCACCATCTTCAGAGGCCCACTGCAAATACTCAATTAGAGAATTATAGGTAGAAAGAGAAAAGTCTACCCAAGCCTAGACACTAATCCCAGCTCCAACCACTTAGTGATGTGTGAAGAGAGGGCAGTGGAAGGAAGATGAGTTACTGTGTGTGTTTGTCTCACACAGGATCTGTGGTAGAAAATATAGGGTCCCAGGTGGGTGCAACACCACTTGCCTTTCTCCTGGTAACCTACATTGTTTATTGAGGGCAATGCTCTTGCAGGAACAGAAGAGCTGACTGGATATTGAAGGAAAATGACAAACCTCAGCAGGACTCTCAGGCAAATATGGGTCTTTAAAAGACTTATTTCATGGGCACTCTGACAATAAAATCATGTAACCATCAGCTAGCAAAGAATATAGACACTACCCTTCCTAGGCTATCCCAGGGTGCTCTGCAACAAGGGGCATGCAGAACAGGAGCAACTTACTGGTGTGACAGAGTTCTAGTGTCAACAAGGAGCATCAGGCCCTCTGACTGCAGAGGGAGGAAAAGCTGCTGGCTTTACACAGGGACACTGTGAAAAAGTGATATTTAATGGAAAAACCAAACCAAAAAAAAACCCCAGTAAAGAGACTCAAGCTCTGCTCTTAGATTTGCTGCACATTTGGTGAATTGACCAGCAAAATTCTCTTGGTTGCCCTGGCTGTGCACACACACAGAACATCTTGATTTTCTCTGTGGACTCGTTATTTCATTTCAAGTTGTTCAGAATGCTGTGATCCTTGGATGTCAGGTGCTGTGACAAAACAACATCTCTTTTCAGAGATGAGGAAGAAAAAAAAATAAAAATCAATGGACAGTTTAATAAAATCAATTCAAAAGCAAAGCAGAGAGAAGCCACAGAGGACCAATCTGAGTCTGCCCTTCCACATGCACTGTGAGAGAAATCTGATTTAACATAAACTTGGCTTTCAAGAAGTTGCTAAGGAGTAGAAGCATATTTCAGGTTCCTGGCCTTGGGGAGCCAATAAACATTTTCATGAGGAGTAAACATGAGGGATAAAGTAGAATACAGTATCTTCCAGTTTCACAGTAAAGCAAAACACTGGTTTGACTCAAAATGGAAAAAGTGATTCAGAAAACAAAGATTCCAAATATATTGCCTGGAAAGTAGGAACAGCACAGAAATCACAGAAATTCAGAATATCTGGCAACACATGGAGGTCAGAGACTCTGGGGCCTGCTCAAAGCAGGGTCAGACCAGGGCATTCAGGGCTTTCCTCACTCAGGTCTTGAAAGCCTTCTTAGCTGCACAAACTTTCTGGGCAACCTATTCCAATCCCTGACTATCCTTACAGTGAAAAAAGGTTTCTTACTTGCAGTTAGAATTTCAATGTTGGCTTCTTATGCTGATCTGAACTTGCTTTTTAGCTTCAATTACCACCACACTGTGTGCTTATCACTCCCAGGTGCTTTCAGAGTGGTGCTGCAGCACTGCTTGCCATTCTACACTGCAGAAGAACAAAAATCTGCCACAATCAGTGAGCTGAAAGGTGCTTTCCAAAGCCTGCTAATATCCCAGCTACCCAAGAAATGAGGATTTTGGAGATACTGCAGAACAAAGCGTGCACTATTTTTTTTTTCTGTTCTTCAAATGGAAACTTTTACTTTGCTCTCCTTTGGCTATTGGGTTGAAGTGCTTTTGTTTACCTTTCAGTGTCTCCTGATCTCTCTCCATTGGCCACTGCAATATAAAATGAACACGTGGCAATTTTTTTTAAAGAAATGCTGCCAGCAGCTCTCATCCACTCTACATTACCTAGCTTGAAAAGGCAAGGAATTTGCAAGCCCTAAACTTACCTTTTTCCACATTAACTGTCCTATACTTAGAAAATGTGAAGTCAGCTATGTCCCTGAGCTCAAACCTGTCACCAGACCCACCAAGACCCTCCTCCAGGTACTCTTAAGCTGATGTTTTGCAGGGCAGAATTTCAGTACTTGCTTACAGCAGTTTATAAAGACAACAACAGCCACTTTTCATACTGATTGGATAAATATATACAGAAAATAAAGAAAAGAAAAAAGAACAGTGGCAAACTAAATGAGACCTCCCCAGTGCCACTTTTCAGGGGAGGAGCAGAAAAATTGCAACTTAAGCAAAAATGTAAACAGACATTTGGTTTTGTCCACTCTGTTTGGGTTCCAGTTCTTTTTAATCTTGCTTAGCTACTTTGATTTGATGTATTATATAAAAAAAACTCAGCAAAGTTGTTCAAGGCTCCTTGAAAGATGTTAAAGATTCCTCAGTTCATAATGTTTATTGGATAACGAAGAGAAGAGAATGCCAGAGCTCCATTTTTATAAACTTCTTTGTGCTCTGGTATGTTTTGCTCTGAATTCCAGTTTCCCAAGTCACATGGCTTCACGAGACTCTTTAATTCTGTACATTTTATTTTTCTTTATTTCTATCTTTCAGTTGCAATAAGCAGCTTGAAATTACAACCCAGAAAAGTCAGTGTTGTTGTGACAAACAAAACACTCGAAAGAATAAAAGCCTGAAACTTGCAGGGAGGCTAGTGCTTTGTTTGGAGCAGGACAGAACTATTTAAAAATGAAAAAAACCCACCTTCAGTTTGGCAACAATTCCTCTGAAAAAGCATTAAAGTAAATACCTGATTCCAACTGGAAAAGCAATGATTTCCACTTTGGAAAAGCAATGCTCAGACCCTCACTATTTAAGCACTGCCTTCCCTTTGTCCTATTCATAGCACATGCAACAGGGGCTCAGCATATCCACAGACAAGCACTAATTCCTAATCTCTACTAGGCCAAGCAAAAGGCTCTTCATGTGTTAGACAGAATTACATCACAGTGATCTAAACTGACAGTGAAAAACCCAGACAGTCTTCCCTTCCAAATTTGCAAGGCCACTCTAAGCCTGCTATGAAAGGAGAGAAAGACAGATAGGGAGAAGTCAGAGTAAAACTATTCCCCCTAATTGTTACAAATAATATTATTTTACAGTTAAAACCCCTTTTCATAACTGAATCATTCCCAGTTCTACCCTGGTCATCTTTGGGCTGAACTGGGACAGGACATGAACCATTTTGGGTACAATTTTTTTGTTTTGATACCTCATGCTGCTCAGTCCTCCACCCACTTGGAATGGTGTCCTGAGCAAGATGAGTTTTCAAATAAAATAGAGAGGTAATGTTTCCTAAATTTGCAAGAACTTTTAACCTTCTGTAAATACTCACTGCTTGCTCTCATTTTACCCACAGCTATGCTGCAAGCAACAGAGCCATCTACTCAGGATTTTAATTTAATGAAACTATTTATAAGAGCAAGAGTTTAAAAATCACTTTTAAGCTTCTTCAACGCTACATAACCAACTCTACTTTTAAGCAATAGTCATATACCTACAACTTGCTATTCTCCAGACATTCCAAGGCTCCTTGTGAGACCAAACACCTAAATCCCAGCACACTGCACCAGCTGCTGAAGTATTCACTTTGAAAACAAAGGCATATGTACTAGCAGGTCAACCATAATACATTCCCATTCCCACTCTCACCCTGCCTGCTCTGAGAGTTTTTTTTTCCAGTTTTCCTTTCAACTGCTCCAGCACAGGTTTACATTCAACTTTATCACTGGCACAGAGATAACTGCAAACTTACTTTCTCCTGAGCAATGGAAACTGCTGGAGCTGCTGTACAAACAGCAGAACCCTGCTCTCCTCTTTCAGAAATGCAGGAGAAGTCAGGCAGCCCACACCATCTCCAGTGCCCACTGGAAACACAAAAATGCCCCCCAACTTTTGGGGCAAGAAGTAACAAGTCCACTGCAATCACTCCTGGCCTCCTCTCCCAAAGCAGCTTTTGCAGGCTTGGCCTTTGTCCCTGCCAGTGGGGAAATGTTAATTCTGTCTCTTACTCTCTTCCCTTTTCCTAACTCAACCCATGTACCCATCCCATGCCTGAGGTCCCTTTTCTGGCCACACAGCCTGCCCTCAGCTTTGTTTGTCACTCAACTTTGGCAAATATCCCATTTATTTTGTGAAATAGCCAGTTCCATTCCCAGTGCCACAAATGCAGGGATAGACAAAAACACAGGATTACAAAAAAGCAGAAGAGAAGAAGCAAGTGATGCTACAGCAGGTGGTAGCACCTGAATCCAGCACTGGCCATCAAAGCTGTCAGTGTTCCTCTGAGAAAAAGCTTCTGCAGATTTTTACAGCAACCTGCTGTAAAACCATTGAAATACCAGTCAACCAAAACCAGCATGGGTGGGGAAAAGAGGCAGGGGAGTGATGCCCATGCTGTGTGCCAATAGCTGGAACCAAGCCTGCAATCTGAATGATGTAAGAAGATTATTTGTTATCCAATCCCTGATGAAAAACATGCCAGAGGTTACCTTTGTGACAGTCAGCTATACCTGCCTCATGGTATTTACTGGGAGATATGATACCAGTAACCTTCCTTTGAGAGAGATCTCAACAAGCAGCTATCAATTCAATAACACAGACAGAGGGCTGGGTCCTGCCTCCTCCAAACAGGATTGCAGTAGTCATAACACAACAGGGTTCCAAGTCTTTCCCCTTAAATTCCAGTTATTTGCTGGGATGTTGCTGAATTCCCAGCACACAGGTATCAATTACCATGATGTGAGGACTCCCAGAAACTTTCCTGCACAGGTATTTCTCTTGCAGGTGAAAGATGTAGCATACACATAAGTTATATATGTGTGGATACTTTTACCAGAATGACACTGACGCACATTTATAAGCAAGTTCCTTATAGAATTCTGTTTCTTGGTTTTGTTTTGTTTCCATATTTGAGTTTGTTTTGTTGTTGGGGTCTTTTATTCAGGGGGGAGGGATGGGTGTGTCTCTTTTCTTTCATCAATGCTAAATAAATCTATCTTTTCCATCCACAAACTTCTCCCAAGTGGTTCTCTCATCACTGAAAAATTGTCAGTAAAACAGCAAAACTGTTGCTGGAAAACAGCTCCAGACACTGCTGTGGGGTGTAAGAGAATCTGGTACTACTTCCATTCTGTGTCAACAAGTAAATCCATTTTATTTTGCAATTAAATTAAACAACATCATTTAAGGGAGGTCGCATAAATATGCCTGTGCTATTCAATCTCCTCAAAGGCAAAACTTTTCCTGTGAGTCACCATTTCTCTGTGTCTTGCAGCTACTGAACCAATCCCTTCCCTTCTTCTAGTGCTGTTTTTCCACTGAAGTTAAACTCATTATGACTTCCTCTAGATGAGCCTTTTGTGGTTAACTTTTCTCTCAGGTTTCTCCCTGATTTTTTTTTCTGCCTGCTGCTTTGCAAGTGCCTCTTTTTGTGCCTCCTTGCTCCAAGCCCTGCTTCCCTTGTGCCTCAGCAACACAGCCAGCTCCCCCAGGGCAGGCAGCTGTGGCCAAGGTCAGCCCTCTGCACCCAAGGAGTGCTTACGTGTACTTTAGCTACTCACATGCTAATATATCCAGAAAGAAGTTGTAAAATATTAGTAGGTATCACTGAGGCTTGAGAGATCTACCAGATGCAAGATTCAACAGCACAGAATCAGCTGTGAGAGACAAGTGAAGTCCAGCAGCAGGATCAAAGTATCTGCATTATATGGCAGCTGCCACAAGTGGTTCCTGTACTTCTGCAAAACTGCTGGGAAAATATCAGAGCTTGTGTAGGTAGAAACACCACAGATCATCACCTAAATGAAGGACAAATTAAGTATTTCAGCTTTAACACACCTTTTCTATGAAACAAACTCAGAACACTAATCACAGCCTGATTACTCCTCCTTGTTGCAATTAAAACCTTAAACACATAAATCCTTTAGCAACTCAGTTTTTCCCCTTGCTTTGGTTGGAAATTTTCCTCCCCATTTATTGATACATCTTTTTCCAGCCTGACTTTGTGATTTCCTCCCACTGAAGTCACACCATGAGTGCACAGAAGGAAGATGTGGAAAAAGATCACTTAAGTCATTAGGCATTCAGGACTTATCATTTAAGATGAGAATGCAAATCACAAGATTTTAATAGACTGTTTATATCCTAAAAATCTGCTTTCTTTTAAAGCTAAAGGGCAAATAAATACAAATATAAATATAAATGCAAATTTCTCAGGTCTAATTCCACATCCAGGATAAGCTAGTACCCCAAAATTCTTCTTCTAAAGCTAGGAGTTTCTAAAATGGAAAGAGCTCTTGAAACAAGCCCTGGATTGTTGACTTACTCACCAGTCTAGCATGAACACCTGGAGGCCAGAGCCCACCTCCAGTGTCCTGAGTCCTCTGCAATCCCTTCCCCAAGAGGCCCTACTGACCAAGGCTCTACCTTCCACTCCAAATGCAGTCTCACAGCCACAATAAACACCACAGACCCTGCAGGAATAGCTTCTAGACCAAAGGCCTAGAAAAAACAATAAGTAAAATTAAAAAAACATGAGAAAGCCCAACAAGCTACACAATAGCATTCTGCTTTCAAAGGTAGGGTAATTAGGAAGAGGAACAGAGACTTAATCCTGCAGCTGGGTTTTATTTTCCTGTCTCTTCTTG
Organism: Molothrus ater; assembly: GCF_012460135.2. Lineage (NCBI taxonomy): Eukaryota > Metazoa > Chordata > Aves > Passeriformes > Icteridae > Molothrus > Molothrus ater. The sequence continues at coordinate 4,176,177 of NC_050487.2, forward strand.
ATCTGTTTTCATATTTTAATGCAATAACACCTACTTAATTTCTGCACAGACACACACTGCAGGAGTTCTGCAGGCCCTGGGCCTCTCAGCACCATGCTCCTGGACAAGTCAGACTTGTTACCTCCTGGCTGAACACACCTTCCTCAGCCTGCCTTAAAAACCCTGTTGCAACTTCTTCAGTGGTGCCCAGAATCCCAGACTGGTTTGGGTTGGAAGGAACCTTGACCACCATCCAATTCCACCCCATGTCATGGAAGGGAACCTTCCACTAGGCCAGCTTGCTCCAAGTCCTGTCCAACCTGGCCTTAAACATTTCCAGGGATGGGGAAGCCACCCCTATTCTGAGTATCTTTGTCAAGACTGTAACAACATTCCCCTAAGGGTTCCAAACACCCATGGGAACACTTGTCAGTCTCATTATTTCACTCTGAGGTTTATTTTATAAGCTGTGCACAATACAGGCCTGAGGATTTCCTTCTGTAGAATTCTTGAATACAAACCAAAATGGAACCATTGTTGAGTGACTTTTTTTCAAAGAGAAACATTTTCACATAAATGTGATACTCTCCACAAACCCACCATTGTAATTAACAAAACCCTCCCAGTTATGGCAAGAGAACCATTCATTCACAAGGGAGGGTTTAGATTGGATATTGGGAAGCATCATCAGCCACCATCCCTGGAAGTGTTTGAGATGTATGGATGTGGGAATGGGTCAGTGCTGGGGAAGAGTTGGACTTGATGATGTTGGAGATCTTTTCCACCCTAAATGATCCTGTGATTCTAACCACACACCTGCATTCAGTTTGAATGCTCTGGACTGGTCCCAGTGCCACTGCTGACTACTCTGACCATCTGATTGGAGTAGTGACTGGAGGAATTACCCAAATTTTCCCAGCAGCACAATCCTAAGTGCATTTGTACCAGCTTAACAAGCTTCTATATATAGAGAGAATAGTATGCTTTGGAAAAGGCAGTATCACCTGAAATACTGTAACCAGTGAGACATCCCAATTTTCATCAAAAAGGTGCCAACTGCACAGTTTGCCTTGTCTGGGATGGCTCCCACCCAGATAACAGCTATGGAAAGCCCAAGGTTACAAGGCTCTCTTCTAACAGACCATATTATCTTCAGAGGTAGCCTAATGTTAAATGGGAAAAGACCAGCTACTCCACTAAGAATAACCACCCCAACCTACCAAAATCAAGTTACTATTGTTGCCATTAAGCTGTGCAACAAGCAACAACAACATTATGATCCAATTCTAGTTCAAGGGGAAACCTCCCTCCTCATCCCAGTCTAGGTAAGTGAGACTAATGAAAAAGTAGGGACCATAATAACCTTCAAAATCATAAGAAGAAATGTCAATTTTTTCACCCTATCAGGCAAAACTGGGGGAGAGACGAAAAAGAAGCCAACAGAAAAAAATCAGCTTAACTTGCAACAAAGGAGGAGACAGGAGTGTGTATCACACTACCAGCTGTGGACACAGCAGAATGAGCTACACAGAACAAACCTGGAGCAATCTTTAACTGCTTCTTATACAAGGTACTTGGAAAACTGTCCTTTGAGAATGATCTGCACTCACTTTGCAGCAGTGGTGGCAAAGCTCAGGCTGGCTGGTGACACTGCCTCTGCCACCCTGCAGTCACATACCACCAGTTACTGTTTCATATCTAGTGAGAGCTCTTCCTGTGCCTGTCATTCTGATCCTTGTAAAACTATACTGTGGACCTTTATGAAAAAGGCTGTGTGGTTTTGCTGTGGATGGCTCTGCCTATGATGTGGGCCATGCTTTATGAAAATCCATGTACAAATAGGAATACTGTGTTATTTTTTTAACAGATTGAATCTAAACAGGCAAAGGGTTAGAGAGACAGAGCTTTAGCAGATACACAGCCACCCATCAGGTTATTGCTTCCCTTCCTGCTTCACCTCTGATTTATGTTCCTTTAGCACAGAGAGGGATGTCCAGCCCACATATGAAATAATACATGAAACACCACTTTCAATTCAGGTTTGGGGGAAAAAAAACCCAACATAAATCTGCTATTTGTCGTCATCTAACTGAAGACAGTTGTCAGAATAGAACCAGTAGGAAAAATGGAGACTAAATCACCAGACAGATTCTTCACCTACCTTACTGAACAGAGATGTGATAAAGCAATGCAGCACATATGAGTGTGCAGTTTTTTTTCTCTGCCATTACACAACAGGCTAAGACGAGAAATTACTCTTTCAAACACCTTGGGACTGAATGTCACTAATCTTAACTTCACAAGCACAGAACTGAGAATGTTTTGAATTTTAAATTTAGTGAATTCAAAGCTCTTGCCTCATCTTACAAGTTAACTGATCTCTAGATTACCAATACTCCCAGCACAACCTCCTCTCCTGCTTCTTGTCTCTCACTGGAAGAAATTATGCCTCCCAGTTATGAAACCTCCCCTACTGCTGGGGAAAGCCATCATGGGAAATGCTATTTATCATGTGCCATTTCAGCTATAGCTCAAGAATCATCAGTGCCCCGGTGCTTAACCCTCTTCAGGGCTGCTGGATCATCCCGGTCTATAAATAACCCGAAATAAAACCACACTGCAGGCATAGAGAGCAGGTCAGCAGAAGCTGAATTCCCGCTGCTATCATGCCCAGAGGCGGCTGACGCTACCTGCAGTGTCACAGGTGAGGCCACAACCCTCCCCCACCGCGGCCTGCGGCGCATCCTCAGCTTGGGGAGCGCTGGGAATGGAGACCGCTGCCCTTGGGGAGCCCGCAGCCGTGCGGGCCCGGGGGCACAGGGCAGGTCGAAGGCGGGGGGGGGAGCAGTGACCGCTCCCTCAGCCGCATCCCCTCAGCGCGGCGCGGGCGCAGCCCCGGCCGGTGCGCCGCAGGGGAAGGAAGCGGGACGTGACTCACGGCTTTTGTCCGCTCGCGGGCGGCCCGGCGGCGCTGCCGGCGGAGCGGAGCCCCGGGGCGGCGGAGCGGGACCCCGGCTCGGTGCGGGGTGCGCGGGCGGCACGTGGCCCGCGCTGCGCCAATGGCAGCGGCCGCGACCATAGAGCGGGGCCGGGCGCTCCGTGCACATCCCGCCCGCCGCCCTTCTCGCCGCTGCCGCCATCTTGCTGCAGGCAAAGGAAGGAGCCCGGCCGCGGCGCCGGGCCCGCGCCTTCCTCCCGCTCACCGGAGGCGCTCCCGCCCCCGCCCTCCCGCGCCGGGCCCGGCGTTACCTCTAGTCGGCCCGCAGCGAAGCCTATGCTGGGTACGAGGCCGACGGCCCGACCGCCATCTTGGTACAGCAGAGGGGATGTGCGTGACCTACAACATGCGGGCGGCCCCGCCCCCTCCCAGCGGGTTGCTATGGGGACGGGGCGCGCGCGTGCGCGCGGGGCCCTGCACCGCCCGGGGGGCGGGGCCTAAGGCGGGGCGGCCCCGCCCCCTCGGCCGGCCGTGCGCGCGCGGGAGCGGAGCTCGGGGCCGGCGGCTGCGGGAGGCGCTGAGGTGAGGGAGGGGCCCTGCCCCGCCCCGGGAGCGCGGGGTCCCAGCGGGCGTGAGGGGGACACGGCGGGCAGCAGCGCTGGGAAGGGGTCTGTCCTTTTCCAGACGGACCCCCGAACCTGAGGGGTTTGGTTGAGGTGGGGTGATGCTGGTGCGGAGGGAGCGGGACGATGCGCGATGCGGTGCCCGGGAGGTGTGAGGCGCCCTCACCGCCCTCCCAGCGCGGGACCTGGTGCTCGTGTGGCCGCCATGGGACCCCCGGGCCGGGGCCCCTCCCACGGCGGGCAAGGCACTCGCTTCTGAACGTGCTCTCGTAGAAAACTCCAGCTTCGCTGTAGAGACCGGAGGGTGAGGAACATGTCCGACCAGCTCCCGAGGAAAGTCTGGGCTGCTTCGAGGCACCCGAACCCCGACCTCAGCCCCAAGCCCCCGGTGCGATGCCCTTGGCTCGGGTTTGCGGGCCTTGGCCTTCGGGCTCGGGTGTGCTCCCGCCTGTGTGGGAGCGCTCAGACCTGGCGGGAACGCTGTGGGAAACATTCGTGAAAAGTTTCTGTGCTTGTTCTCTATGTTAAAATATAATGTAGCTGTAGCCGTCTGCAGAACTCTGCTCGCTGCTTCGTTTCCTCAGTAGCTGTGAGAAACTTTCCTCTGCTCTTAGCCCGCCTCTGAGAAATAGTTGGGTGATAGACAAGTCTCACAAATTAAAAGAATGTTCCTCTGTGTTCCAGCAGGATCTGGTTTTGTTTGGCATTGAAAACCTCTCTTGGAGAATGCTTAAGCAGGAATCAATGACATCAGTGGGCAGGAAACACTCTTGGAAGGAAGAGTTGCTATCAGAGCAATCTTACATGATAACAGGCTCATGGATAAGTTCTTCACTAGCTGCATACATTATAGCTCATAGACTGGTTTGTGGACTGAAATACAGATGTTACAGACACTAGATTTTATTTTTATCTTGCAATTTCACTTGAGAACCATGCTATCCAGTTTTTATTTTGTGTCAGTAATCAGAGTGCCGGATTTTTCTCAGCAAAATTGGCTTCATGAGAAAGGACACCAAATTGCTTCAGTGTTTAACATTTTCAGTCTGTAACTCCCATCAAACCCAAATGAGGTTAAAATCGTGTAAACATACACACCTATATGGTAGCTTTGAGAAGAAAATCCTGGAAATCATCCCCACACTGAAACAACTTTACCTTGTGCCTGAAACAAAAAGCTGGGCTTCTGCTGTCTAACGCTGGGCAGTTTGTTTTGATTCCAAGATGTCTCTTTGCTGGGAGGAACAGACTGAAGGCTGCTGCAAACTGAAGCAGTTTTGTGTAATTTCACACAAAGGTGAGCTTGCTGACAATATCTCCTTGGAGGATGGAAAGAATCAGGTAGTGATAACTTCAAATCCATGGAAATAAAGTGTGAGTGAGCTAGGTAAGAGGTGGCTGAGGGCTTTGGGAGTGGGAACTGATACCTTGTGGTAAGAGTGTGAGCCAAGGGAGGGACTGGAAAGGGGAATTGACCTCTTTATCACTTGCAGATGCAGCATATGCAGGCATTTTTATGTTGCCACAGTAAATCACATGATCTCCTGAAATCATGCAAGTTAGTGGTTGGTGAGTCTTGGTTAAGAGACTCTTTGTACAGAAGTGTTAGATAAGAAATCTTTAAACATTTTTTTGTGCCTGTTTCATCTTTCACATGCAGCTACCTATGAAAATTTTATATTGGTAAACAGGAGGTGGAATGACTGAGTTTGCAAGCATCTAGATAAAAGAGGAAGAGAAAAAGTTTCATTTTGAAGCTGTGAGCTCTTTACAAAACACTCAAGCGTGGATGGAAATGTCGAGGAGAAAGAGGCTTGAAAAGAAAAATAATACATGAGTTAGGGTGGTTTTTTTTTGCTTTGAAGAAACTGTTTTCTCTAAAGAGCAAGGTGTTTTTAAGCAAGTTTGGTTTGGTGAGTTTCCAGAAAGGATGTGGACTTTGAGGGCTTCAGAATGGTTTGTCACACATCTGCTGCCTTCAGCACCCCACATTGATGTTGCTTGAATTTCTTGTGTGACTGCATTTATAGGAGCAATGGTAGCTGAAAATTCTGCCCCTTGTTAGTACAGAAGAGTCAAATACTTGTGCTCTGTGAAGAAGTTGACACTGTTTCAGAGTCTGGGCATCCAGTCAGGGATGCTCCTTTTTCAATTTAGTGTGCAACAGCAGATATTACACTGGTTTGTAGGGGAGTTTTTTCCTCATACAATTTTTAATAAGCTGAAAAACATTATTATTTTTTTCAGATTTTTTCCTGTCCTTGCCTAAAAATGTCCAAGGTAAGAATAACATTTCTGTCTTCTAATGTAACAATGGGAAATACATTTTTTGGTTTTTAAATATTAATCTTCAATGACAAATTGTGCAACTTGCATCTGTTTGATGATGAAGGGTATTCAAAATCTACTGCCTACTGAGACACAATATTGAAAGATGAGTGATGTAAGACATAGATTAAAGTAGTTTTCATGCAAGTATAAATCTCTGCAGTTAACTAATACTCTTGGAAGGATTTCATTTTGGTCAGAGTTGTATAAAACCTCCCTGGTGCCTCTTCACTGAAACTGCCTTTCTGCAATTTTGTTTTGAGCAGGCATCATTTAAGAAAATGGTGGTTTAGTTTTAATTTCTTTCTTTACTAATAGAATCAACTGGTTTTCCAATAAAACTCTTGATTTCAAATATTATAACCTAAAATATTATTGTCATGCTGGATTCATCTAATTCTTGGCCCCCAGCATTTGCTATGATGGGTAAAACACCCATGTTGGTTTATTGGAAAGAAATGAGTGATAAAGGCTGCTTGAGTGATGTGTTTGAAGAGGGAACTAAGAGATGGAAAGATTTCCCTGCCATGTCTATAGCAGTGAGCATTCTCTTGTGTAAATTCCCCTTCCCCACACTTGAAGAGAGCTCTCTGAAGAGCACTTCCAGCAGATGGCTTTCACTGCACAACTTGCTCAGGGTTTTCCTTTGGATGTGCTAAAAAAGGATCAGGAATGCTCATCTTTTTCTTCAAGTCCATAGAAAACGATTTTATTTTAACTGTGTGTGAAGACTGTTCAAAAAGTGATTAATGCCCACAATTCATACTTTGTCATACTTAGATAAAGAATTGTTTGGGATTTTGTTTCTGTTTTACTTAAAGTGATCTTAGCTGGATATCTGGACAACTGAAGCTTTGTTTCTTAAGCCCTAGGTCAATGTAGTTGTTCTGCCCTTCTTTGTGAAACTCTTGAGTAGTAGGAACCTCTGAGTAGTTTCCTCTCTGTCACATAGCTTCAAACCTTTTGACTTAAGTGAGGAAAGCAGTTCTACAAACTACTAAGTCTTGAGTGCTTGCTTATTGTAATCTTATTTTATTTTTTAAGTCTTATTTTAGTCTTATTTTATTTCATTTTTAGCAACAGCCTGCTCAATTTACCAATCCAGAAACTCCTGGCTATGTTGGATTTGCAAACCTTCCCAATCAGGTTCACCGAAAGTCTGTGAAAAAGGGGTTTGAATTTACTCTGATGGTGGTTGGTAAGGAGCAATTTTATAGTTTTTCTCACAATTAGTACTTGCTCACAGGGAATTTGAAGTTTAAACAAATGTTACTTGCACTGTTCTAAGGCTTCAGCTTGCATCAGAAACTTTCCTTTCCTGTTGCATTTAGCTTTCTTTTGTATTTTGTTGATTCTTGCAGCAGTTGTTTACCACATTGAAATCATGCTTGAATACATTAATAGGTTTGTGAGTGAATAAATTTTATTGTGCACTCCAGCAATCCTCCTTCCCTTCCCTTCCCCTCCCTTCCCCTCCCTTCCCTTCCCTTCCCTTCCCTTCCCTTCCTTCCCTTCCCTTCCCTTCCCTTCCCTTCCCTTCCCTTCCCTTCCCTTCCCTTCCCTTCCCTTCCCTTCCCTTCCCTTCCCTTCCCTTCCCTTCCCTTCCCTCTCCCCTGTCTTACAGGATTCCAGCACTCCATTTAAAATGTAGTTTAAAACTGGTTTTGCATTTGAATACTGTCTTAGTTCATTTGTGTGTTTTGATTTAGAGACTCATTCTATTTCAAATGTTGTTTCTGCTTCTTGAGTTCAAAACAATCTGAACTCTAGTCTTTTCAACCCTTCCAAATACTCTTGTAAAAGAGGGAGAAGGACTGAGAATGGAACCATTTGGTTTTGATGTGAGCTGTTACTTTTACTTTGATCATGGTTTTATGTTAGCAGTTGTGACCTGAAGTGTTATTCTATGTGATAATTCATTGGGACTCTGTGTAGGTAAAAAATCTGCTGTCTGCAGAAATACCTTGAGCCTTTGAGAAATTGGTTGCTATTCTTGAAAATTAAATAGATTCCCAAATCAGGCTTGGGTATCTTCTCTGTCTTTCTGTTTGTGAGCCATAACTTGTGAGTTTTGGTGTTTGAACTCTGTAATTCTTGCTTTTAAACAGGCTTTCACAAAAAGTACCCTAATAGAATTAGGCTCTTCATTACCTGGCAGCACAAGAAATAAATCCCATTAATGTGCTAGATTTGCCTAAGAGAGATCACAGTGGGAATGAGCAGGAGAGGTGAGATAGTGATGATGATAGGAGGTGTTGAACTTCTTAATGGTTTTGGATTTCAGTAGTTACAGGGAGAGTCTGTCCTCAAACCTTTCATTAGTTTTGCCAAATGACAGCCCTAGCACTGCTTTTGTCCTACTTCTGTATTTTGTTCTTCAGTGCTGTACAGTTTGCCCTCATCTTTGCCTTCCTAGAATTTTATTGTATTTTTTGCTGTATGTGATTTGCATGATGCCATAAAGAATAGCTCATAAAATCTAAGAGTAAAACCAAGCTCTAAGTAGCTGCTTCAAATTATTCTGTCTCCTCTAACTCTTCAGAAGTTACTGTTCAGTGATCTTACAAGTATGAACAGTTTTGAGAAAGAAAAGATCTGCTTTGTCTGCTGTAACTAAACTAAACTTCCAGATCTCTTTGAATTCTAATTGCAAATTCTGCCACATGAAACAGTTCTGGAAGAGAGCAATGTAAAATTATATAGACCAACAGTTGTTTCTTGTCTCTTGTAAAATAGAAATAGAGGGGAAATGATATGGTGTAAGAGTAACAGAAAGAGAATTAATCCACCCATGCTGGAGTGAAGTGGAACTTTGCTGTTGTTGCCTGACAGTATTTTAAGGGATAAATGAAAACTAAGGGAAGAGGACTTGGAAAAAAATGATTTCATTGAAAATTTGGAGTGGTATTTTAAGATACACTAGCAGAGGGAGGCAGCTGATGTAAGATAAAATAAACTGTGCTTTAAATTGCTGATTATTTCAGCAGTTTGGAATGTGAATGCTTTCTCTTCAAATATGCATGGAGTTTAAGGATGTTCTCTTGTGGGCTGTGTCACAGGGCCTGTTTTGAACTATCATTTTTCATTAAGTTGCCATCCTCCTTCATTTCTGAGCAGGATAATACTTTAAAAGCTTCCTGAGCTGAGAGAATCCTAATTAATGATTTTGCTTTTTTACACAGCTTTTGGTTATGTTTTTTTTTTTCCCCTGCTATTGTTTACTGTGGTATCTGAAAATATGAGCTGGAGTTTATAAGAATTTGGCTGCTTGGCTGTGTTGCTCCCAAAGAAATCCCAGTCACTTGTGTTTATTTTTCTGTTCCTTCTCATTATTAAGCTATGACTTCATCTAAACATTTTTTTCACTTAAGAGTCACTAAACCACTGCAGCCAATATAATCATTGAGAGGGACTATGAAAACTGATTTGGTTCATGTGTAATATTTACCCTTACTGAGACAGTGGAACGTGGCATTGGGTGAAATCAGACTTTTCTGATTTTGCTGAAATGATTCCATGTGACTGTTGAGTTACTCTGGGTGCCTGTCACCCTCACTGGTGCAGGCTGGACTGGCACAATCTGATCTTCAAAGCTGCATTCTGTAAGACATTAAAAACTGGCAACTCTTCTTTAATTTCAAACCAATTTCTGTCTTTTTTTTTCTGTTGTTCAGATATTTTTGTCAGATTCATATTGCAGTGTTACTCAGAGATTCTGTGGCCCATCATTTTTTAACATTTTTTTAAATTTAATGCTATCAACACCTGAAATAAAACTAAAACTCTAGAAAAAGATCTCTTCAGTGAACTCAAGTATGGAACATTTCAAGTTGCTACTCTTTTTTATGCTATAAACATTTGTTCTGATTAAAATCTTGATCTTTAATGAGTCTAAATTTTCCTCATGACCATCAGTATCTCTAGAACAAAAATATACTTATGGTACAATTTGGTAATCCCCAAGTTCATCAGTATCAAAAAATTGCTCAGTGGCCATATTCCTCTTGCTTTGAGTTCTTGTGTGCCATATTGACTTAAAAAACAGAAATAAATCCACTTTATGTTGCCTGGCTGTACAAAAGTTCAGCAATGCATTTTTCATTGCTTAAATTGATGATAAAGCCTTGACAGGATATAACTTCAGACTGCTTATGATATTTCACATTCTGGACTGATAACAGAAAAGCTTGTCTTAAAAAATCAGGAGACATGAAATGGAAAATCTTAAATCTAAATGGGTCACAACTCCACTTGATTAGCAGCATTAATTACAGATCATCAGTGAGAGCTCTGGGAAAGTGAATTACAAAGGCAAGATGTAAAAATTGCTTTTCAACCTTTTTGTGTGAACTTGGCTAATCCAAAATTAAAAATATGTAAATTCTTACTTTGAAAGCAATATGAAAAAATCTATAGTCAGATAATACTGTCAGATATTCTTGAAATTATTTATGTAAATATGTTGAATTTATCTTTATATTGAATCACAGGTGAATCTGGATTAGGAAAATCTACATTAATAAACAGCCTCTTCCTGACAGATCTCTACCCAGAAAGGATAATCCCAGGAGCTGCTGGTAAATACATCTTTGCTCAATGGTTTTTGGAGTTGAATGCATTTATCTGTGATTTCTAGCTCCAGTAGTTTCTAATTCATTTCTTGACACTTGAACTGTGTGATAAATCCATTTTCCTCTGCACCCAGGATGTCTGTCAGGTCTTTGTTATTTAGTCCTTGGGTGTATTCATATGAACACCTAGAAATTTGATCCCTTCTTTTGCTTAAAAACAGTCTTTGTGTCACAGTAAGAGAAACAATCAACTAAAACAGAGAATTTATTTCGTTTTTAATCTGTTGCAATTGTAAACATATGAATTGTTTATGCCTTATTTTTGCATATGTTTGCATATTTTTGCATATGTATGCCTATGTTGCCTTACTTCATTTACTTTAGATTGATATTTAGTGAATGAGAACTTCACTTCTTCCTATTCTTCTTCATTTCCTTATCCTATTTTTGTTGTTATTCAAGGTATGCAATAACTCAGCAAAGAGGACATGGCAATAAAATAAAAGATGCAATTTTTCTCCTTTTGCTACCTGTTGAATGACTTGCTTTAATGATTTTATCATGTTAGCTGAGGATACTTAGAACTTCCAGCCTTAGGAAAAAATCCATTACATATAATTTTATATTGTTCTCCCATTACTGATGGTTTTGTCCCAGTCCCTTTTGCCTTAATTTCTAGATTATTTTTAAGAAAAGTATGAAATCTCATACTCAGTCCTCCAATAACACTGAAGGAATTGATGTACTGAGCCTTTTTGTTACCAGGCCTTAGAATGCAATGGATAGAATAATATTTCTGCTGTTTAATCTGCCAGTTCTCTGTTGGAGCTATCTCAGGGTGCCGTGCTCTCAGACTGGAGTGTGCAGGATGCAGTTGTTGTTTTGCAGACAAGATTGAGCGCACGGTGCAGATCGAGGCCTCCACGGTTGAAATCGAGGAGAGGGGCGTGAAGCTGCGGCTGACGGTCGTGGATACCCCGGGGTACGGGGATGCCATCAACTGCCGCGACTGGTACGTGCCCACAGAGCATCTCTTCATCCCTCTGGGAGAATCACTGAGATTGCTTAGCTCTCCTGGAGGCTGGGAGTGTGCTGTGTGCCTGTGAAATGCTGGATTTGAGGTGGGGTTTTTGGTTTTCTAATTTTGTAGAAGTTTGGTTTTGGTGTTATGATTAATTCCAATACATGTGAAGAGGCACCAATAACTTTGACACAACTTGAAATTAATTTTGTTGCACTTTTTTTTCTCTGTTAACTTCCATTTTGCTTGAAAGAACTTTAAGTGAGCAGTGACCTTGATTCTCAAGAATACTCTGAGAAAGTAAATCACCTACTCTTCAGTGCAAGCAAAAACTCACTCCTAAATCTTGTCCACATTCACTTGAGCATTCTCAGATTCTGTGCCTAATTTTTAAATGCTTTTCATTGACTTAGTTTTTGGATGTTTGTTTGTTTAGTTTTTTTTTCCTTTTTACAAATTTACTTAATAGTAAATATTGAGATCTAATCTTGAGGTCAAATCAGTTTTCAGTGGTAATCCCTTTTCCCACATCTCTCAGACCCCTGAAGCTCAAGGCAACCTCTGCCTTTCCCCATAATTTTGGAAATTCAATTTCCCAATGAAGTGAAATTCAGCTTCAAGGCCACATGTCCTATCCTGTGAGCCCAAGGGCTACTGCATGAGCAATCTCCTGTTTCATTTGTTCAAGAGCTTATTGTTGTTCAGGATCCCACTTGAATTCATTCTTCTGGGCCACATGATAGAGAGACCCTACAATCTGACTGTACTCTGGAATATGCACCTTACAAAAACCCACAGCACCTGGGACAGCCTGAGCTTCATTCCTGCTGCTCACTGGGGACAGAGCTGCTGTTTTATTGACCACATCCACTGGAGTCTGACGATGCCTATTTTGCCATTTTACTCTAAAATCCAGATTTCCTCAGCAGATCCCTTGACCTTACTTTGTTTTATGGCAAAACCAACCTTCAGGAAGGTCTGGATTATCTTCTCCCCTTGCTCAAAAACTTCCTCTGTCATGTTTCTTGACATGATGATGCCATCAATGTACTGCAAGTGTTCTGAAGCCTTCCACTTCAGGAGTAACATCAGCCCTTCTATTCTGTCTGAGGACATGCCCACTGGAAGCTGGAGCTGCATTTATGCTTGAAGAGCTTCCTGTGGTGGTTGTACTTCCTCTCAACTCCTGCACCCCTGCTGCTGAGGCAGTGGTGGGTTTTCCATCCCACTTCCTGATGTCTTTTCTGTGGCCATGTAGGTAAAACCACAGGTTACCACACAGTGTACATCCTGTCTCTTGAGGATGGGGATGTTTGCTCCCAGAGCAGAGACTGGCCCATACTGGTGGAGTATGGAACATTTCCTCTCTAGTTTTTCATACCTGTTCTTAATCTTGGACAGTCTTTCCACAGCTGAGGTGCAGGGTGGTAGGGGAGAAAAAAAGTTATGTTGATGTTGCCAGAGTTGGGTCACCTGAAGCACTGTTTGCTCTCCTTCTTGCATTGACAACAAAGCCAGTGAGTTGACACACAGCAGTGCTGTGCTCTGTACAAACTTCTGCCACATGGATGGTGTACAGTGGACCTTATATGGATCTACAGGGGACTGATGGTTATTTGGACCCCTTTAGATTGCCTCCAGCACAGCTAATTCTCTCAGGTACTGCATACCTTCATCCATGGCCTTCCACCTGCCTGGTCACACTATTAGATCATCCTTGGGACAATGCCTTTCCCTCACATTTGACAGAAGTCACCACCAGAGCTGAGAGTTTCTGTCCTCTTCCCAATCCCCTTGTCACCAAGTCACCACCAGAGCTGAGAGTTTCTGTCCTCTTCCCAATCCCCCTGTCAATGCCCACAGCCCAGGACAGGGATCCCAGTTGCTTGGCTTCCCTATGATCTGGTTCCACATGGTGGGCCACCATGTCTTGGTACCAGAGCAGCCAGGTTGCCAGGGTCTCCCCCAAATGGCAGCTGAAATCTTTTCACATATCTTGCAGCTCTCCAAGATAGCAATTGGGGGATTATCTCTGGCCCTGCCTCTTCCTGCTGCTTCCTCTTCATCCTTCACTAAGCAAACTGATTTGGTCTTGGTGGTCTTGGATTTCTTCTTCAGTGTAGGGGCAGCTGTTTGTGGCACAGGTTGTGGCAGTGGTTCAGCTGCAGCTGGATTGGCCATGGTGCCTGTTGCTCTGCTTTTCTCCTCCTTGCCTGAGGGTGCTCTCTAGGCATGAGCAGTGTCCACTAAATAAAAGCCAGGGCTCAGCACACTGCAATAAGTTGCTCCTCTTTGGAGTTGTCCCCTCCTGTAGATCTGGGCCAGAATCAGGACACTGGTGGATAAAAACAATTGGATATGAACAGTCCCTGCAAGCCATCAGTGTCCCAGGCTGTGTCAAAAGCAGTGTGGCCAGCAGGCTGAGGGAGGGAGTTCTGCCCCACTCCTGTGGGATCTGCATTCAGCTCTGGGCTCTAACACGTGCCAGACATGGACCTGTTGGGGCAGGTGCACAGGAGGACCACAAGAATGATCCAAGGGCTAAAACAGCAGTAAAGAGAGGCTGGGAGAGTTGGGGTTCCATCTGAAAAAGAGAAGATCCAGGGAGACCTTACTGAGGACTTGAAATATATCAAAGGGGCTCACAGGAAACATGGAAGGAGAGTTAATACCAGGGCCTGCAGCAGCAGAGCAAGGGACAATGGTTTGAAACTGAAAGTAGATTTAGGTTGGATGTAGCAGAGACTTTTTTCCAGGGATGGTGTTGAGGCCCTGGCACAGTTGCCCGGAGCAGCTGTGGCTGCCCCATCCCTGAAAGTGTTCAAGAGAACCCTGCACTAATGGAAGGTGTCCATGACAGTAGCTTGGAAATAGGTGATCTTTAAAGGTCACTTCCAACACAAACCATTTATGATTTGAAATCAGTTTGCAACAAGAACCTTAAAATACCTTGAGAAATGTGTGGTTAATGTTAATCAAGATATAAACACTAACCCAAGAGAAATTTGTTGTAGAACTGAGGCTGGGTTATGTATATATTATCTTTATATTCAAATGTAATATACATAGTAGCTATGCTTATTTTTTTATTCTAGAATTCCAATAAAATTTTAAGATGTGCTCTTTTATTTTTCCTGTTCTATAGAATCAGTAAATGATTTTTTGTCCAACAGAAGATTGGTTCATCAGCAGGCTATCTTAGTGGTTTAATATTACCTTTGAAAGAGTCCTTATGTTGTATGATTCTCAAATCTGTGTTTGTTTTACAGCTTTAAGACCATAATCTCTTACATTGATGAGCAGTTTGAGCGATACCTGCATGATGAGAGTGGATTGAACAGAAGACATATCATAGATAATCGAGTTCATTGCTGTTTCTATTTCATTTCACCTTTTGGTCATGGGTAGGTGTTTCTCTGTCATTTTTTTACATTATTTTATTTTAGAGAGTTGGTTTGTGCTTGTTGAATTAAGTTTTCAGAATCAGGTTGCCATTACTTATGCAACTGCTATAACTGCTGACATTAATTGTCTGTCTTCTTTCTTTCTGTTTAAAGAGAGATATTTATGTTAGAGTGAAAATAAATTGGTAATTTAGAGTAAAAATAAATAAAAATTTTCCATATTTTAATTTCAGCCTTAAGCCTCTGGATGTTGAGTTTATGAAGGCCATACACAACAAAGTAAATATTGTACCAGTCATTGCAAAAGCTGATACACTTTCTCTGAAGGAGCGAGAGAGACTAAAGAAAAGGGTGAGTGTTTTTGTGGCTTGCAGAAATGTGGTTGTGGCAGTGTGGTGGCTGAAGAGAGGGGCATTCTCATTAACCTTGCTCTGTCCTAGCTGAGGAAAATATAATCTCATGCACAGTGTAGCATCACTTAATATGGAGTTTGATATCCTGTAAAATATTTTGTTATGTATTTAAATGAGAAATTGTCCTTAGAATGTTGTTTGCAAAATGGCAGTCTAGCTACATTTACAATTAGATTTAGTGAATTTTGAAACTTTGGAAAAATATTTAAATACCTTTGCTGATGGTAATTGCTCTGTTACCTGTTTAATCAGTCCCAAAGCTGAGATAGTATCTGCATATAGAATGTACATATTATATTTGGGGTTTTTAACCAGTCAGAATTCTGGTGGCTAAAAAGTGGGATTTTCAGAGATGTTTCTGATTGTGAGGTTGTTTTTCTTCCCTTATGTCACTCCTTCTAAAGTATTCCAGCTCTGTCTTCCAGAGGAAAGACCTTTTAACACATCCAGTCATGCAGGGCTTGATGCTGTATTTGCTGGGAGGAGGTGGGATTCAACAAAACATCATGAGCTAATAACAGCTCTGAAGTTTAGAAAGAAGTGTTAGAATTAACTTGTCAAAGGCATGCTCCAGTCTTAGCTCTTGCATTGAAAACTTTATGATTCTTATTAGTTATTCTGAAAATCCTTATAGCTATCTCACCCAATCTGGAATAAAAATAAAAACTTTTTATATAGTATACTCTAGTAGGTATGTCTAGGGTGCTAGAATTCTGCAGAAATAAAGATTATTCTTTCTTAAAGAGCAAAATTTGGGGTCTATGGTAGACGGATTCCTGGTGCAGATAGCATTACTGTCAATCATGAGGAAAAAAGTATTTGTAGTGTCTATATCTCAGTTTTTCAAACTAACCCACCCCTACCCCCCCAGTAGTAATTCAGAGGTGAGAACAAGGAGGTTAAACTCTAGAAAGCAAGTATAACTTCTGAGTCAACACCTTTATAATTGCAAAAAAAATTGCAAAAGTTTGACATAGCACAGTTTCCACAAAGGATGGTGGTTTTGTGAACACTATTGTTTGTATGAAAGTCCATGGGAGGTAGTTGTTGAATATCATGAAGAAATATGGTATTTAAAACCAAATGCTTGCTGAGCAACTTGGATCAATAAGGTATATCCAGATTTCTTAAGAAATTGTGTATTAAGTAATTTTATGTTAAGATTTAAAAGTACTGATTCTCCATGTACATTATATCAATTTCTTTTATTGCATATCTCAGATTCTGGATGAAATAGAAGAGCATGGCATCAAAATTTATCACCTGCCTGATGCTGAATCAGATGAGGATGAAGATTTTAAAGAGCAGACCAGACTCCTGAAGGTGTGACTGGTTTAATAGCTATATACATGGATAATATATTGTATTTTTTCAGACTGCTCAGATGGCTTTAGGACAGGACCTGCAGTGCAACCTGGAGCGAGTCACTGTGTCTCTGCCCAGGCTTCCAGCTTGGAAGATGGTGGCAGAAGTTCCTTTTATTTATTTTACACCTTTAATTTAAAATAATTATGAACTTATTACCATATGCAATGCTGAGCAGAACAAGAGTTGTTCCTGGAGTTGTTTGTCCTGGTTCATTATAAGTCACTTTTTCACTTTTGGCTTTCAGGCCAGCATTCCATTTTGTGTAGTGGGGTCCAATCAACTCATTGAAGCAAAAGGTAAAAAAGTCAGAGGTCGGCTCTACCCATGGGGTGTAGTTGAAGTGGAGAATCCAGAGCATAATGACTTCCTGAAGCTGAGGACCATGTTAATGTAAGTTAGAACATTCCAATTAAGTGGTAGTTTAGAAAACAATCACCAAGATAATCAAGCACTGCACTGGGGGTTTGCAGCAGTTCTGTAATCCCTGGACACATTGAGAATTTGTGTGGAGAATGCCATGAGCAGCCTTGACCTAGCTGAGCTAGGCCTAGTCAGAGGTTGGACCACACAGGATCCACAGGTGCTCTCTGATCTGAATTACTCAGTGATTCAGTGAAAATAATGATTTTGCTGATTATTTTGTCCAATGTAGTGTTGTATTACTACTCAGATCCCCTGGAACATAAACCAGGTTGTGCTGATTTCAATATATCTATTTCAATATATCTCTAAGTAGATACATTTGCAAGGGAGCAGACCTGAAAAGCCCCCTGGTTGTTTTTTTTCCTGGTCTTTGCTACTCTGTCTTGCCTGCTCAGGTTTGTCAAAGGCCTCGCCCAGGAGTGCAGCTTCTGTCAGGGCAGTCTCAGGGCTGAGGTGACCTCTCTGTGTCCCTTATTGCACCAATTGAACTGAAATTAGTTTTAAATTAGTATGCTGAGTGGGTGTGCATGCTGAGCATGTTGATCCAAGACAGTGCTGAATGTGAGAGTTGCTTAAGCAAACTGATGTGACACGAGGATGTTTTATCTTTTAATTCCTGTGCTTCCTCCAGCACCCACATGCAGGACCTTCAGGAGGTGACCCAGGATCTTCACTATGAGAATTTCCGCTCTGAGAGGCTCAAACGAGGCAGCAGGTTGTCATCTCATGGTTACATGTTGTTTTTTCCTTTTCTGAATTTGTATTTTGCTCTCTCTGTGTCTCACCTACCATTGCATTGCTTAAGATTTGGTAGACAAGGGCAAGCTCTGTAACTCCAGTCAGCATCAAGTTCTATGGAGCAGGTTACAAAGAGTGTAACAAAAAATATTTGGTAAATCTGAAGTGATGGTGGTGGAGTTAGGGAATTGTGGGAATAGATCTGTGCTTTGATCTGAGGCAGGCTTAAACACAGTTGGATTGGAATGTTGAAGGTACTAAGTAGGACAGATGTCTATGATAAATGTTGTCTTAAAAAAAATCTGCTAATTAGATCAGAGCTGATATCTTAAAAAGAGTGCAGGGCTTTTTTCAGAATTAACAACCAGAATATTTGGATGGGGCCTTTCAAAAGAGATGATCAAATTTTTTGCAATTTTGCTTTATTAAACATGACATACATAAATAGTAGCAGTCACAGACTGTTGGCCGTGTTTTGAGCTGCCTTGGATAGGGCACAGCTTTCCTGGAAAGAGAACTGGGCAATCCACCCCATTTTTAAATACAATAGCAGGGGCTGTAAAGATGAGCTGGGGAGGTCTTGAGGGCAACTGTACGATTCCTGGTTTAGGTGTTTCAGCTGCATCTCTTCTTACAGCCACTAGAGGGGCTCCAAATTGCACTTTTTGGGGCATTTTGCAAAAGTTCCCCCATCAAGCTGTTAACAGACATTTTGTAACATGTCTGGTCAGTTTACAGCAAAAGGAGTTTTCCTTTTAGAGTTTTCTGCCTGTAGCATTGGCCTAGAAGCAATATAAAATGCTCTTCTCTCCTGATTTTAAATCCTGCTTTCTGAAATTCAAGGTAAAAGTCCCCAAACTTCCCAAGTTCTGGCACCTCTTATCCAACAGGTGTTGTACCAAGACCTTAGAGGTAATGTGACCTAAGGTCATCCAATTTTTAGAGGATTTCAAGTTGCTGTTAAGTTGGGTATGTGAAACTAAAACATGTTTTTATATTTTCTAGTTAAGTGGCCCATTTGCTTTCCCATTTCTGAAATGGTACTAGAATGTAGTTAGGTTTACTATAAGTGAGGGTAAATTTCATGTGAATTTATTTCAAGCTTGCACTTCTGCTACCAGGAGTGCTTACAGTAGGGGTTTGTTGACTGTCCTCACTGATGATCTCAGAGGTTTTGGGGCACAGCAGATTTTTTTACAATGTATTTATTTGCACAGGGTTTATTTACAGTATTTTTTTTTATTTACACAGGATTTTTTTTACAAAGTGTTTCTCTGTTAACTTTTTAACAAACACCAATTTGTTTGCTTTACATGTTTGATGGCACTTGCTTGATTAGCTCCATTAGTAGATCCTCCCTGTTGTGACATGGAGAAGGAGAAAGCTATTAGCAAAGTGGTAGGAAATCTTGAATAAAGCCAGGTATGAGGGAGGCAGTCACTTCTCCCAAGTAACAAGTGATGCAATAACAGCAAACAGCCTCAGGTTGCACCAGGGAGCCTTAGATTGATATTAGGGGAAATTTCTTTACAGAGAGGGTGTTTGGGCACTGGCACAGGCTGCCCAAGGGCAGTGGTGGAGCTGCCATCCCTGGGAATGTTCAAACTGCTTGTGGATGTGGCACTGGGGTGTTGAGTTTGTGAGGTCTCGAGGACGAGGTGGGAAATGAGGAATCTGACTCCATGCTCTCAGAAGGCTGATTTACTATTATCTTATATTACATTACATCACATCACACTATACTATACTGTACTATATTACACTATACCATATTGTCCCATATTGTCCCATATTGTCCCGTATTGTCCCATATTGTCCCATATTTATTATACCATATTGTACCATATTTATTATACCATATTGTCCCATATTTATTGTCCCATATTTATTGTCCCATATTGTCCCATATTGTCCCATATTACATTATATATTAGATTATATTACATTACATTATATTACATTACGTCATATATCATATAATATCATATATTATATCCTACTATATCCTACTATATTATATTATACTATATAATATTATACTATTATACTGTATTATACTATATTATACTATTATACTATATTATATGCTATACTAAAACTATTCTAAAAAAAGAGAAAAGATATATCAGAAAGTTTAAGAAGAGTGATAATGAAACCTTGTGATTGACTCTTCAGAGTCTGACACAACTGATGGTGATTGGTCATTAACTAAAAACAATTTACAGGAAACCAATCAAACATGCACCTGTTGGTAAACAATCTCCAGACCACATTCCAAAGCAGCAAACACAGGAGAAGCAATCAGATAATTATTGTTTTCATTCTTTTTTGAGGCTTTTCAGCTTCCCCAGAGAAGAATCCTGGCAAAGGGATTTTTCAGAAAATATTACAGTAACAGTGGGGGACATGGTTTAACATGGTGAACACAGTGGTGGGTTAATGCTTGGACTCAACCATCTTAGAAGGTTTTTCTAACCTTAATGATTTTATGTTTCTAACAATATTAATATTATTTTAGGAAAATAGAAGATGAAGAAGTGAATAAAGACCAGATTCTGCTTGAGAAGGAAGCAGAAGTAAGATGACAGAACTTTATATTTTTGTAATGGGAGAATTTTTGTTCTTTTGTTGCTACTTTAGAGCAAACATTTATATGATCTTGGTAATTCATAAAGGAAAAGCAGTTATATGCCAATATAAGGTTATTTAAGGTTCACTAAGAAAGCAGAATGAGAAGAGGCGAGAGGAGGCTGAGGAGAGGGGTTTTTTGGGACAAGTGGAATGTGGTAAAACATGATTCCATTTTAGTGATCAGCAGTGGATGTAACACACACTGTGTGGGCAAGGAGAGACATCCTCATGGGAATAAGGGTTCTGCAGTTAACAGCTGCAGATTGGGACAAAGTCAGTTCAGCTCTGCAGCAAAAGAGAGAATGATGGTAAAAACGGCCAGAAATAAAAAATTGAGACAGAATTCTCATTCTGCCACTGTTACAAATTTATAATACACAGATCTAATGCTGCTTTTCCTGTTCCTCTAACCTATAAAGGTTATAGATAGGCAAGACTAGAAAAAGTGCAATGAAAAGCAAAATGTGGGCAGAAAGGCTGAAGTGGAGACCTGAAGCAGGTCCTGTGCTAGGGTAGATGAGATTAATAGCCTTGTTGAGAAGTGGGTGACAGAAGGGAAAGGGTCTGACATGATCACAGATGGCAGGATGAATGGGAATCTACCACACAAGCAGGAGGTCATGGTTGATGGGATTCATAGATGGTTGATTTCAATTAAAAAGCTACTTCTAACATAGTCTGTTAGTCTAAAGTGCAGTACTCTAAAACTGAGATTCAACCAAGTGTAGTCATGCTTGTGTCTCACTGGATGGTTTGCCTGTAATACTTTCTTCCACCTAGTCATGCCTAGCAAGGGAGGTGGGGAATAATCCTGACAATTGTTTTTGGATGACAGATACAGGAGTAGTTTGGAGGGACATAACCAGCCTGCTTTTTTTTTTTTTTTTCTGATAAACTTTAGTCAGTGTAAATGCTTGTTCAGTACTTCAGAACCATAATTTTTATACCTGTAAAGTCAGAGACTTCCACTTAGGGATGCTTAAAAATCCCATCCCACAGTACAATAATAAAGCCTATTTATTTCAGTCAGTAAATGCTAGCCTCTTCAGTGATGAAGAGCAGTAAAAGAAGATGCCATAACCTGAATACATTACCTGTCAGATAAAGAAAATGCAGATATGTGATCCCTCTTTAATAAAAATAAGGATTAGAGTGGTGACAGTGAAGAATTATGTTCTGAGCTGCAGAATTCCTCTGTGCTGCTTTTCCAGCTCCGTCGCATGCAGGAGATGATTGCAAGAATGCAGGCCCAGATGCAGATGCAGATGCAAAGTGGAGAAGGTGACAGCAGTGCAGTTCATGGGCATCATGTGTAAAGTCTTGGGTAAGATGCTCAAACAGCCTCTTAAAGGGCTTCTCCTTTAGCTGCTCTCTAATGTGCTTGGTATTAAGAAGTTTTGGAAAAATGTTAACGAGATGGGTTTCCATAGGTTTCAGTCTGAATTTTAATTTATAAGGGTTAACTGCTGTTTGCAAAGTTAGATGGCTTGGAGTCAAACTAAACAGTGTGGTGGTGTGTGTGTATACATATAAAAATTTCCCAGAAAGTCAATAAAATATATCCTGGTAAGAATTATGGAAGAAGTCTTTGAAGTAGTTTAACCAGGTTTCTTAATCTCATGATGAAGTCATTGTTTACTTGTGACTTATAAAATGTGTGCAGTTCTTTCAGGTTTCTTAATGTGAGAAGACTGCTGATCTGAAATGGTATTTTCCTGTCTTGTTTGTAGATGATTTTACCCCCTGCCTCACAGGAGACCTCCTGGAGCTGGATTGCAGTGGTGGAGGACAAAAGGATGCCTCTTGCCTCCATTTGATCTGGAGCTTGCTGTGGAGTTTAATGTGGGACTGTTTTGTGGTAACATCTTGTGAGATGTATTTCATAACATGTAGTTAGTTGGTATTTTTATATATTATACACATTTGACTTCCATTTTCTTTAGTCCTTCTTTTCTTGAGGTTATTTTTAATTTCCTATTAGGGATACAAAATAGTCTTTGAAAGTTTTCTAGCCTGATATGCAGTAGATAATAATATTTTTTAATATACCCTATTAGCTCCCTGCTTTTAACTTTGTATTCCATTTAGAAATAAACAGCTGCCAGTGATACCTTGTTCAGTGCCAGGTAACAGTCACCTCACTAAGGCTGCACCCCTGCAAGGTTAATTTTATAAATATTGCAGTGTTTACATGTGTGTGTGAGACCAGCAGCCCTTTCTCTGTCTCTGCTCACAGCAGAGGATTTCCTTGGCCTCTGCAGAATATCAAATGAAAATTCAAGCATGCCTTGTGTCTTAGCAAAAGAAAGAAGAGGAGATGCCTCTGTGAGAGGCACACTGTATGTTACATGACAGGCATTATTTCTTTTAGATTTAACCTTGAGGGTTATTGTTTTCCTAAAATCTCTTATTCTATTGCAGCTAATTTTGAATCATTTCTTGTAGGCCATCACAAATCACTGCTTCTACTTTCTGGCTTTATTGTAGCCAAATCAACTTCAGTAAGGCTGATTTTATTGTTGAAGGAGGTAAACTCCAAAGAGTAGTTTTCTATGCATGGATGTTTCCTATATCCAAAGGATGAGAAATTCTATAATTCCTAGTAAGTATTTTCATACTATTTTTAGGGCATTGTAAACTGTTACATGTAGTAAAAATATATATTAGCACACTTGTGTTTTTAAAAGTGACCTGTTCCTGACAGGATCAATGCAAACTGTATTTTAAGTTCTTGCTCCAGGATGGAGTCAGCAGTATTACTTCAGGAGAGACTCTGTTTTCTTTTATCACTTTTTTAATCCTGGTAGCAAAGGAGGCTGTTTTTAGCTTGGCTGGGCTTGTGCTGCAAATCATTCCTTGTGTTGTGTTTGCAGCAAACAATCAATAATCAACACAAGTGCCCAGCTGGTGGCTGACAGGACAAGCAGTGACACACCCTGGGTTGTTTGCTGCTCCTGATAAAGCCAGCAATCAGATTTCTTCATCTGTTCTATCACAAAACATCCTTATCTGAGCAGCTAATAAACAAATAGATAGAATTGCAACTTCTTTTGGCTCTTTGAGCTCAGGTGCAGCTGTGACTTTTATAATTTTGTTAATGTTCCTGTGAAAAAAATAATAGAATTTTTACAGCTAATGTATAATTCCAGTGGTGCTTCAGTGGCTAGATTAAATATAAATATCAATTGAAATTTTTACCTGCCTGAAACTGCTGTTTTATGTTTGAATCTTTCTAAAAATGTGAAGTAAAATCCTGCATTGTAGCTGGGGATCTCCAGCTCTCTCTTCCAAACAAACTTTGACACAACCCATTTGACCTTCCCTAACCTTTACAAAAGTGAAAATGAGAACCTTTTTGTATGCACAGAAGAGTCAAATCCCATTTGGTCAAATCTCTGCATATAAAACTTGGATGGAAAAACATGTGCTTCTAAATTGTTGAATTGCTTTTTCAAAAGAAGGTGTAGGACCAAAGTAATGTAGCAGCACTGTCAGAGAACACTCCACAACACCTTATTTATTTCTATTACCATGAGCCTGTACTTGAAGAAAAACTGTGAAATATGAAATGTCTGCACAGGGGCCTGGTTGTACTTGTCACTCTCACTGTGTATATTGGGTTTTTTTCCCTCTATTTTTAACATGGGAACAAGAGCACATTGTCCATTTGTTTAGTGCTGTTTGGTCACCATCTGTGAAATTATTTCTTTGGAATATTTACATATCTATTAAAATATTTGTTCAGGATAAAGCATTTCATGTTATTATTAAGCAAAAAAAAAAGTAATTGATCTAAAAATTCAACAGGAGAAATATTTTTCTATGTTGTTTTGGCATTTAATGGGAAAAACCAAGTTTATGGCACTAGGCATTTTAGGTAATTAATTAATTACTGCTTCTTCCCAAGTCTTTGGGACAGTTGTGCTTTGTGTGCCTGATGTCTCTGAAGGTCTAGTTCCCCTTCACTTCTCTTGGGATGGTCTTGAAATGGATGGTTTTGTGCTAAGGCATGAAAAGCAAAACTACTTTTCTCAGAAAAGCTGCTGGTAAAAGAAAAATATGAGTAGCAGGAAGGCTTGGGGACAAAAGGTAAATTCTGTTTGGTGGCTTGCTGAACTGGCCACAGTTCTTTTTCTTTTACTGTGTTGTGATGGTTTTTATATTAGGAGTAAAAATACTTTTGAATTTGCAGAGCTTTATAGTTGATAGCAAAAGTTACTAGTTCTTGGTAAAAAAACCTGTTATAATCTATGTACTACAATTAGCTAAAACTGTAATAAAAATGCTAAAATACTGTTTTGTGTTTATTATGATTCTTTATTTTACTCATTGTTAATTTGTGGTGATATGTTTGAAATATTGTCCTGTTCCAGCCAGGACAGAGTTAATTTTTGGGGCAGGGTTGAAGTGGCAGTGGGTGGGATTGGGCTCCATGGTGGGCATTTTTCCATGTGAAGCTATCTCTCTTGTTTGTATCCATTTTGTGATTTCATATGGTTGCTATTACTGTTCCTTTTCTTATCTCATTGCTTTTTCCAGGAAATTGTTCTTATAATATTTTGTGTATTTCCAGTTCTCCTTCCATCCTGATGCAGAAAAGAGGGAGAGAGGAAGAGGGAGCAAGTGGTGGGCAGCCTGGTTTGGAGTTTCAGTGAGAGTTTTCAGTTTGGAGTTTCCTAAGCCAGGACAGCCTTAATTCAGCCCCAGTGTGGGGCACAGAGTGAGATAACCACAGATCTGCCCAGAACAGGCTGGAATCAGGTTTGATCCAAGCATTTTCTGTATTGGAGAAGTCACAATATTGCTTGGTCTGTTCAGTGGGTGTGATGCCTAACTCTGTGTATTTTGCCATAGATGCTCCTCATAGGGGGTTTTCAGGGCAGGGAGAGCAATCAGGATTTGTTTTTTGCTTTGTTGCTGTACTGTGGGATGCCCCTTTATGACATGATAACTTTGAGGACAATGAGGGTCACTTGATGATCAGTGTTGCCCTGCAGGGAGAACAGGGAAGGATGATTTTCCCCAGCTTTTCACCCCTTTTTCCTCCCTCCAGCCTGTTACAAGAGCTTTTGAGAGTTTTGAATTCCCTTTGTATGTTAAGGAAAGCATGTTCTTGTTGCTAGGTCTGCCAGGTCTACTCAGTGGGCCCCAAACCATGTTGAGAGTCAGGACAGAGATTTCTAGGGAGGTCATTCAGAGATCTGCCCCCAAGGATGAATAGACATGCATAGCATGGGAGAAAATGGGCCAGGATTTGGGGAAATTCTCTGCTCCAGTGGCTTGGAAGTTCACCTCTAAAGAAGTACAGAATACACTGCTAAAGTGACAGAATATTTGCAAGGAGAATGCTGTGGCAACCCCAGAGAGGAGAAACCTCTTGCAGTGTGCTGAGCCCTGGCTTTTATTTCCTGGAGCCTGCTCATCACTTGAGAGCACCTCTGGGGAGAGGGAGGAAAGCAGAGCAGCAGCCACCATGGCTGTCTTTAGACTCTCTCCCTTTCTTTGCTCCTTCCTTTTGGGATCCTGCAAGCTCCCAGCTTTTTCCTTGTATTGCATCCATACTTTTGGGGTAGCATTTTGTAGGTTCCACTTGTCCTGGTTAGAGTGATGGTGGCTTGTATGCTCAAATGTTCCCTTTTCTGAGGAGAGTAGTTCAAGTTCACTCCCTAGCCATCATGGCTCTTCAGCAAAGAATGAGGAAAAAGATCATTCAGAGCCTGTGATGTGCCCTTTTCAGGTGGTTTGGAATATTAGGATGGCTGGGCTGGAGATCAAATTCTGACACTGCTTGCTCCCAGGCTTTCCATTAGTGTGACTCCTGTGGATGAATCAGTCACACCCCTGTCTTCATACACACTCTAATGACCTCAGAGTAAGCTGCTGAGGAGAAAGCTCTCCTGTGATGTGAGTGGAAGGGAATGTTTGGCATTCATTAACAAGTGCTACCAATCCCAACTATATTCAGAAGGCATTTAGTAGGAAATCCTCTCAGGACTGAAAAAAATGAAAGTTCAGATTCATGGGTTGTAACTTCAATGTCAGTTGAGTCCTTTGCTGTTTCTGTCTCAATGGACAGCATGGGTGCAGAGAAGTGCCTTTTCCAGGCAGCTCTCCTGCTCCACACTGACAAATACTCCACTTGCCTGGATCTTTCTGAGTATTTGGACAGGGCTGAGCACAGCTCCTGTGTCTGTTTTGTTACCTCTCTGCGCTGCTCTTGCTGGTTTATCTGGCTTCTGGGCCTTGGAGAAGGATTTCTATCAGCATTTTGCTAGCTTGTTACACACATTTAGTGGTTACAGAGAAAGAAAGTGAACAAAATACCCATAAATTTTTGTTTCCTGTCATCTGAGTAAAGAAAAATGAAAAATGTAACTTTTCCTGCCTTTCTCAAGACACTTTGTAGTAGATCCTGAAATGCTGCATGCTTTAGGGAAGTGTCTGAACTAGAGAGGACAAATGAGATGGTAATTGCTCAGAATGTGCAAGAATATAATCCATAAAGGCTTTGGGAAGAGTTGAAACCATTGCTTGGAAGAACATTGTACTGGAATTCAGTGCAAAGGACTCCATGGAATTATGTGCTCTTCCCTATTTGCTGTTTTCTCTCAATGCTGTGTATGGAATAGAGCTCAAAGAGCTTAACACAGGGCACCTGCTGTCAGAGAAAGCCAGAAAGAAATGCTTAAAGGATTCCTGCAGTGCAAGAAAGCTGTGATTAAAACACTCCATAACTCAGCTTGCCATAGAGATTTTCCCACAGCCCACGATTCCCAAGGGCAATTTCTCAGGAGAGATAACAGTTTGATGAGCAGTTTGTTGTCCTGAAGCCCTGTTCCTGCCATGTCTGCCACCAGAGATGCTGAACAAGGCTCTGGGCTGCTGTTCCTTTGGACAGCCCCAAAGGTATGTGGCTGGCACTGCAGGTCAGTTTACCTGTGAAGCTGGGGTTGTCCCTGTGCTGGAGCAAGCCTTGGTGTGTAGTTGTTTCCTAAAAAATCCCTTCATAATCCAAAAAATGGGAGGTGCTGTCACCTGCTTGTGTGTCCTTTTATATGAAGACTTGAAAGGTGCTGGCCCCAGGCTGTGTCACAGTGCCCATGTGCAGTGAAGTTACATTTGATGTCATTACAGGTCAAGCCCAGAAACTGGGAATGGAGTATGAGGAGGAAAAGCTTTGTCTGAGGAGGGGTGTGATGGCCAGACACCCTGCCAGTGCAGCCCAGACATGATGGGATCACCTGGGCCTGGCTCACAGCCACAGCAGGGTGTGCCCAAGTTTCAGGTGCCTTGTGGAGTTTCTGCAGCATTTAGCAAGGCAAGATCTGATGTAGCTGTGTGTTTGCAAGTTCAGTTTCGGTGCTTGAAATGCAGAAGGCAAATGAATTTCACTCCCACCCACAGGAATGAGAGCCTGTCAGTCCAGCAAGGCAGAGGAGGTGTCCAGCTACCTCAGAGAGAGAACAACACACTTTTGGGGAGCTCCCCTGGTGAGGGCAGCCCCAGCCCTGCAGCCATCCTGCCTGGCTTTATGGAGCAGTCCCACACAGCAAGCAGTGCAGCACTTACTGCTGATCTCCTAGGTAGGAAAAGAATGAGGAGCTCTGCTCTCTCTCTCTCTCTCTCTCTCTCTCTCAAGCCTGCTTTTGAAGGCTCCCAAGCCTTTGAAACCTGCTGTAAACAGCTCTGTAGAACTGTTGGAGCTGGCTGGTTTTGCTCTATCCCAGCCCTCCCTGGCTCTCAGCCTTGCACATCTCATGTGTGGTGATGGAAATGGTGTCAGGTGTAAGGCTTTGTTCCAAGGCTACCTCAGAGAGAGAACAACACACTTGTGGGGAGCTACCCCAAAAGGGTGAGGGCAGCCCCAGCCCTGCAGCCATCCTGCCTGGCTTTATGGAGCAGTCCCACACAGAAAGCAGTGCAGCACTTGGTGCTGTAGGAAACACTGAACTCCCAGGCAGGAAAAGAATGAGGAGCTCTGCTCTCTCCCAAGCCTGGGGCTTATCCTGCTCCCTTTGAAACCTGCAATAAACAGTTCTGTAGAACTGATGGAGCTGGTTGGTTTTGCTCTGTCCCAGCCCTCCCTGGCTCTCAGCTTTGCACATCTCATCTGTGGTGAGGGAAATGGTGTCAGGTTTAAGGCTTTGTTCCAAGAGTGATCCACGTTGCCAGATAGAAATTTCTGTTCAGCCCTGTAAGTCACATGCAGGAAGATAGGACAAAAAGTCAGGGAGATCTGAGTTATAAGATGTGCCTTCCATTAGCAGCTTCATCATGTTGAGGCATCATGCTCAAAGTGCTTCAGCCTGGCTATCCCCCTGGTTTTTATTGACAAGCAATTTGAAGCTGGTGGGGCAATGAAGAATTGCCTCATTTTTAAAAGCAGAAGCCAAAAATTCATGGGGAAAAACCCATGTAGGAAGCATAGGAGCTCACAAGTGTCGTGAAGGTAACTCAGTGTATTCTATAAAATAGGTAAATATACACACCCATGAGAGCTAATGCAAAACACTCATTAAACCAGATCCTGTGCTGCCTCAGTAGCATATTTATTAAAAAAAGAAAAAAAAAGGCACTGACAATAAAAGGCTTTGTTCAGTACATGCTCACTCCTGTGCCTTGCAATGTCCAATCCCCCTGTTGTTCTAAAGTTTTTGATTTATTTTTACTTTTAAGAAGCTTTTCCATAAAGTAGAGCCCAAAACCTAGGCTGAGCTGTTCCTGTAGTGGTACTTGCTCTGAGTTCAGAGCTTCTTCCCTGCAGAGAACAAGCAATTGGGTTCTCCAGGAATATTTCAGTCTCTTTGAAAGTTTGCACCCAGCACAAGAAAACTGGTTTGAATCTTCCTTTCCTGCCAGCAAATAGTCTCAGGCAGCTTTGAAACATGGAAACAGCGTGGAGAGGTGGCTGTCCATGTGTCTGACAGCTGGGCTCAGCTCAGGGGCTGTGTCAGGGCAGCAGTGGGACTGCTGTGCTCTGTGTCCTGGCAAAAACTGGAACAGCCCTTGGGTTGAGGCAGAGTGGGCAATCCACCAGTTTGGGTTGAGGCAGAGTGGGCAGTCCACTAGTTTGGGTTGAGGGCAGAGTGGGCAATCCACCAGTTTGTTTTGCCAGCAATCTGTGTTTGGCTGCCTCATTTCTGAAAGAACTTAATGCAGCAGAGTTGATGTTACTGACAGCCTCAGCTGTGGTTTATCTGGCAGTAAAATAATTGCCAAGCTTATCCATGTCTAGTGTTTGGAGAGCCTAAATTTATCCTTTTATTCAAACTTTCCTGCTGCATGAAATAGAACTATTCTTTTTCTCTTTTATATTTAACTGGGCATTTGTGCATTTGTTGATTTGTTGACTAAAGTTGATTGGTATGTGAAGATGAGGTGATCTTTCTTGTCAGAATTTCAGATTGTGAGGGAGCAGTGGTTTCTGTCTGGGGCTGTCTTGTTCCCCACTCCCCAAACACACACACAGACATTTTTCATGTAGTTCTTTGAGGCATTGTACAAGGCATGACTGACTTGAACCCTTGTGCAACTTCTCTGAGGTAACAAAACCTAGGCTGATTTGATGGGCAGGGAAATGAGATGAACCTCAATGGGATTTTAAAAATAATAAAAAAAAATTAAAGGCAGGGTGAGCTTTTTGGGAGGTGGTGTTCAGGCATTGCTGCTTCATACATGCTTGGTTGCCCTCACTGTGCAGACATTTTTAAGTGTGAGAGAGGAATAAATCAATATAATTGCTGAAAAGACTATTTGATAGCAGCTTAACGTTCAGGCTGTTACAGTCACAGAACTAACATCTATCAAAAAACCTTTGGACTCAATTTAAAGCAAATTTAGAGGAATTCTGGGCCCATTTGTGCTTTTGTGCAGTAAGATTGGTGCACCACGTGGGGGCAATAGGGGATTGTCTGTGTCTCAGCTGTTACCTGTGGATAAGAACACAGCAGACACAGTTGTCAGATTTTTCCCTGGACTTTTATTCCGGTGTTGTGGCTCAGCAGCTCTGTTTTATTGCAGTTTGCAGGTTGTCTTTGCTCTTTATTTTTGTGCTGTGGCTTCTGAACTGCTGCTGGCTACAGACTGTACCTTCTGGGCAGGGAGGACGTGCTTGGACAAGTTCACCAGTCAGACTGAGAGAAGTTGCTGAGTGAGTGTGTCTGTGTGTGTGCAGGTAGGAACATATGCTGTGCTTAATTTACTTGTTCTAATTGCCACCTTCACCATGAGAGCCAAGTTAAAATAGAGATATAATTATGAAAGTCAAAGTAGGTGATTGCAAAAAGGGATTGCAGCCTCTTGGGGTTTTTCTGTTAGCAGAAGTTTTTCCTGTACATAACTACCAGGCCTGTTCTAAAGAATTGGTGAATAATGAGGGTTTAATTCCAGGTCATGGTCTAAGGCTGGTGGACTTTGTGCTTTATAAAGGCCAATGTAATTAAAAGTTGCAGTGTGTATAGAAGGGCTCTTGAAAAATACTCTGAAAAGGGAACAATCTGAGAAGCTCAAAGATTTCCTTCTGGGAGAAGTGCTAGATACATGATTGTAGGGGGCAGAATTATTTAGTATTGGAAGTGTAAAATCCCAACCACAGAGTCCACAAGTATCTGTAGCATGGGAATCAGTTGGTTTAGCAAGGCACTGCTGCTGCTGAGTGCCTTTGCCATTCCATCCCTGCCAGTAGAAGGAGGTGCATTCTGACCATTTTTGAAGCATCTTCATTGATTGCTGCTGAACAACAATACCCCCCCTATGCTTTCAGTAAGTTTTAACAGTAAGTGAGCCTGGAGTGAGAGAGTAATTCTGGTTAGTGGCATGTACAGGTATGGCTGTGTTGTTCAATCTCTGTGCTCATTGTGTGGATCATATCTCTGCTTATCCAGCAATTCCTGTTCACCTTGACTTGAGTCTTTTGTCATTTGCTAATGACAGTTAGTGGATTGGTCAGATTTTATGATTTCACTCTTTTCAGTTTTTCTACCATCTGGGGTACTGGTGGGCTGTTAGTACAGAACACCACTGATTCAAATTGCTGAAATTGGCTTGATTTTGCTATTTAAGAAACAAATTTATGCTCATTGTGACTGTTGGGTAGAGAACTTGTTAATCTGCAATGAGGCAGGTTGAGGAGTGACTTGTTGGTCCTGCAGACTGGTCCCTGCTGAGATGTCTAAGGTGATGTGGGAGGCAATCCAGAGGATGGGTCAGTAAGACAAGGCAAGTGCTCTCTGTCAGGTTCTGCTGCACAGGCCACTACAGGCTGAACCCTTCAGGGCTGAAACACTTCCAGACCAGAGCCATGGCCAGGGTGGTCACTAATTGTCATGACTTTTCATCTAACATGTAAACACAGTTCTGGAAAAGTGAGTTTTTCCCCTGGTGGAGTTCTGAGGTGCTCTACAGGTGGTTCACCATGTCCTCAAAAGTGATTCTCTTGTGGAGAAAGCTCTCAGCCCTTCCAGTTAGTCCTAAGTGACACTTAGGCTTAGGTTAATGATGCCTACAGCAAATTGTTGAATATCTCCAGGTAGTAACAGATGGAAGGATTGTCATACAAGGCTCTGACTTGAACTAAAGCAGGTCATGGCAGTGAACTGTGGCAGTCAAAGGTCTGTGAACTGCCCCACAAGGGATTCTGGTGCTTTCAGTGACCCACCTGCAGTGAAACCCATATCAATCCATCTTCCTCTCCATCCTGGTGTGCCCATGTGTGTTGTCATTGTAGAGTGCCCAACACAACACACTGGAGAGGTGAACTGGTAACATGTGGCCCAGTTAGTTTGGTGCACATGGTATAAAATGCTAGCTTAAATGGTTGTAAATATTTTTGCTCTCAGCTGTGCCAACTTGCTGCTGTAGACAGCAGGGAAGACACAATGTAAGCATTAGAAACTGCTTGCCTTGTTCTTATGAGATGGAGACCTCTGAGAGACAGAGCTTTGTAGTGTGAATTTGGAAAATACCTGCTGACAAAATCATAATTTTCAGTCTGCAGAGTTTCTCTTTGTCATGGTGAAGGATCTGAACAAAAAGAAGCTTTCCCAGCTATTATCTTGGTTGGATAAGAAGTCTGCTTTGAAGGACTTCCTCAAACCTCATCCAGAAGGTGATTAAAGAAAAAGATATTATAGTGTAGTGAAAGGGTAATTCTAATTGTCCTGCTCAGGCCAAGAGGAGAATGTGGTGCAGATTACCTGTTGTATTACTTGAGTGAGAGAGTTACACCTTGTTATCAGTTTTTATCTCAAAAGGAGAAAGCTGTGCTTTGTCCTGACACTGCATCCTTCCAACAGCAACAGCTGGCTTTCATGTGTAATTACATTCTTCTTCTAGTTTTGGTCTCTAAACTTCTTCCTCCTCCTGTAAAGGCTTCAAACACTGCTTGGATGGCTGAAAAGTTTGTTTCATGGCTGTTCCAGAAACTTAAAAGTCTTTGTGGGCAGCTGTGAAGAACATACTGCTGAGTCTGGTAGAGATAACCAATCCACTCCTTCTTTTAGTTTTCAAACTCACCAAACACCACATCTCAAGCATGTTTTTTGTTACAGTTGCTGAGGATTTAATAAATGATTGAGTGTATAGAACAGAAGTTCAAACTGATATGGCCCTTCTTAATTGTACCCTGTGGCTGCTCCATCTCTGGAAGTGTCCAAGGCCAGGTTGGATGGGGCTTGGAGCAACCTGGGATAGTGGAAGGTGTCCCTGCCCATGGCAGCTGAGTTGAAACTGGATGATTTTTAAGGTCCTTTCCATCCCAAACTATTCTGGAATTCTCTGATATGATGGAAATGATTTTGGTTTTGTTTTGTTTGTGTGAGTAGACAGGTCAGAAATGAGCTGCATGTGGAAACAGAGGTGTTCAGGATGAGGACAATTAAACACTGAACCTTTGTGCCTTTTCCTAACTGCATTGTTTCAGTTCAGCAAATTACCTGTGTTTGTGGTAAGCAACAAAGTCAGGACTCTTGAGTGAAGCACAAAGAGCAGCCAGGAGGGTGTTGATGTTTCTAAAGGCTCTGCCACATCTGTAATTTTTACTTCCTCTCCTGAGTGTGGTGGTATGTGGCTTTAGAGTGATCACATCAGATTTGTTCTCTGACTTAGTGGCAGCTGCTTTTTTGGACAAGAAAACTTTAGTGCTCTTTTTAGATGTTAAAGAAAGTGATTGAAATGAAGATGACTCTGAAGTGTCTGCACTTTGAAGGATGTGAAACTGTATTAGCAGTTAAGTTGCAAATAAAAAGCCATGCAAATAAGATACTGAAACAGCTAATCAGTAATGAAAGCACTTCACCTGACTGAAATCACCATTGCTCTTATAAATGGAGTTGTCTAAAATGTTGTGTCCACTTTTACAACTTTCCTATTTATGTTTTTTTTTTCTGTATCCATGAGATCCTTCAGCTCCACATCACTTTTTAAGGAGAACAAATCATGGGGTGTATTTCTTAAAACCTTGTGTCTTTTGTGCTTTTGAAGAGATGAGAATGCTGTTAGTCAGGAATTACTCACTATATTTGCAAGGTGCCTTTTCGTGAGTGAGAGTAATGAAGCTGCTTCTGTTTGAAAGTGCTGTTCTGCATAATTTATGTGCTTTTTATTACCAAAACTCATATGCTATGCCAGTATTTTGTTTTTCATATTGCTGTGAAAAGTTCAAGTTCTCAGAAATAAGATGGCTCCTTGCATTTCTCATGCTGTTGGCCAAACAATCCATATCTAGAGAAACCCAAGGTTTTCTCTCATGCCTGTTGCTTCTTGTCTTGAAGAGCAGACTGTAGTGAGCTATGGGTGACTCAGGGCTTGTGAAAGGTGGCCCTTTTCAGGAAGAGCTCTTTTCCTGGCTATCCTGTTATCTGCCAGCCTTGGCCTCAGCTTTAGAGCTGATGAAATCCAGACAGTGCAAAGATCTGTTTGTCCTGTGCTGAATTTCCTACAGTGTTTTGTTCTTGTTTGTGTCAGTGAGGGCTTGCTGGTTGGGGAGGGAGGAGGAGGATGCTGATTTTGTGGTCTTCATCTTCTTTGGCCAGCAACACTGCCTGATGCCCCTGTGCAGCACCCACCTTTTCTCCTGTTCTGTAGTGCTGAGTCTGTTTCTATCCCCACTTAAAATTCATATGTAAAAAATTTAACCTACTCAAGACCTAAAATTTTCACTACTTGGCCTGGGGCTGGTTACTGGCATGGTGTTGTCCCCCAGAGTGGTGTTCCCCTGAGCAAATGAGACCTGTGGGGTGCGCCTGATGGATGTCTGGGGTGGCATTGGGGGATTTCATGTGCCTCTTTTTAGGGTGCAGACCTTGGGCAGCAGTCTGTGAGCTGGCTGTCCTTCAGCTTCGCATGGAAATATTGTTTTAAAGCCTTCCTCGTGCTGCAAAACCCACTTTGGGTTTCGCTTCGGTATAAAACAATCCTCTGATCCCGGTGGGGCGGCGGGAGGGCTCGGTGTGTGTCTGTAGTCTGTATTCCGTATCTCGCTGCAGCTCCGTGCGCGGAGCGAGCCGCGGGCCCTGCCCCGGGCCCCGTTACCCGCCCGCAGGGTGGGGCCGGTCCCGCCCCGGTCCCGCTGCCCACTGCCGGGCGGGGCGGGGCGGGGCCGCTCGGGGCCGGTGTGAGCGCGGGCGGCGGCGGAGCGGGCCCGGCCTGGAGGTGAGCGCGGGGCGGCGGCTCCGGGCCGCGAACCGACCCGACCCGAACCGGGGCTGGAGCGCGGGGAGCGGGCGCCGGGCGGGAGCTGAGGGGGCCGGGGCTGAGGGGGCCGGAGCGGCGCTGCCGGCGAGCGGCGCCCCAGGCCGGTGGCTCGGCCCCGCCTGCGCGGCCGCGCTTCCGCCGCTGCCGGCGGTGCGGCCCCGGCCCGCGGCGCTCGTGTGGGAGCCGGGCCGGGGAACGGAACGCGGGGTCTGCGGGCCGCGCTCTGCCAGCCCCGGGATGAGCCTCCGGCTCGGGGGCTGCCGGGGCCTGGGGAGCGGCTTCCCGGGGGCTCAGAGAGCGCCTTCGCAGGGGCCGCCGCAGGTCCGGCCTGGGCGGCTTCGCCCCTGCCCTGCCGGGCTGCCAGTGTGAGGGCAGCCGCGGCCCGGCACGGCCCGTGCCCTGACCGCCTCCGTGCGGGACCCGGGCCGGGAGCGTCCTGCCTGGCCCGGCTGCTCGGTCCCAGAGGCGCTGCTGAAGCGCCGCTCACCTGGCGGGGACCGGCCGCGGACATTCCCCGCTGTCCCCGCCCATGCTGCTCCGTCCCGGCCGGCGTGTGGAGCGGAGAGCCATGGAACCCTTCGGGGCCGTGAGCAGGGACGGGGTCCTAGGGGAGCCTGAGGTGCGGCTCAGGGGGGGACACATCGCTCCTCTCACCATTGAGCACTCGGAATCTTCATCCATCTTCACTGAGATGGGGGATTCCTGGTGCATCATTTGTGTCAGCTCAGTGTAGCAGTGCTAACGGGTGTCGGTGGCTTTAAGAGTTAAGACAGGAAAGTTTGCTCTTTTGTACTTCCTTGCTGCTCCGTGTGTAGCGATGCCTTCCCATGGAAGGCAGGGACCACCCTGCTCACACTTCTGGGAAACTGGCCTCCCTTCAGGTCTGCCTCCTGCATGGATGAGGGATGGAGCATGGACCCTGCCATGGACCAAAAAACACCGGGCTCAGAGGAGCTCCTTGGAAAGCCCTTGGTGTCACCCAAGTGTGCAAAGCCAGATTGAATGGGACTTGAAGCAAGCTGGTTTAGTGGAAGGTGTCCCTGCCATGGCAAGGGGTGTGAACTTTAAGGTCCCTTTCAACCCAAGCCATTCTATATTTCTGTGACCTTGCATATCCTTAGATATAAGCTGCCTTTCCAGATTTGCTGGTAGCTGAAAACGCTGTCTTGCTTCTGAAAAATTAATTTATTCCATCCAAGTAGAAACTCATTGTGACTTAAAAGGTATTTCAAAAAGTACCTGGTACAAAAAGTAAAAAAAAGAAAAAAAAATATATATGTACCTACTGCTACCTAAATTTTGTTTTGTTTACTCCTTCATTTAGGGCTGAGAGCAACACTCATTCAGTCACTGTGCTTCAGGGAGCAGATTTAGCTTGAGTGCCTGGGTCCCAATTTGTAGGAAATGATCAGGATAAACACTAGGTGCAAGCGAGTTCAGGGAGAGGCAATGCAAGGAAGATTTTTTTTAATCCCAGAACATCAGCATTGTGATAATGTTATATTTTAGTTTTGCAGTGCTGAGACTTTGTTGTGGCTCACCTGTGGCAGGAGGCTCTTGGTGGGATGTTCTGCTTTGCTCTGCCTGTAGAAATTCTGTTCTTGGAGCTTGCAGCCTGTCTCTAGCTCATTTTCCTCCTCTTTTCATGTAGTCAGCCCCTTGAACTGAAGTGTTTGCTGAGCCATGACACTGTGGTTTTTGTCCAGAAATGTCATATGTAGTCAGAGGACTTAAAACACCATCTGTAACTCTGGTGGTGAAACTGGAGCTAGTGCTTGGCTTGGCTAGCACTCCTCACACACTGGGTGCTGGAGGCAGAGGGAGCAGGCTGGGCTAGCTGGGGATTGTCAGCAGTTGTGGTGGCACCAGTGGGTGCCTTGGAAGGGAGCAGCCTGTGGCACAGGGGGATGCTCCCCCATGCCACTGCTCTTCTGGGCATCATGCTTCTGCACATCGTGTCTCCTGCCCAGTGCTTGTTTGGCCTTTAAAATCTGAGTATTGGAGATATTTTTAGGAACGTGTCATCAGTAGGACATGAGATCAAGCCCCACTGAGTTCACTTTCCCTGTTACCACCTGTGGGAAGGACTTTGGCACATGCAATTCCTGTTTGATGTGACTTTGGTCTCTCCTGGCTGGTGACCAAAGCTAGAGAGTGCCCAGGAGCTCCTCCTGAGCCTGCCCTTGGGTGGCCTGCCTGCCTTCCTTGGGGAAGCAGCTGCCTCCAGCTGGAGGGGAGGCTGCTGAGGGCTCTGCAGGGCTGTTCCTTCTGCTGCCTCGGCTCTTGCTTGCATTTTTTTCCTTTTGAGTAACTGCAGAGTGTGTCTCTTCCAGGAGCTGTTTATTCAGAAGGGAATGAGTGCTCCTGGAGCACTAATTTTAAGAGTGGCTGGCTAATAAAGAGCCCTGTGAGGAGTGTGACTGATCCTGGGCAGCTCCAGTTGATCACAGGCTCCTGAATGCCAACAGCAAAAATTTACCATGGGATTTCCTGATAAGGGCCACGATATCAAGGGGATACAGATGACCAGATCAAGCTCTGGTTTCTCTTCAGATTAGCAGTTAGCAGAAAGAGATACCCAGTTCACACATCTGAATTTTGTTGTTAGGGTGCTTTTAAAATTTATGACCTAAAAGTTTTTCTCCTTGCCTATGTGGCCGCACAAACCAAGAAGTCCAGCCACAGAATACACACAAAACAGTCCAAGAAAGAAACTTTCTGATTATTTGTCACCCAAAGCTGGGAAGTTGGGCACAGTGCAGTGTGTGCCCACTTTAAGGTTAAGCTCATCCTTCATGCTGGGTTTGGTTTTAGGTTCATGTCCAGAGAAGGGCAGTGGAGCTGGGGAGGGGTCTGGAGAGCAAATCAGGTGAGGCACAGCTGGGAGAGCTCAGCCTGGAGAGCAGGAGGCTCAGGGGGAGCCTTCTTGCTCTCTGTAACTCCCTGACAGGAGGGTGCAGCAAGTGGGGTCAGGCTCTGCCCCCAGGGAACAAGGGGCAGGACGAGAGGAAATGGCCTCGAGCTGTGTCAGAGGACATTTAGATTCAATATCAGGGACAATTTATTCACTGAAATGTTTGTCAGGCATTGCAACAGGCTTCTTATGGCTGTGGTGGAGTCTCCATCCCTGGAAGTGTTCAAACAAGTGTGGATGGGGCACCTGGGGACGTGGTTTAGTGGTGGTGTTGGCAGTGCTGGCTTAGGGGTTGGACTTGATGATGTCAGAGACTTTTCCCAGTCATAATTATTCTGTGATTGTCACACTTTCTTGTTGCATGGGAGGCTGGTGGCTTCTCTGGGTGGTCTCAGCTGTGCTGCTTGGACAGGGCTCTGCAGGGGCTCAGAGGCCACACAAGTCTTGTGGTGGGTGTGATTAGGTGGGGAGGCATCTCTCTGCCCTTCTGGAGTCAGTTTATCTCTACAGAGATCTACAAGTATAAAAATAAAACCCCCAAAATGTTAAAATGCACTGGGCTGCAA
Source organism: Molothrus ater (assembly GCF_012460135.2). Taxonomy (NCBI): domain Eukaryota; kingdom Metazoa; phylum Chordata; class Aves; order Passeriformes; family Icteridae; genus Molothrus; species Molothrus ater. The sequence goes on from NC_050487.2 coordinate 4,214,785, forward strand.
GCTAGGATGTCGTTTGACCAGTCTTGATGTGTGTGAGAATGGAAACAAAAACCACCCCCAAGTAATTTGTGAGGACATCTAGGGCTGGCTTCATTCAAATCCTTGGGGTAGGCTGCCTACCTACTCTGAGCACAGAGAGACAAAGGAGTGTTGTCATCAGCTGCTTCTCTTCTTTTCTGACAAAACACGTTTTTTACAAAACAATAACCTGTCACTCCTTTGAAGGCTGTCCCACTGCAGTACCCACTCACTCTGGGCTGTTGGCACACACTGTGGTGTTTGGATAACTCACCCAAAAGGCTCAGGGAGCCTCCCTGTGTGCTTTGCACCTGGCTGCCAAATGTTCAGTGCCAGAGGTGGGCATGGGGCAGGGGCTGTGCTGCATTCTGAGCACACAGGCCTCACCTTCGTGTAGACCCCACTGTGGTTCCCCATGCAAATATCACCACTGCCCTGGTGGCTTGGGAGAGCTGGGGACAGCCTCATGGGATATTTTCCCCATGTCAAATTAAAGATTGGCTCTGCACAGCTGTCACTAAGCCATGACAGCAAGACTCGTGTGTAGGAGTCAGCCTACACTCACCAGTGTCAGTCTCTGTAACTGAGATTTTTGCCCACTGATTTAATCTGGGTATTTGCAAGTGAGGTGAGGAGCTGTTACCTTGTAGCAGTGCCTGATGAAGGCTCTGAGCTGCCAGCAGTTTGGGTTTTGCCTGAGTCATCATTTTGGGGCTGCAGGAAGTTAATAGTTCTTGTTATCATGGTGTGCAGGCAGTGGGATGGTTGGGTACCCATGAGAGGCACCTGCCTCACCCTTCTCTGTCCCCAGTGCTCATGCTGCTGGTGGGAGGAGGCTCATCAGCAGAAAAACCTTGGCAAAAACAAAAATGTTCATGTTGACAGGGCAGAAGGCACAAGTTTGACTATCCCATTTCTTAACCATACTTCAGAATGGTTTTTCTTCCCAGCTGTTGGATTTTAGTCATTATAGCATGGTTTGGGTTGGAAGGGACCCTAAAGCTCATCTTGTTCCAACCTCTCCCATGGGCAGGGGCACCTTCCCCTAGACCAGGTTGCTCCAAGCCCTGTCCAGAGCTTCATTAACCTCATTACAGATTTTGCTAGTGGGATAAAGAGTGTTAAATAAGGATTTTGTGATAGTGCTTCACTGGGTGGAATTTTCATCCCCAATGTCAGTGTAAAATCTTTCCGGCTGTAACCCTAAGCCTCTATTTCCTTCCATGTTTCTACAGACTCTGCTTGCTGTTGGAAGATGGGAGAGATAGAAGGAACCTACAGAGTTCTGCAGACACCTGGCTCTCGTTTGGGTGCCCAGAAGAGCTCAGGAGTGAGTACCTTGGAGCCAGGGCAGAACCTCCTGACTGCCATGGCATCATCGCCCGCCAAGGCGCACGAGCGCGACCTCCCCGTCAAAATCAAGATGTTGGACAACACAGTGGAAGTTCTTGACATTGAGGTAAGAGAGATTTAAACCTGATTTCAAGTACACTGAACCTCTGATAATTTAAAGCTCACAAGGATGTGCCTCTGTAGAGAGCTGAGACATTTTGAGCCATTAAGATTCCTGTTGGGATTTACCTGCTTGCAAGTAGTGATAGCAGTTGCATGGCTTGTTTTTTAAAATCTTTCAAGTAGAACAGATGTTTTGTGTTTTTAACAGACTTTAAATACAAACACATACTGCAAGGAGAGTCTTTATTTGTTGTTTGCTTTGGGGGAGCACCAACTGTGTCCTGCCAAAATGTTCTTGCTTCCTGAGCCACATGCAGCTTTGTCAGTTTGGCAGCTGGGAGAGCAGAAGGGCTGTGTCTTAGTTACTGCTTTATATTAATTATTTTAATGCTTTGTATCCTCTCCAAGTAAACTTGCTCCTATTTGAAAGTCTTTGATTGCCAGCACACTTTAGGAGGGATGCACCAAAGCAGTGTCAGTTCAGTGTTTCTGAAAATGTTTATTTAAAAGTATGCTTGGGGAAATCTGCCATAAGACACAGAAGCAATGCACAGATTAGGGAGATTCTGCTTTGAAACAATTTTTTTTTCTTCCAATTCTTGTTACATTTTCAGCATTAACCTTCTAGTTTGCCTGAGATCTGCTGTTAGAAAACAAGAGTGTTGTAGTGAAGATACTCAGCTATCAGATATTCTACATTAGTATCAAACTGTAATGAGTAATTTATAATTACCACTTGGAGCCTTAGTTTGTTGCATAGATTCAAAAAGGATTTTCAAATAGAGTGAAAAAGATTTCTGTGGAACTGTGAAGAAATACTGGATCTGGGGATGTGTTCCACAGATTCTGTCCAGCTGTTCAAGTCTCAGATGTGAAATCTGTTTGGTTTTTTTTTGTTTTTGTTTTTTTTTTTTAAGAGTGAGGCTGTGCCTGTATCCTTGCACTTGAGCACAGAGTGTCTGGTACTGCAAACCCACCCATCCCTCATGTACCACATAGAATACAAAAGCCTCTTTTTCCCCTTTACATTATGTTAGAATATTTTTTTAGAAAATCCGCTGACTTTGGTTCTTTTGCTGGATAATTTTATTTATTCTTCCACATTGATGTAGATGGTGCTTTTGTGTTTTGATTCAAAAAAGAAAAAAAAAAAAACTCCAAGCAACACCCTCAGCTCTGTAATTTTGAAAGTCAGTGCAAGGCCAGGTTTATGGGGCTTTCAGCTGTTGTGTTGTATGTGTTAACCATAATTAGAAGCTATCTTAGTTTTCTTTACCTGGAAAGCTCTCTCTGATTATGGCACCCACAGAAACACCCAAATTCAGGCACTAGCATGCTGAGGCCATAATTAATATTGTGCTGCTTTTCTATTTGAGATTAGTTGGAACTGAAAAACTTAGAAACTTCATGCCTGATGCTGTGAGTGATGAGGAAAAGGGGTCAGCCTTGGGTCAGCTTCAGAGCACTGAGCACAAAAAGGTCCAGAGTCAGCAGCTGTGGCATTACAGTCCAGCTAACACTGCCTCCATGGCCTTTCATTTTTGGCTAAATAAGGTAGCAAATGATAGGAAACAGGCATGAGGTATTAAACTGTGACCATCTGCCTGATTTCTTTGGTGAGCTGTTGGGATAGCAGGAGCTGCTGACTGCTGTTTGTCATGGAAAATGGGAATTTTTCACTTGGGATTGAGGGCAGGAATTAGGAAAAGACATTGCTGAATAGGTGGTGTGTGCTAGCACAGTCATTTTTCAAAAAGCAATGAGAGAAACTGGTGGCCAAGCAGCTGTCCTAGAGATTGCAGGTCCAGATTGCCACTTGCCCACTTCTCTTTGCTTTTGTAATTTTTCTCACTGGCTGTGAAAACAAGATGTGGTGAGGTGGGGTTTGTGTTTGATTCAGGTCAGTGGTGGTTTGTCAGTGCAGTGGCACAGGCCTTTCCCATGGGGTTTTGGCACTGCCTGCTTGGGGAGATGGGGGTCATCCCAAAAGCTGGTTTGGGGCTTTTTTTCCCAAATGATTTTGGGGAAAATAATTTTTCTGTCTGTAAGAGCTATGGCAAGTGACTTTTTATTGGGAAAACTGGTGTGTCGATGGAAGGACAGACAGACTGAGTGTAGGATCAGCTCCTGCAGAGACCCTTCCCTGTGCAGTGTGGTGGGGAACCTGCTGCAGTAGCCCTGTTTGTTGCCTCCCTGCCTAAAATGAGCCACAGTAGCAGCATTTTTAACCATATGGGATGAACAGAGTAACCACAGGAACAAGGGAATCAATGCAGCTTTACCTTGCCATCCCTTCCTTTCTCCAGGATGTGGTTAAAACAGTTGCTTCTCTCCTGGTGGGTTTGGTAACCCACTTGACTTCTTAACTTGCCAAAGAGCAAGGAGAGAGACTGCCAGAGTGATGTAATGGATGGAGAGAGAACAAAATGGGAAAGAGCAGTTTTATTTCTTTGTGTTTTTGGTGTGTCTGGAACAGTTTGCTGGAAGTTCCACATAGCTACATCCAACCACCTTTGAAGTCTACTGGCTCTGTCAATTTTCCCCATCTGTTTCATAAGGTTTGATTTCTAAGTAGGAATTTTATTAATTACTAAGAGGGGATTATTCTTTAAAGTATGTTGGGCAGAAACTTTCTCCAGTGAATCTGATTTGAATGTTAGGGGATGGAGAAATACTCAATGTTTTCTGGAGTTTGAAAAACTGAAAATGGACTATTTATGGGTTCTCCTTTTCCTTCCAAAACAGAAGAGAGAATGAAACACATCCATTCAGAGCTAGGCTGCAATATTCATTATTTCCATGAGTTGTTTTTTTCCCTTTTTACAGCCAGCTTGTTTAGTCAGCTCAAATCTTGCATGTGCCATTTCATGGGTTACCTGGCCTCTTCTCTCCAAACTAAGTCTGTCCAAAGGGTGGTTTTGCACACTGTGAGATGAATGATTGGCAAATTCAATTTAGTTCACACTTCAAAGTAATCGGGGTTTTGCAGTAGAAGTTCTGCCAGCTTTCCAGATTTTCTGAAGAGATTAAACTTGGAGGCTTTTGATCAACACAAAAATGTGGCAGACTCTTTAAGTAAAAGGGTCTGGGCTGAGTTGAATTCACTAAAATGATATTTAATGGAATTGCTGCCAGCAGATGCTGTTTAATATTTGGCCTGTGTGATATGTGTCCTTTAGGAAATTCTTTTACATGAACTATTCTCTATGCTATGAGGAAGTGCCCCAGAAAAAGTAGTTTATATTATTGTGCTTCAAGTTTACTGAATTGTTGGGGGAGAACTTTGTGCTTCTTCAATGGCATGTACTTCCTCTTCTCCTTCTGCTCGGATGTCAAATGGAATTTGGGAGTCAAAAATATTTGTACATTTTATTATAGGATCTGCCTGCCTGCTCCATTCTAAGGAAGAATTTAAACTGGAATTTTTTTCTTTTGTGCTAATCTTTGTGGGGTTGTTTTGAGAACAGAAGTCTGTTCTTTTCAATTATTTTTAATGCAATGAAGTAATGATGTTCTGCATCCCAGCCATGCTGTCTGAGATGTCCCTTTCCCTCTGACAGGGGTGGACTCCTAGCAGGGAGATGCTCCACTCCACTGCCCTTCTTGGGAACAGCTGCTTGGATAAGATAACATTGTAATTTCCCTTTATTTTCTTATGAATTAGTGTCCTCTCACTGCTCTTGTCTGCTTTGGTGTTCATTGACAGAGCCTGCAAAACTATTAATTACTGCAGAACCAAAGTGGCTTATTCTGTACTAAACTGAACATGTGTACTTGATGATTACTCTGACAGTGATAATGCCTTTGCTGGGCACTTCCTTGGCTTATTGGAATTTATAAATTGCATTAATAAAAGTGCAAAGCTACTCTCCATCCTTGTGTTCAGCATGGAGTAGAATAACTCAGGTTATTCTGGTTTCTGTGCAGTCTGCAGTTATCTGTGATTGAAAAGGTGCCATGAAAGTGGCTTCCCCTGGGATGCCCATTGTTTTTGAGCAGCCATTGGAGGCCCTGAAATCAGGAGCTGGGCTGGGGCTGCAGGAAGTTTTTGGGATGACAGAGGAAGCAATCTGACTGCAATATCCTTCCCATGACTTGGGGAGTGTTTCCCACTCTGCACATGGCAAATGCTGCTCTCAGTAGCAGCTTTTTGGTGGCTGTAGTGTCCCCAAGAACTTGCATGGGGATGGTGCAGAAATGATGCAACTTTTAACTGCTGTTTTTGAGCAGTTTGAAGTAAGAAATATGTATATGTTAAACACTGGGATGATGCTGTGGGCACTGAAAAGCACTTGCTGTGTGCCTTGGGGAGCCCTGGGCATGCTGCTGGTGGCACAGGCAGCCCAGTCCTGGCTCTGGCACTTGTGCCCTCCTGCCTCTGCCTTGCTCTCCCTTGCCTGCTTAGACCTTCCTTTGCTGAAGCTTTCCCCCTCTGTGCTGTGAAAGTATTAACAGCTTAAATATGTGAGGAGTCAAGGAATAGTCTGCTGCTGAATCCTATTAAGTGCTGTGCTGGAGGAATCGAGGTGCTGTTGGTCAGCTCACAGTGTTTTTCTTCCCTAGCCAGGAAGAAATAGTCAAAATTCCAGAAAGAATCATAGCCAGATGTTTGTCATTGCTTCAGTTTGAGTCTCCTAAATATGGCAAATAAGCTGCCTTAGGACTTATTTTTATCTGACCTCAGAAGAGAAAGTTAGTAATTCACTCTTTTAAATTTGCAATTATTACAGGGTTTAAGAAGAAGGTAACTAAAGCTTTGCATTTTGTGTGCTGTTTGCTTCCTCCATATATTTTTTAGGCCTGTTATTTTGTGTTTGGAAGCTGGACTTTTTTGATGCTATGTAGGAATGTGGTATGGGGTGGGGAAAGGTGAAACCACAGCCATTTTATTGACAGACATTTAGAGTGTGTTTTGTTCATTCAAGTGTTTTTTGATTTTTTGTTTTTTGGGTTTTTTTTGAAAAATATGAACTTGAATTGTATAAGCCAAAATTATTATTTTACAATTCTCTTGACCTTAGGTGTCATATTATATATATATTATATGTAAAGAAAATTGTGTTGTACTGCAATAAAGAAAAACCAGTCTGAATAGCCCTGTACAAAAAGTTGATTATATGCATGCATCTTAAAACACAGAAACCGTTTAGGAAAGTGGTGATCAAGTATTATTACAGTCCTTGAAATAATAATTTTTAATAGTAGTGAATTGAATTCCTAACAGTTTGTATGGCTAGGCAGGTGTTTGTTTCTGTTTTCATAATCTACTGATGTAGGATAATGAAAATCAGCTGAAGTCAGTCCTATGCCACTCGACCAAAATGGCATAGGAAATGCTGTATTCTACAAAAACCCCAAAAATAAGAAGTCCACTGGAAACCTTTTAAACCTTTTTTGGGTGTGGGTGGCATTCAAGGTGGGGCCCACAGATGGGTAATTCTGTAAAATATAGGGAGCCTGAAAGGGAAGAAAACCCAAGAGCAAACCAAGAATCAGCCCACAGGCAGCTAAACACAGCTACAGAACTTCAGTGTGCTGAGAGGCACATCAGAGAAATTTTAAGTTTGTGATTACTGGAAAAAGGGATTTGGAGCTGAGCAAGGATTGTGTGTCATGGTACCCTAAAGGTTCAGAGCACACAGACTTGGGGATGTGCATTTAGCTAAACACACCTGTGTGTCAGCCCTTTCTCCTTGCAACCAAATTCCTGTTTGGAAAGGGCACTGCTGCCTGCTTGGGTAAAAGAGAGGCCATATATGTAGAATATTTAAAAAGCTGTGCTATGGTGGCAATGCCTGGCATGAGAGATTTACTGTTCAAGGCTGGAGTGTTGGATATGGGAGGGGGGTGGGCCCCTCTCTCTGACTGAGCAGTCTTTCATTAATAAAAACAAGAATTAGAGAAGGGAAAAAACCCCCAAAGCTTTGTAGAGACTCTATTAGAGCTGTCTGACACGTCTTCAACTGAAATCATGAAGGAAAAGTGTTGCTGTGCCCTCAGCCCACTTGTCAGGCAGGCAGCCTGAAGGCAGTGCTGTAGGAAACCCCTGCTGGCAAAGGGGAAGTTAGAAAAGCTTGGCCTTATCTAATCTGGCTTGTAGGTATTTATTAACCCATCACCACCTCTGCTCAAAGTACAGTAGGGAGTGATGTTAGGACAGCTGGTACCATTTCAGTTTTGCACAAAACAAAAGGGAGTTTTGGCCTTTTCTATAAAAATACCCAATTTGTATTTGCCTTTTGTCCAAAGAGTCTGTCATAGCTGTCTTCTAGATGTTTAAATGATTTCCTTTGGGCAGATTTCCTCAAAGAAGTGTCAGCCTGGATTAGCCTTGCAGGGGAAGTACAGTCCCTGGCTGCTGGAACACCTCTCCTAGGAGAGAAGGCTGGGAGAATTGGGATTGTGCAGCCTGGAGAAGGAAAATCTCTGTGGAGACCTTTCTGAGGTCTTTGAGCACCTGTAGGGGCTCCAGGAGAGCTGGAGAGGGACTGGGGACAAAGCCTGGAGTGACAGGACAAGGGGAATGGCTGCACACTGCCAGAGGGCAGGGATGGATGGGATACTGGGAAGGAATTGTTCCCTGTGAGGGTGCTGAGGCCCTGGCACAGGGTGCCCAGAGCAGCTGTGGCTGCCCCTGCATCCCTGGCAGTGTCCAAGGCCAGGCTGGACAGGGCTTGGAGCAGCCTGGGACAGTGGAGGGTGACCCTGCCCATGGCAGGAGTTGGAATGAGATGGGCTTTAAGGTCCCTTCCAACCTGAACTGTTCTGTAACTGTATGAAAGGCCAGATCAAATCTGGTGAATGTGGGCATGAATGATGGTTTTGAGGCAAAAGCATAATTAATGGAGAAAGACTTGCAATTTTAGTGAGGTGGTGTTTTCTTTGTTTGTTTGTTTGTTTGTTTTTATGAACAGAGGAAAACAGAGTATTTTCTTTGTTTAAAATGATGCAAGGTCCCAGGAGCAGCAGCACTCTGAGTGTGTGGGGTGGCCAGGCCTGAGGGAATGGCTGTAGGAAAGTTCAGGGTTTGTGCAAGGAACAAAGCTCAAGGGGGGAAAATTGAGATCAATCCCTTGACTTCTCATTCCTTCTCTTTGTGAGCTTGTGTGAACAAAGGAGGTGCTCAGACTTTCTGGTATGAGCCTGCATTTGGGATCAGCTACCCCAAAGCTGCTCCTCTCTGTGGTACTGTCACTGCTGTCACCTGGATGTTTAATTTTAACAAGCAGGAGCTCTGGTGCCAAATCATCCAGCAGTATCTGTGAAGCTCTGTCCAAGGATGTGGCCCCTGGTGTTAATTAATGTGACTTTCTTCTTCCCTAAGTAGTCTACAGCAGTTTTATTCCAAGTACTCCAGGTATTTCAGCACAGCACCATTTCTAAAACGCAGGGCCATTTTCTCTATGTGCTCTCTACCTAAGTATACATTTCCCAGTCTCATTCATGTAATTCCCTCCCTTTTGGGAATGTCTTCCCATGTCAACCAGTTGTTGTTTTCCTACTTTCAGGCATCCAGCAAGTCTAACCACTCTGGAAAAGCTTGTTTGTTGGGTAGAGCTGGTTCAGTGCTTTGACATTGCCTTAAATTACCCTTTAAATGATCATAATTTTAAAGCTAGCCTTAATTAAATGAGCCAGAGGCTTCCATTTCTAGAATAATTTGTCTGGCTGTGGATTCTGCTTTTAAAAACCCTGACAAAACCACATCAAAACCAACCACTGACATCCTAGGAGAAAAAAAAAATTGGGAGAGAGTCTTAGAATTTTATTTTTTTTCCTAAACAAAAAAATGCCCAGTATGGAGTGTAATAATGGAACTTAAAATAGCTCCAAGATTTTTATTTGGTTTTTCAGCTTCCATACTTGAGTAAATGATACTTCAGTGTTGTGTAGAAATACTGTAACACAATAATTCTTCTTTCTGTAACATAATATCTTTTTCTGTAACATAATCTTTTATAAAAAAGAACTTTCAAGATGAAAGTGCACTCTATCTCATTTTGTGATAATGAAGCTGCATCCTGTGCTCTGTAAGCTGTTAAAAGCCCTGCAGAATATTCTTGATGTAGTCTTAGTAAAGTAACCTGCAGCTGGGACCTGTCAGTATAGAAGGGTGGATAAAATAAGTGTATTTAAAATACCCTTTTCTTCACAAAGAGTTAAAAGAAAAATTGAAAGACTTGAAGCTTAAAGTTATTGTTAAATGTTCAGATGATGAAAATAAAATAGTATTTAAGCAATTTGGCTGAGCAGATGAAAACAGTGTTTGACAGACTTGTTACCTGGTGCTTGTTTTTGTGGGGAATCAGGGAGTATTTTCATTGGAGTCACTAGTTCCAATCAGAATTGAGAAAACTTATAAAGTACTGAAAAGGAAGGCAGTTGTTTCTTGCTTTTCCAGTCTGCAGATTGAATACGAGATATGGAGCTGTAAGGTCATCTTGTTTCAGCCATGGAAGCACAAATTGATGGCTGGTACTCCTTGCCACATGAGATTATTTCCTTCTTTCTACTAAAGATTCTGATGTCCACCCTGTATTCAGAAATGCAGTTTTGTTTACATGTGGCATTAATGGTGATTATTAACAGGGGGTTTTGAGGGTGGTTTTTCTGTCTCACGCTTCATTTGGACAGAGATCTAACAGATTACAGAAGAGTTGGAGATAAACAGAGCTATAAACTCACCAAAATGTTTGCATATTTCTGATTAAGAAAGGAAATAACAAATCTATGTTTAGTTGCAAATTGTCTATTTTTTTTTTAATTTGCCATAAAGTGAAAAATCACTTTTTCATTAGGAAAACTTTTAAAATGCCCCAAAGAAGAAAAAACAATAAAAATCCATGTTGAATTGGCCTTTATTTCAATCAGTTTAGTTTGCCTTGGCCATTCACAGGGTGCTCTGTGTTGGCTGCTTGTGAGTGATGATGTCAAACCTGAACTTGTGCCTCTCATGCACATCCACTGTTAACCAGAGGAATTGGTGTCCTGACAGATGCTGATTTCTGATTTCTGTGACACAAAAATCCAAGGTGTTTGCTGGTGCTAGGGTCCAGTGGCTCTGGTTGCACAAGACTTTCCATTCTATACCTCAGCTTTATAACACTTTTTTTTTTCCCAAACTCTTGACTTTTGGACTGATTTTCCCTTCCAGCTTATCTGCTGCCAAAAGTGGATTTCTTTTTTGGAAAGTTGGAGCAAGGACAGCTTGCCAGTTTTGGAAGATGAGAGTACTAGTCCTTATGAAAATATGGGGGTTTTTGGTTTTTAAATTAAAATATGTGGAAACAGAAAGTTAAGATGTCTGGAAGACAAGTTTGGGAGGTGGAGAGGAAGCCTGATTTGGAGCTATGATATTGAGCTATGGTCTACTGAAAATCCTAGGCTATGAGTTTGTTTTCTCTCTTCCTAAGCTCAGACTTCATGGCAGAGGGGGAATCTGCCATGTAGCAGTGATATTTGAGAAAATAGCAAATTACACTTGGCTTGATTGTCCCCCTCTGCTCTGCTCTGCTCTGCTCTGGTGAGACCCCATCAGGAGGACATGGAGCCAGTCTGGAGGAGGCCACAGAGATGCTCCAAGGGCTGGAGCCCCTCTGCTCTGCAGCCAGGCTGGCACAGCTGGGGGTGCTCACCTGGAGAGGAGAAGGCTCCAGGGAGACCTCAGGGCCCTTTCCAGTGCCTAAAGGGGCTCCAGGAGAGCTGGAGAGGGACTGGGGACAAAGCCTGGAGTGACAGGACACAGGGAATGGCTCCCACTGCCAGAGGGCAGGGATGGATGGGAGATTGGGAAGGAATTGTTCCCTGGGAGGGTGCTGAGGCCCTGGCACAGGGTGCCCAGAGAAGCTGTGGCTGCCCCTGGATCCCTGAAGTGTCCAAGGCCAGGATGGGGACAGGGCTTGGAGCAGCCTGGGAGAGTGGAAAATAGAACATTCCTGCTCTCAGATATTTTAATTTGCATTGTATTGAATTATTCTAATTCTATCACTAATTTGGCTTTAAAATGAAGAAGGGAGATTTAGATGAAATGTTGAGAAGGAATTGCTCCCTGTGAGGGTGCAGAGGCCCTGGCACAGGGTGCCCAGAGCAGCTGTGGCTGTCTCTGGATCCCTGGCAGTGTCCAAGGCCAGGCTGGACAGGGCTTGGAGCAAACTGGGACAGTGGAGGGTGACCCTGCCCATGGCAGGGGTGGAATGAGATGGGCTTTAAGGTTCCTTCCTACCCAAACCATCCTGTGATTATATTGTTCTATAAAACAAAAATAACTGCTGTTACTACTTTAAAAAATATTTATATTTTATACCTCTGTCCTAAGCACTCCTAACATTAAATATGTTTATTCTTATAAAGTAAAAAATAAAGATATCTCCTTGAGGCAAGAACCTTCAGCTGGGAATGGCTGCTCCTGTTTGATGCTGTCTTAGCACTGGGAGGGTTTTGGGGTTTGGTTTGGGGTTCCTCTTGCCACACAGGGCTCTCTGTGCCATGACTGGCTGCCAGGGCACCTGCTGGCACTGTGCAGCTCTGAGGGAACTTTTAAAGTTTGATTTCACTATCAAAATCAATTTGAAATAAATCTATTCTACTTATCAGTCTTTTAATGGTGACTCATTAAAATTATCCACAGTACAGTTAGAGCAGGGTCACCAAGGAAAGCTGTTGTTAGCTGCCTATTTAGGTTTTTTTGCCCAATTTTTTCTTCTTTTTTTAATGTGAAATAATTCAGCAATATCAGTAGTCATTGTCTTGGCAGAAAATAAAGAGTAATTGAGAGGTTTGGAATGGAAAGTATGCCATGTTGTGAATTTGTATTGAAAGCAGGACCTTTATGAAATGCATTCATGCAGCTGCTTGCCTTGCTGTCAAAATTACAGTAATTAAGAAATTACGTCAAATATTTTGCTTTGTGCTGCTTTTATGCAAATTAAACAATGACATGGAGCTGCCCACTATGTTACTTTCATTTCTGTCTACTTCAAAATGTTCAGCTCTTTGGAAAGCATGGTTATAAGTGCAATAAACAACTTGAGGAATCAAATACTTCTAGGAGGAGTTTTCCCAAAGAATTTGAAGCAAAATAATAAAAGACTGTTCTGGCTCAAGCTTTTGAACTCCATTTTTATTCTAAAATAAAATTAATACTGTTCTTTCAAAATGTGACATTTATCCTTTGAAAGATGCAAAACGATACTGAGCTTAAACTGAGGTTTTTCTTAGCTTTTCATTGTAAATGACACCCAAAATTACAGTTGGTAACCCAAGCAAAATTATTTTACACTTTTAACATTTGGATGGCACCTTTATAATTTAATTGGTTGTCAAGTGCTTCCAGCTCCAACCATCTAAATTTCTTCATCTCCAGTTTATCTTGAAGGAGTGTGGACTTGACACAGTGGAAGGGGAGAAGTGCCAGGGATCTGTGCCATAAAGCCTCTTTTTTGGGAGAGGTGAAGGCAGCTGGATTGTCTTCAGGCACAGACCTTGATGGAGCCAGGAGCTGTGGCTGAGTGGGACAGGAAGAAAGCTGTGTATTAAAATCCAGTTGGGATCATTTTAATGCCTGGATGGAAGTAGCCCTGCACACAGATCCCTTGATCAGTGCAGCACAGTTTGGCTGTAAAACTTGTCTGATTGTCAGCAGGCATCTTTCAGGAGTTAATCCAACTGTGTCAGCTCTAACAAAAGGTGATGTTGGAACCAGAACTGGGTTTTGTTTAATGACTGAGAAATCAGAGACCTGGGGCACAGGACATGTCCTGTTCAGAGGCTTCTGAAGGTTTGTACCATGCAAAGGCAAGGTGCACGTCCCATTTTCTGCACATGAGGTTGCTCAGGGTATTGCTGCCTCCCCACAGACATTGCTGCCTGAAAAGTGTTCCCTTCTGTGGGGCCTGGGAAAAGGAGGTGCACAATTACAGATGTGTGGGTATGGACCTTAAAAAACAAGGGTCCTGCTATATTTGAGGATATTTTCTTCTGTTCCTATTTTAAGATTTATGCACAAGTCCATAGCATAGGAGTGACTGAGGGAACTTGAGGAACAACTGAGGGAGCTGAGGGTGCTCAGTCTGGAGAAAAGGAGACTCAGAGGTGACCCCATCACTCTCTACAACTCCCTGAAAGGTGCCTGTGCTCAGGCTGGGGTTGTTTGTCAGTGTTGCCTTTCTCCAGGCAGCACTGACACAACCAGAGCACACAGCCTCAGGCTGCACCAAGGGAAATTCAGGTTGGATGTTAGGAAAGAGTTTTTTACAGAAAGGTGATAAAGTTCTGGAATGGCTGCCCAGGGAGATGGTGGAGTCCCCATCCCTGGGTGTGTTTAACAAAGCCTGGATGTGGCACTGAGTGCCAGGGTTGAGTTGAGCTGTTGGGGCTGGCTTGGACTCCATGGTCTTTAAGGTCTCTTCCAACCTGGTCATTCTGTGAATAGCAAGAAATGTGTTTCAGTTAAAAATTTAAAAAAACCCCTTGATTTCCAAAATTCACTTCTCCAGGCATAAATGTCTCTTGTGGCAGAGTCTGTAACCTGCATGGGAAATGTTCAGGAGACAGCAGAGAAATAATGTAATTTACTGGAGATGTGGCTTGCCATTACCTGTATCATTCCTTATTTCATTGTCACCATTTAAAAACCAAAGCCCATACCCACAGAGTCCTCTGGAAGCACAGATTTTGGCTAAAACAGTGCAGCTGTATTCTTACCAAGAAAATGCCTTTTTAGACATCACAGAACCCGTTCAGAAAAAGATATGAGTACTCAAATTCATGTACCATGTCAGCACTCAGCCTGGCATCTCTGTCCCATCTGCAGTCACTGAGAATTGCATCATTTCTCCTGACTTGCAGTTTTATTTAGGGGTTTCAGCATTAGTGGCCTGAGCCAGTGTGATACCAAGCAACTTTTTGAATGATTTGTGTTTGCACCAGATGAATTCACCTGAGTGAAGCTGTGGTTGCTCTTACAGGTACCATGGCTGCTGAAAGCCTGAGTGAGAGGTACAGACCCACCTTGTGTCCTGCTTCTCTGTTTTTCTCTGAGGCTGGATTCAGTGAGCTTTGCTTACACCACTGCAGATGCCAAAGCTATTTCAGATTTGCAGCACTGCAGGCTTTCAGACTTTTTCTCTATGAAATTTTAGGGGTTTTTAAAGAGTCATAGAGGCATTTGCACTGCTCTAAAAACTTTGACAGTTTATATCTTTTTCCTGTAAGAGGTGATTACTTTTGAATTTTTTATGCACCTCAATCATGTGAAACTGTTTTCCCAATGTCACCCCTTGTTTTTTATCTTTTAAGCCTAAAATAACACATTCTTGCTTTCAGATATTTTAATTTGCATTGTATTAAATTATTCTAATTCTATCACTAATTTGGCTTTGAAATGAAGAAGGGTAGATTTAGATGAAATGTTGAGAAGAAATTCTTCCCTGTGAAATTCTTTCCTGATGTGAGAGTAGTGAAGTCCTGGCACAGGTGGCCCAGAGAAGGCCCTGGATCCCTGGCAGTGTCCAAGGCCAGGCTGGACAGGGCTTGGAGCACCTTGGGACAGTGGAAGGTGTCCCTGCCCATGGCAGGGGTGGAACTGGATGAGTTTAAAGGTCCCTTCCTCCCCAAATCATCCTGTGACTCTGTGATAATTCATTATAATGCCTAATACTTTTAAAGCAGGTACTATTCTGGGTGTGTAGAGTCATTACAGAACTCTGTGCCTGCTTTGATGGGAAAGTCATAGAGTCTTCCATCACTGGGCTTTTCCAAATGAGCAAAACCACAGTGGCATCAAGGCTGTCAGTGCGTTCTGCTGGGTAGCCCAGTCATCCATCCAGAATGGTGCCACACCCTGTCCCCACAGCTGGGCCACTGCTTTGTGGCCCAAGGTGGAGCTTGGTGGCCATGCTAGGTTTTGTGTGTTGCTGAGATGGGCTGTGACAGCCCTTTGGGTTCTTTGCAGAGTGATGCAGATGGGCTGATGTGTGGGCTCACAGGTGCTGCTTTTCTCCTGGTGCCTGCTGCAGTGAGAGGTGCTGAGAGCAAACGGGGTGACTGAGCCAGCAGCCCCAAGTGTCACTGCTTTGGGTGTGCTGTGCCATTATCCTGCTCTCTCCTGTAGCTGATTTCTGCTGATGTTTGTGGCTTTGCCCCTAACTTGGCTCTCAGAAAGGGTTTGTGAGTGAGGGAGTTTCTTGAGGGAGAGATTCATTGACGGGATTGCCCAGGCAGCGCGGTGTGAGAGGAGGTTTGGTTGGGTTCCCGCTGTCCGCAGGCATTTCTAGCCTGGGGGTGGCCCTGGGGTCCCTGCGGTGGGAAGGAGTGAGTGAGGGTCTGTGTGGAGCAGGGCTTTGGCAGCTCCTGCTCCAGGCCACAGCACTCAGCTACACAAACAAACGTGTGGGTTTCTTGAGGGAGCTGCAAATAGCCCGCAGCTGCTGTCCTCAGCTCTCTGCTGACCCTGCTGGCAGCACGAGGCTGGGGGTAGGTGACCTCCAGTGGCCCCTGTCAACTTCAGTTCCTCTGCTTCTGTGAAGGATTTTTGTATGGAGTCTTGTATATCGGCTATTTGTGTGTTACAGTGACAAGAACGCCGTGAATGATCTTTGTAGTAATAGCAGCCTCTTCGAGCCAGGTCTCCTTATCTCTTGGAGGTCTAGTACTCACCCAAGATAGCTCAGCTACCTTTGGAGACATGAAATCAGCAGGATGGCTTCTGTTGCAGTGTTGGAAACAAAAAGGTTTAATAAAAGGTAAAATAACAAACAGAGAAAAATCGAGCCAGGTGCAGGAGGTCCTCCTGCCCCTGGTAAAACACCTTACAAAAGTGATTAGTTTCTTTGTTAACTTCTTTTTCTGGTAAATTGTTTAGGCAGGCCTTTTTGGCTTCTGTCCAATTGGCTCTCCTTAAGTTTGAGGTGAAGTCCTCAAAGTCTTATGAGGCAGCTTTTTCACCTAATCGAGGAGAGAAACCTCTGGGCTTCTTTCCTTTTTGAGGGGACAAAGGATAGTTTTGTCACTCCATCAACAAAAGGCACATTCCTATACTTTGTGATGTTTTTCTCCAGTTTATAAAGATGCCATTTGGTTTTGCTGTAAACTTATTCTTGTTTTTTCTTATTAATCTCACTGTAACTTTTTTTTTTTATTATTTCCTTAGTCAAAATGTTATGGCCAGACATTATTGACAGAAGTTTACAAGCATCTGAATTTGATTGAATCAGACTACTTTGGAATTGAGTTCCAGAATATCCAGTCATATTGGGTGAGTTCAGTTCCCTGACAAATCTGGTATAATAAAAAGGTTGGGTGAATGCAGTTCCTTGAGTGACAAAAATTTCTCAGTCTACTGCAGTTTCCTGTAGTCTCCTGTGGGATTATCTCTTGGATTCTTGTAAATCTGTTCTACTCACCAGAATGACAAGAGCTATTGAAGAAGAAGGGAGGAATCAGATCCTGCTTCTTGTTAAGTCTCAGAAATTGTATAAAGTTAAATAGCTGCTGATGTTCCCACTTGCAGGGACAGAAATAAAATCCTCCTTTCCTCTGAAAGGAGAAACATGAACTCAAAGTGTACTCTGCAGAGCACTTACCAAATCAAATTGTGGTGTGTAATTTTGGTAGTGTTCATATTTATCTTCAGTTAATTCAGTCTTCAATTAATTTTCCTGAAGACCCATTACAAACCTCTTTCTAATCAACAAAAACCTCAGCAGGCACAAAGGCCTGCAAGCTTTTTAAATCATTGATTTAGATCAATGCTGACACCTTTAAGCCTCCTAGTCACTTATCCTGAACCTTGCAAAGAGGACAGTGTGGCTTCTAAACTAGAAAATGTTCCCCAAACTTTCCTTTCATTTTGATTTGTTTTGGTTTTTTCAACTTTTTTTTTAATTACTTTTTTTTTTAGTTTTAGGACTCACATGCAGAGAATGTGATTGAGAATATAGGGAGTGCTAAAGGCATTATCCATGCTGCTCTTGAGCTGAGGAAATACACTAAAGCTTGTTTAGTTTCTGTTGCTTGTGCATGGTGTGCAAACTGTTCATGCAGCTAATAATGTTCTTAAAATCCTCAGCTGTCTCACAAACAGAGCAGTAACTAGTAAGGACCAAACATATTTGTCTTGTAACAATTTTTTCTTTGGAAGAGTGGGGAAAATAAAAGGTTGAGCTTGCAGAATATTTTGCATTGCTTTTTTGGATTCTCCTTTTACTAGAACAAAAGTGATTCTTGTAAAACGTGCTTGTCAAAAGGGAAAACATGGCGGGAAGTTAATATTGAGTAAAAAGCTTTAAGTAGGTAGGGAAGAGTGACAGAAATAGCACAGAAGGGAAAAAAACCATTGGAGCTTTTCATGTTCTGCAGATTTTCTGTAATTCTGCAGCCTGGCTCCTGTCAGACTGTGGGTTTTGGCATGACTCCTGCCCTCTTGGCACTGGGGCTCTGCTTTTGCTGACCTGGCTCTTCTGTCCAGATGAGCTTTAAGCACAGATCAGTGGCTTTTGTATTGATGCATGAGAAATGTCAATTCAAACAGATAGGTACACTTTTTGTAAAGCAAAGGAATTACTGCATTGAGGAAGAAATGCTACTCATAAATTACTGCTTAATTTGAATTTCCTTTTGATGTTTTCATATTCTGTTAAATAAGAATGTAAGTTTGTAATTTTTTTCTCTTCAATTTCAGATTTGGCTGGAACCTATGAAACCTGTTATTAAACAAGTACGGAGTAAGTAGTTTTAAAAAAGGAAGTTTTCCTTAATTTGCATCTTCTTTATGTGGGTTGCTTTCACAATTATTACTTGATTTACTGGTTATGCTTCCCTGTAAAACACACATGGCAGGGGTGAGAGTGGTTCCTGCTGGGGCATGCTAACCTGACATTTTAATAGGCACAGTGTGGTGGGTGGAATGGAAACTTCCTGCGGGTAGGGTTCTTTCTCTGATAAATATCTGGATAGCTTGGCTCAGCTGCTGCTGTACTGAAGTGAAATATAACACTTGCTGTGTTAGCTTTTGGAAGTTGTGTTGTCATACCGTGGGAAGAAAAAGGAACATTTTGGCTGATTCCCATGGCAGCTCTTTCCACATGCTCAGGAGCAGCTGCCCTGGAGGAGCAGAGGTGGGGATGTCCCACCTGGGTGGTGGCTGCAGTGTCAGAGCCTCTGCCTTGGCCCTGAAATATGGTCTTTATACCACCTCAAAAGTGTGAATGTGACAGGCAATTTAAAGGCCCAAAACAGCTGAAGAATGCAGGTTGCTGGTTGGTTCTTCAGATGTTGAAAGATTAGATCCAGCTTTTTGTTTTTTTCTCTGTAGAACACAGTTAAGCAATTTGTTTGTTTTGTGGTTCTGATTGTAGAGGCTTTGTGGAGGAACAAGATCAGGAGGGTGTGGTGGATTCCTACTCCTTTGCAAATCTTGATTGAAATATGTTGAAAATGAGTACTGGGAAGTAGCTTTTAGCTACTCTTCTGTCTAAAATTGATTGCCAGAAAATATGAAATCATCAATTCTAGCTCATTTTCTAACTTTAAGGTCATTATTTTTGACTTTTGTCAACACTATTTTTTAAGCAGAAGAACCAAATAATCTATAAAATAGGGCTCCCTTGGGAGAGTACAGAATATTTTCACTCTATTTTCCCTGCCAAAAAGATATTGGGAGTGCTGTCTCTTTACATGCTCGTGGCTAGAAGGAATTCTGTCCCAGTCACAAGATCTGATGGATCACAGGTCTGCAGTGCTGCTTGGTTACTCCTTCTGTATCCTCTGCTATATAAATTGTGGAAACTTGACCTTAGACCACAGACAGTGTTCCCTGATGATACAAATACTGTTCTAAAATGGTCTAAAATCATGGGGATGTACTGAGATTTATGGCTGCTTTACAGTCTGCCACCCATGTTGTGTTGCCAGTGAAACAGAAAGATTTATTTAATTTTTATTGATTTAATTTTTTTGTTAATATTATTCTGTAAGAGATACCAGTCAGTTGTCTGGCAAATGTTCATGTTCTGAAATCAATTTTAAATTGACTGAAATGTCCTATTTTCTATATACTGGGGGTTTTGTTTGCTTGGATTTTTTTTCCCTTTTTCTGTAGAATGTAATGATTTTGAAGTTAAACTTCTAACATTTAGTCCAGCTGCAGGGGAACACAGATGCTATGGGCTTTAAGGTGATCTTGCTCAAGGTTGTGGTTGATGTTGCTGGTGATTGCTGTGTACCTGCACATGGACACTTCTCTAAAAACACAGGTTCTTGGTTTACTCCCAGGTAGTTTTGGCTTTGTCACACCCATTGAACTTTGTCTTGTGTGATGAGGTTTGGAGTTTTTAAATTGATTTCAAATGAATGCAGTCAGTTTTTCTAGTGAATCACTCCATGTGGGAAGGAGTTTGGATCCAAATTTTCAGCCTCCTGCCAGACACACAGTATCAGGTTGACATTTGGGTACCTTCTCTGTGGTGCTGCTATTTTATATAATACACAGTTGTATTCACCATTCCTGCCTGGGTAATTTTTCCTCACATCCTTTTTGTTTCTTTCTTTTGCTCAGATTTGGCTTCTTAAAATAAATTCTGAATATTGGTTAAGGCTGGGCAAGTGTTTCTTTTCCTGATTTGAGGGGAACTGATTCATAAAGGAAAGGCAAGGGTGGCTAAACAAAAAGAGGAGGGTTGTGCTACAGAAGCTAATATGCAGTATTATGTTTTTAACTTTTTTATATTTATTATCATTTGATGTAATTGATGCTTGAAACACTTCCAAAATTGCTCCCACATTAATACTTCCACTTGATTGGCATCAGGAATGTGCAGGACTGTTCTTAACCTTGTGAAGGTCTTCCAGAGGCTCACAGTATTTTCAGAAATTTGATGTAAAGTTTTGCTCTTTTAACTGGAATCATTAAAACTATTTATTTCCCTCACTTGGTCTATGTCTAGAACTGTAGAATCCTTAGTCTCTGCCAAATGTGGGCTTTCTGTTTCATTATAGGGTGTTATTTCCAGCCTCCTTTCATTTCTAGATACTACACTGTAATTAGGATGTGGATTTTAGGGTTTTTTTGTGGGTTTTTGTTGTTGTTGTTGACCAAAGCTTTGGTAATTCTGGAATTGGAGGCTGGGAGCTGCTCTTGTCACAGCTGTGATAGTCTGTGAGCTCTCCCAGCTACTTGTCAAAAAGCAAAGTTTGATATTCTCTCATTAGCAAACAAGAGGATGGGTGAAGGAATGTTTGGCCTGTGGGAATCAGATATTCCAGACAGAAAAAAATCAGTGTATTTTGGGGCTGATGGGGTTAAACTGGACTTTGTTAAGCTTTGAGAGATCCTGGTGCTTAAAATAAATTCAAAAGCAGGCTGCTTGTGCTCCAACAAGTTAGATTTATTTTGAATTTGGCTGAGTTTACTTTGAAACAGCAGCAGCACGGGGAGTCCCTGGGGACACTGCCTGGCCCTGGCCCAGGGGTGCCTGTGCACATCAGGTGGATGCTCAGCAGGCTCCTGGAAGCACAGCCTGCCCAGTGCTTTGCCTGCCTCTGGAATACTTGGCCTCATTTGCTTTCAGGCAGGAAAAACAATAGGAAAATGGTGGTGCCCAGTCCTGGCATGGTGAGAAATTGTTGTACTCTGTAGTAATTCCTTCAGAAATCCGGGTGAAACTGGGATTGTGGCTCCACAGGCTGAGTTGTGGTGCTGGAACTGAAAATTTACAGCATTATGGACTGTTCCCAATAGTGACCAAGGGTTCTCTATAATTTTGAAAATGAAATTAATTTTCTGGAAATGGGAGGAAATGTGTATTACCAGGCATGCTGGGAGCAGGCTGCAAACACCCTTTTATCTGCATCAGTCCTGATGGTGAGGTGGCTGTTGGGAGCCTGTGGGATGTGTCTCCCTTCTGGAACCTTCTCCCTGGGTCACCTCTGAGGGTCTTTGATGCAGCCAAGCAGCTGCTTTGGGGTATTACAGATTTCACAGTGCATGAAACTGTTTTTGTGCATTCACCTTGTCAGTGGTATCCAAGTTCCTCTGGAAACAGCTGCTTTATCTCACTGGACATGAACAATCAACACCAGAGCCTGCTGTGATTAGCTGGGGTTTGAAACTGGCCAGAATTTCTCTCTGTTGTTTCTCTGCCTGTTGGCAAACAAAATATGCAAGTTTTTCTGAAGAGCAGGGGGCGTTTTTGTGAAATGACCAACTTTTCTTCCAGGACCAAAGACTACAATGCTTCGTCTGGCTGTAAAGTTTTTCCCTCCTGACCCTGGTCAGCTGCAAGAGGAATATACTAGGTAAAGTGTTTTTAGAACTATTGGACATGCTTTGTATACTGAATTAATAGAGTAGGAAGGCAGCACAGCTGCTTCCAAGCAAAACTGAGGTGGAAGATGAGTAAAAGAGCACTTACAGTGAATGTTAGAGTTTCAGCAGACATGTGTTGGCAGTTGAATGTTATCAGAAAAAATCCTTTTCAAAACAGAAAACAGCACAGGTTAGGGCTTTCCAGCATCCTGGTGCCAAGGGAGTCAGAGTATGCAGAAAATACTAATGTTTATAAACAGTGTCTATAAAAATAAATATAAAATAACCAGTACATGTTTTAATAAGTGATTTAAACTTCCAAACACACTTTACTGTTCACAGTTTAAACTGTCCTCACCATGGGTTATTTTTGGGGATTGCTGATGGATCTGTGGTCAGTTAAGCAGCCCTGTCCACCTGCTGGCACCTGGGGACCTGGTTTGAAGTCTGCCTCTCACAAGGACATTACCCAGATGTTGGTGTTTAAAGAGCTCATTTTGTGCTTTTCACAGTTTCACTACTTTTAATTGGAATTCCTCTCAGAGGTTCCTTATTATCCTTCAGATATATTTAAGAACAAACCAGCATGACAACTATTGTGATTGTCTCTTGTAAGGAGAAAAACTATTTAAATATTTCCTTTGCACCAGGTTTTCTTCTATTAACTGCTGCTTCATATAGGGAATTCATTAGGAATACAGCTTTTTAGAGCAGGAACTGTATTTTGCCTATTTATTGAGTATTTATGGTCTGCACTTAGAGCATCTGGGTAATTAATGATGCTGTTAATGATACTGTATTCTTTATTATGAGTGTACTGAAGAAACTGAGAGCTCATCAGACATACAGAAAGCAGAGCATACTTTTTGAGAAGCCTTTAATACATTACTTAAAAATTTAAAAAAACCCTATTATTCAAAATGTATAACTTTTAATATATTTTACATCAGGAATAAAATTTTAAAATAAATTCTTCTTTTAAAAAAATCTTATTACCATCTCTTAGGGTATAATTCAGTAAAGAAAAAGAATCAGTCTGTCAGTTTGAAGGTTTATAGCAGTGAGTTGTTGCCTGTTTACTGGAGTCCTTACTGTATCTCCTTCCAAGTAAAAGGAACAGCTTACAAAACTGTTAAACAGAAATTATTGCTCTTTAACAACTGAATGGGAAATATTTTTGTTGAACTAATATAGCAGTATAAGAAAAGTAAATTGAACTTCTTACTGTCTTTGTAGGCTGCTAATATAGTTCTGGAAAATACAACTGCTGAGTAGATTAGTTGAGTGCTAACAGAAAAGCTTATCAGTTTTCCTAACAAAATACTGGAATCAGTGATATTCTTCAACATTTTTTTCTGATAGATAAGATCACTTGAAGTGTTCTTTAAGTTTCTTTTCAGCTAAAAATGACAGCTGCTGTTACTGCACAGATGAAACCTGCTTAAAACATGGTTTTCCTCCTGCTTCCTTGTTGCTCTGAGTCTTTCTGTGCTGATAAATTGCCCTGGAACAGTCACAGGATATTTTGGTTTGATTTGACACTCCTTGGTAGCCAGGCTGTTGTTATTCTTTGGAGAGTGGAAGCATCAGGAGATGCTGCTTTTATAAGCTCCTGCTCAGTGGTTCTGCTGTGTTTTCTCGTGTCAGGATGTAACTCCAGCCCTTGTGCCTCTCCTGCAGGTACCTGTTTGCCTTGCAAATCAAGAGGGACCTGGCAGAGGAGAGGCTGACCTGCAGTGACAACACAGCTGCTCTGCTGGTGTCCCACCTGCTGCAGTGTGAGTATCCCAGCTGGGCTGCACTGCTGATGGTGCCACTGCTAACCCACATTAAATCACATCCAGAAGCTTTTGGTGACTAGGAGAAGTCTCTGTCTCACAGTATTTCCTTCCCCACACACTGTAAAAATGTTGGGTTTCAACCCTGGGAGGGTCATCTGTCGCTATAGGACGAAAGAACACAAGCACACACTGCTGCTCTCAAGGTGAAGGAAAAAAAGGAAGTTTATTTTCTGACTTTAACATTTATACTTTTCCAAAAGTGACAGTGGATTGGAGGGTGACAGTGCCACCTCTCCAATGACACTGGACAATCCAACATTCTATCAAATTTCTCTTCTTCCATAAAAGAATGCAAAACAATGAGTTGTTTACAGAAAGTGTGTGAGAAAGTTCACTACAAGAATGTAAACATCAGAAGGCTCAGAAAATCTTAAAAAATCAGGGTGACAGTCATCAGGGGGAGGAACAGCTGGTGCTTATGTATGAGGTAAATCTGGCTTCAGAGGGGTATTACAAAACCAGCCTTGCTGTTTCCCTGGCTCTGCAAGCTCTGCTGCCAGCATTCCACATCTCCCAGATAGCTGTTCCCACCTGTCTAAGTTCTCCCTTGGCTTCAGTTCTCACTTTCCCTGTCCTGGGAGGAGATGGCTGTACAGGAACTGGGCTGAAATGCAGCTGAGAACCATGCTGGAACAGGTTCTGTAGTGGGGCTGTCAGCAGCTTTCCTCCTTGCTGGGACTGAACATGGAAATGGGAAGCAATTTATTTGGAAGTACTCCATGCTGCTGCTGGCTCAGTCTGTACATGCTTAAAAACCTAAAATGTGGCCTTTGAGAGGAGGAGGTTGGAAACCCTGAGTTAGTTCAGACATCAAATTGCTGCAGCTGAAGTGTTCACAGGTCTGCAGCCCAGCCTTGGTGGCTCTTGGCTGGCTGGAAGCAAAAGCTGATCAATGATTCAATGATTCTTCTTCACATGTGCACTGCTGAGTAGTTATTGGTTGTCTAACTCTGCAATGCAATATAATAATACAGCTATAATAGTATTTCTTCTGGTGATTTTATGGGAGGAGCAAATCTGTCTTTGTGTGTGTGCCATCAGTGAGTGACACCACTAAAACCTGCTCGTGGTTTTCCAGCACTGTGGAGCTGATGAGAGAATCTCAGCATCAGGCCTTGCTTAGCCTGATTCTGCTTTTCTGGAAAATGTGAGAAAGAACAGCTTCATTTTCAACAGAAATTATTTTCAAAAATATTCAGTATTTTTTACTCATTCCCTCTTGTGCTGGCTAGATTTTAAACAGGATTTGCTGTGCTCCTTTCTCTGCCATAGCTGATGGCAGATGCCCTCAGACACAGAGCAGCTCTTCCTTTGCTGCATCCATCCCATAATCACTGCACACACAGCACCACAGACTGGCTCTGCATCTGTTTGGTTGCCCTGGTATTTATCTAATTTTTGAATTTCCTTATATTTTTGGCATCCTTCCACAGAAATGAGCTTTACAGCTTAGTTTTTGGGAAGTTTTTAGGACAACATATGTACTTTTATCTTTTAAAACCTTTTGGTTTTGAATTAAATGTTGCAACTTCATATTTTTTATCAGAAAAAAGAAATTCTTAAAATTTATTTATTCAATTGTAATTTTATGTACATTTGCCACATGTTCTGCCTGCCTTGTGCTTTTGTATTCTGAGCCAAAGACTTCTGATTATTTTGTGTTGTATCAGGTGGAAGATGTTCTGCACTTTACAATAATGCTTTTTTCTTCTGTAAATCTTCCTAAATTCACAGCATTGCATCTGAAAGACATGGATATGTGAAGGGGAGACCAAAATTCCAGATGTAACTTGCCATCTTCCCAACTAACCTTGTCTATTACTGGACACTACTTTACATATATATAGTAAAAAATACTACTTTTTTACTATATTACATATATATAGTAAAATTACTATTTTGCATATATATATAGCAAAAAATAAATTGAAATATGGTATTTGCTATAAGGTATCTGTAAGGAGGAAATGTTCAGACCTTCTAAAAAGGTCTGAACTTCTAAAAGTCTAAATTTTCCAGACAATGTTCAAATACTGCTGTAATCCCCAGGAAGTCAGCCTGGGATAAAGGTGATTTTGGTAAAATGAAGCTGGATACAAAACATCATGCACAAATTTGAAGCACTTAAACATCTCTCTAATTCCTTACCAAGTATTTTCTGTCATTGTTCCTCTTCCATTGTTTCTTCTTCCTCTAACATAGTTTTGTTTTCTGTTGTAGCTGAAATAGGAGATTTTGATGAATCAGAAGATCGAGAACACCTTAAAACAAACCAATATTTGCCAAATCAGGAGAAACTTGAAGGAAAGATCCTGGACTTCCATAGGAAGCATGTGTAAGTGAGGATTAATGTGAACCACTAAGGGAACCCCTGGGCAGCAGCTGGGCTTGCCTAGGGGAGGGTGAGCAGCTGCATGGCAGGATGACTTTAAGAGTGTGTAAATTAAACACCATTTACCCTGAGCAAGAAAGTTTGGTAGCAATAGTTACATGGGCACGATGGAGTTGTTGGGCAGTAGTTTTTCTCAAGTGATTTTTGCAGTGTGCCTTTAATAAGGTCCCAAAAAAAGCTTTCATGTAATAAAACCGTCCTGGGATTCTGTGATTCTTCCACTGCTCATTGCTCCTGGAAGATTTCTTGTACAAACCAGGTGTTCAGGAAGAGAAACCCATTTCTGGCAGGATGGCTCACCTCCTCCAGATTGTTTCTGTGGCTCTTTCTTTTTGCCTCTTTTCCTTCTTTTTTTTAATTGCTTCACTGTAGCTATTAGAAGTGGGAGAACATCATCACCCTGAGTAAAACAGAACCTGTGTATCCAATCCATTCTGTAAATAGAGAATGTTGTAATTGGAAAGATGGCAATTGAATGCTTATTTTCTATTAAAAATATTTTTCTTTTACATTTGGAAATACTTTTACTTTCATAAAGAATAGGAATATGGTTTCTATACTTTGCAAATGTAGCAATGGTAAACAAGATGAGTTATATTTTTGGTGTAGCACATTAATTATTGCTTCAGCAAGAGCCTGAATTAACCTATTTTATTTCTATAAAATGGAAATAAATAAAAACCATCTTCTATAGTTTATGAAAAATAAAAGATGTATATTTTGTAGATGGTGTCTTGGTGCTGGTGCAGTTAATTCCTGACACCCAGACACCCAAAATACAATGTTTTCTGCCTTCCTGTGAGTAGTAGAATACTTGCTGCAAGGTGAGTGCAGGATTCAACATGACACATTTGGCCTGTGTTCACATGTCTGTGGTTTCTTTGTCTGTGCATAGTTAAATCAGGAAAGAAGAAAAAGATTTAATAGATTTATATTTACATTTACTGATATCCCTCACGTCCTTTCACAACTTGTTAGCTTAGTTGTCCATGAATTTAAATTCTTTAAATTGCCTGTAAAGTAGAAAAACTCTAACTTGACACTTCATCTTTAAAGCTCTATGTTAATCACTGGGTTTAAATGCTCTGTAAATCACTTAACACTTGAGAGCATTTATTTTGAGTCCTTTGCAATGGGAATATTGTATCACAACCAACATTTATCTAGCTGGATGCTTGTAAGGAACCTCTACAGCAACACCTATTGCACTGACAGCAGTTTTTGTGGAAATACTGATATTAGTGTGTCATCCATTGACCTGGGGAAGATTAAGTAGATTTATCTGCTTAATGGCTGAACAAAATTAGAGCAGATTGTTTTGGGGCTGGGCTGTGCAGCTAAGCCTGCAGGCAGCATGTGAGGGCAGTTTCTGGAGCTGCCTCTCTTGGTACCTGTCTGTGGTTCAATCAGAGCTGCCTGGCTCTGCTCCCAGCTCCTCCACACCAGGCTCAGCCTTCTCTCTTGGCTACAAGGCAGCCTGTGTGCAAGTGAACACTCTTAAAATTGCCTGGTATCTTATTTTGATTTTGTTTTCTGAGATGTGCTGTGCTTGAGATCTTATCTAATGGTACATGAAATAATAATCAGTGATTCTTCCTCAGTTACACCAGACTGTTCATGAAGAACTTTTAGTACTGTAGAGCTCCAATTTTCTAGTTGCCATTTTTTTGTTCTTTTGCCTTCCTTCCCTTCCAACCCTCCTTCCCAACCTCAGCACCCTTTTTAAAAGACAAAGCCCTGCTTTCATTCTTAATGTCGCTGTGTTCAGAAGAATTATAGCAGGAATTAGCGTGGGTGGGAGTTACACACAGAGCTCAGAGTGGAGCTCAGGGAGCCCTGGCCAAAAGCAGGATTTATGATCTACCTCTTTTGTCTTGGGTATATTTAATACATAGGAACCATGGTGCTCCAGGTTTTTTGGTGTAGTTGAGGAATCTGTGGTGGAAATGAAACAACAGTTAAAGGCAATGTTAAAAGCACTCACTCCATGTTACTCAGCTCAGTGAGGGGAAGAAAAATCTGCTGTACCAGTCTGAGCTCTTAGACATAACTACTCCATGTAGTAGTAACAGTGGTGGAAATTACTCTCTCTGTTGTTTGGCATTTCTGTTTCCATTTGAAATCAGGTTTTTGTGCCTCTTAGGTTCTTCCCTTTCTGTTACATGGTCACATAATACTGACATTTGGATAAGGGTGGATTATGGAGAGAGCTTGTAAAGTAAGGAATGTCATTGAATCTCTGCCTTCTGCAGCTGGCAAAATAAATTTGTGATTTCCTGCTGTAGTGTTTTAGATTCTTTGTTTTCCCTCCAGAATGAGCAAGGCAGCAGAACACTGCTGAAATGCTGCTGTGTGAATTCAGGTTCACTTTCTCAGGGCATTTTGTGTGTGTGTGTGTTTTACACTAAAGAGAATTTTACTAAGTGTAAAAAAAATCAATGCTTTTTCTAACAACTTCTATTTTTAAAACTGTAGCATATGAAATAAGTTTCATAATTGAATTCTGAATTGTAGATACAGTCCCTACTTGGGGTTAATGTGCATTGTCATAATCCCTAGTTTTGTTAATTCAAATGTAATAATTCACTTCAGTATTCTCTATTTGTATTAAAAAAAAATCTATATGGAGCTAAACAATTGTTTGATCTAACACATGACTCTAGGTAGGTAGAAGGAGGTATTTTTAGGAGTATGACTATAAAAGCCAGTCAAGGGACCAGGAGAATTTATTTAGTAGTGATGTTGTGGTTGGCACAGCATAGTACACAAAAATAGGTAATGCTAAAAATAGTTTGTCATCTGTTTTAATAAAATGAACTGCAGATTTATGAAAGGAAGGCCACTTTCTTCTTGGAAAAAAGGCTTGTAAAATTTGCTTAGTCTGTGTGTGCAGAAATCTAATCTGGTTTCAGCACTGGTTGTAAATAGAATAATAATTTTTGAGCACCTGTGTCTTCTGTGTATCATTACATTTATCCTAGTGAACTTGCACATGGAAGTAATTTGGTATTTATTATTTCTAATCATTGTCAGTAGTGATGTAGGAGGTCAGTTTATCCAGCTGTGACTGTTGCAGCCTCACTGCTCTGAATCCCCCTGCAGGTCCTGTGCTGCTGGTGTTTCACACAATTCCACAGTGGTTTGGGATGGAAGGCAACTTAAATTCTGATCTGCTGCCATGGGCAGGGACAGCTTCCACTATCCCAGGTTGCTCCAAGCCCTGTCCAAGCTGGCCTTGGACACTGCCAGAGATGGGGCAGCCACAGCTGCTCTGGGCACCCTGTGCCAGGGCCCCACCACCCTCACAGGGAAGAATTTCTCCTAATGTAATTTTAATCTCATCTCTTCTAGTTTAAAACCATTCCCCATCTCCTATTACCTTTTGTCCATAGAAAAAGTCCCTTTGTTTTTAAAAGCCCTTGTTAAGAACTGAAGGGCCACAGTGAGGTCTCTCCAGAGCCTTCTCTTCTCCAGGGGAACACCCCCAGCTCTCCCAGCGTGTCTCAAGAGCAGAGGAGCTCCAGCCCTTGCAGCATTTCTGTGACCTCCTCTGATCTTGCTTCATCTTATGGAGTGGCCACTGAGGCTGGGGACCCCAGATCAGCAGCTCTGCAGTGGGGTTTCCTTGGGGTTAGCACAGGAGAGGCTTCTCCTGCTTCTCCTGAACCATGTTGTGCCTAAAAATGGGTTGTAGCATTTTCTTGCAGGGTGTTTGTAGTTCAGAGACCTACTTGGGTGACATGCTCATGTTTGTGATAAAGGCTTTTTTGCTTTGGGGGCGAAAAAGTCTTTGTTTTGTAACTGGGGCATGATCAGTAGCAATAACTGGACTTGATCATCTTCAATGTCTTTTTCAGCCCTAATGATTTTATGATTCTATGACTCCAAGAAATCCTTCATTTCCACAGCACCATTTGCTCATTCTTGGAGGATCTTTAACTCTTTGTCAGGACTCATGAACTTAGAGGGAAATGCTCTTGTCAGTACAAGTACCCACTGAAAATGCACTACAATCTAATGCACTCCCTCTCATGGAAAAAAACAAGGGGGATTGAGGAAAGAAAGGACTGTTTTCATGTAGGAGAGCAAAATCTTAGTGGTTTGATGTCAGCTAACCTGGGGAGCAGTCAGTGAGGGCTGAAACTGTGCCAGGTTATGAACAGTCTCTGTGTTGGACCTTGTGCACCCTTACAGAGCACTTGCTCCTGTCTATGTACAGCTTCCTCTTGTTTTTAGAGTAATTTTGACAACAGATGAAGTTTTATTTTAAAGATTCTTCTCTGGATTCCTTGGCAGGGAGGGAATTATCCAGCCAAAGGCACCTGGTAGTAATAGAGTAATAATTTTGTGGTCCCAAAACCTGACCTGCAAAGGGTCATTCTGTTGCAATATTTGCATTGTTTCTGTTTTGCTGGCTGTGCAACTCTGCCAACTCTCACTTCTTATCTTAGTTAATGCTAATGTGTACACAAGCAAGCAAAAGGAGGAGCACTGTGGATTGAATTTGGATTTGTTCAACTTTATGGTTTCTCAACTGGCAAAAGCTCTGAGCTGATTAATATCTCTCTCAGCTTCTGTCTTGGGATGCACTTGACATTGGCCATCAGCTGTGTCATTACAGACCTTTCAATGTGACACATGACATGGAGTGAAACCACCCAACTAGATGAGACAGAAAATTCTCATTTAGTGCCAGAGTTCAGACTTAAATGTGTTGGCAGTGTTGTAGATCAGATTGTTCTTAAAACTTTCTTTTTCTTCCTCATTATAGGGGTCAAACTCCTGCTGAATCTGACTTTCAAGTGCTTGAAATTGCCAGGAAACTGGAGATGTATGGCATCAGATTCCATCTTGCCTCTGACCGTGAGGGCACCAAAATCAACCTGGCAGTCTCACACATGGGTGTGCTGGTGTTCCAGGTATGGCAGGGGTGGCAGACTCTGTCCTTTAGCATGTCTTGGAGTAAGTCTCTCATTTGAACATCAGGTGTCTCTGATGCCTTGGAAATTTAATGGGTTCTATGGTCAAGGAGTGTCATTTAAGCCCCCAAAATTCTGTTTGGTGCAGCTTGTTCTTGTGCAGAGAGCAGAACATCAAAGCCAAGTGACAGTGAAGTAGAGGGGCTTTGTTTGAAGTTAGGTGTGTGATAAGAGAAAATCATCAATTAATTCATTTTTGGGACAGCCCTGGGACAGGTCTGTCATTCTGGAATTTTGGTTTGGTTTCTCTTATTTCAATATTCCAGGGGATTTTTGCTGGGTATTGTTGCTCTTATTGTATAGGAATGCTGATTGATTGTAATTGGACCAAATAATGTTACTATGTTTGTTGTATTAAAGAAGCAACTCAGTGCTCTGAGTCCTGTTATGAATGCAATGCTAGGGTTTTCCTCTCCCCAAAACACAGAGGCAGCTGACTTACTGAAATATTTCTGTTTGGGTACCTGTTCTTTGCTCACTGTGGGGCAGCTTCTTTTGGAGGTGCATCAGTCCTGCAGTCCCTCTCAGACTGCTCAGTGGCCTCTCTTGTTTCAGGGGATATTGTCACCAGAACTAAAAATCCAGCTGGATGTGTCCACATACACATCTATATACCCACAACAGAATTTTGTTTGCTACTCTGCTTTTCTGAAACTTTTGCTAACATTTGATCATTCTCATTTTGATTCAGGGCAACACAAAAATCAATACCTTCAACTGGTCCAAGGTCCGTAAGCTGAGCTTCAAGAGGAAAAGATTCCTTATTAAGCTCCACCCAGAGGTCTGTGTAACTTTTACTGTAATATAAACTGGGCAGTGTTGAAAAAAATACCTGTGCTTCATTTTATTATGAACATTTCTGGAGCTTGTGATTTTATAAAACAGCCTCAGTGGGCAGGTTTGGCTGCATCATTCAAGTGTCAATCTTTCCTTTCTCACCCCACAATTTAGGATCTGTAGGTTTTATGTTTCAATCTCAGCTTATCCTTGACACAAGCTTACACATGCATAAATGTAAGACAGAAAAAAATTACCAGACCCAAGTATTTGGTGCAGCCTTTCTCAGTACTTCTCCTTTGGAAAAGTTGCATCCACCTTCTTGATTCAAATAAAAATTATCTGATACACCTCAGGTAGAAATAGGTGACTGAAACTGTATTGTTGTAGCTTAAATTTAAGGATGGTGTGATTACTCTTGCTTCATCTTTTCTATACATCTCCATAGCACAAGTGTCATTTTGCATACGTAGATGATTTACAGTAGATTGTTTTTCATTGCAGATGTCATCAAAATTGTTCCTTCCATGCTGGATGACTAGATTGCATTCAGTGTTTAATTTATATTAAAATAGAGGAAAAAGACCAACTTTGGACATAATATAATTTCATGTATCAAGAATACCTGAAACAGGACCCACTGTCTGCTGATGTAGCAATGTGTCTCACAAAGAGACCCTCAGAAATTTCATGTGATAACTGTACTCTGACATATGCAGTATTTTCTGGTTTTGTCTGAATTTCCAGGAGACAAGCATCAGAACTCCTAAAAAAGGAATAGTATTTTAAAATAGCTTCTATTTCACTTAAATATTTAAATTCCTCCGAATTTTCTGAAGGTGGGCTATATTGAGCATATTTCTAAAGTCAAGTGCTTTTAAAATACTTTTACAGTTTCAAGGTAAGCAAATATTTTGGACAGCTATTAAATAATTTTATCTGCATTCAGAATCACTCCCATTGTTTTAAGGCAGATGAGAAGTGACTTAGCAAAATCCTGCATCTTGCTGGAGTTCATCTTTTTTGGTGACACACATTTGTGCCTTCCTTTTCTCCTTACTGTCATTTTAGGTGCTACTGAACTTGTATGTTTTTTTCCCAGGGCCCATATCAAGATACATTGGAGTTTCTTTTGGGAAGTAGGGATGAGTGTAAAAACTTCTGGAAAATCTGTGTTGAGTATCACACATTCTTTAGGCTCTTCGACCAGCCAAAGCCAAAGGCTAAAGCAGTGTTCTTCACCAGAGGCTCATCTTTCAGATACAGGTAGGGAGAAGCACAGCACACTCATTGTGTCTTAGAAAATGAGAGCAGAAGGAAGAAGTATTCTAAAGACATTCCTCTGTAATGCTCATCCCCTGTGTTTGGTAACCTTTGTGCTTCTGTGGGTTCACAGTGGACGAACACAGAAGCAACTAGTGGATTATATTAAGGACAGTGGGATGAAGAGAACCCCATATGAAAGGTAAGATGAAATGGCTTTGTAAGGCAAAACATAGCTGAGACTTTCACAGTGCCCTTCTTGCCTAAAATCCAGTGTTTTAATGCTGCTTGGAAGCAGGCTCATTCTCATTCATTAAGGTAGCTGAACTAAAATGTAAAAAATTTATTATTTTGTGATGATATAAGAGGCTTTGAAAAGTTTTGGTTCCACATTTTTATGTCTATGGATAATGTGGCCTAGCTGTGTGAAATTTCAGCACGTGCTGAAGATTCCATAATGTTACTGAGGACCTGTTTGTGCCACTGTAGCTGTGCAATCAGCCAGTGGCAGAGCACATAACAGAACTTGGGATCTGCAAGTTTGAAATTGTGACCTAAAATACTCAATTGTTTCTAAACATACAAATATATAAATTAGGAATATGTGCTTTCATTATAAAACAGTTTTTTCCTTACTTGACTCTAATGCTATCCAGTCTACACGTGGGAAACTCCTCCTACTCCGAATCCAAACTCTGGGAAATCTTACTCCTAATACAAAAGATTATAGGGGCTTAATAGGAATTTTAAAAAGTTTGCATCCATCTACTATTAATAGGTATTGTTAATGTCTCAGACTCCAGTTGAACTCCTTTTCTGTTTGAAAATTTGATTTTCTACTTAATTATTGAGATAGAGTGAATCTCAAGTGTAATGCAGGATATCACTTTTTGGAGTCTAATGTACAAAATTTTATATGGTTGACTGAGTTTACAAAAATTTGTACAATTATTAACTCATTCTGGTTCTGAGCCATTCTTCTGTAGATGTTTATAATAATGAAAAAGGATGGAGTTAAACTAAAATGTGCTGTTTAGTATTCAGTTAGTATTCAGTCCCAAGTTGTTCTTGAAGTCTCCTTCAGTGGTACCAAGACATCCCCACCAGCCAGGTGGGGTCAGTCTCTTCTCCCAGGTAACAAGTGACAGACAAGAGGAAATGGCTTCAAGTGGTGCCATGAGAAGTTTAGGTCAGATACTGGGAAAAATTGATCAGGCACTGGCACAGGCTGCCCAGGGAAGTGTTGGAGTCACTATCCCTGGAGGTGTTCAGAAAAGGTGGAGATAAAGCACTTGGGGACATGGGTTAGTGCTGGGGGAGCAGCACTAACCCATGGGACTTGATGATCTTAGAGGCCTTTTTCAATCTTAATGATTCTCTGATTCTGTGAATGATCTGGATCTTCCTTTATTCCACTTTTGCACATTTCTTATCTTGCATTATTTAATTTACAACTCTTTTGACCTCTTAAAACCTGAACTAGGTATTAACAAAACACAGATAGAATAGAGCTTGAGATGTTTCTGTTGGCTATTGGCATGGCCATGAGTGATGGGGGAAGGAATGAGGCTGAAGCATGTCTGGGATGCTGACAGGCTGCTCTGTTCCACAGGAGGCACAGCAAGGTCAGAGCGTCCACTCGCACCTCGAACGCAGATGTGCCAAAGCAGGTCAGTTCTGCAGCACTCTCTGAGCTGTGGTTGTGGGCAGGGGCATGGACAGACAGCTCTCTGAGGTGATAGTGAAGGAGCCAAGTCACCAGAACTGCTGCCACTGTTTGCTCTTTGTCTGCTGTACAGTTCTTTTTATTGGTGTTACTGATTTGACAGTTGTAGCCAGTGGAGTGTGAAGTGAGTCATATTTTACTCAAAGTTCCACTGAACTGAGAAGGAAGTGTTGAACTTTCTAGTATGTTGTTATTTCAGAGGATTAGTTATCTCTAGGTACTCTGTGACTGCTCTCTGGCAGTCTTAAAGCTGTTGTAAGATGCCTTCTGCAGGACACAGCAAGAAACAATCATTTCACTGAATGCTCTTTCACTGTCATTTTGTTGTTATTTGTGGATGCTTGTTCAGCTATACAATCTATGTTTTTAACTTTCCATCCAGCTATCAGAATTAAGGAAAAAAACCTTGCCTTTTTCATGGGCTGCTGGATCAGGTTCAGTGTCTGCTGTAAAGTGAGCTCCTGTGAACCATATATTCCTTCTTCATATGGATGTAACTGGATGTTACATTTGTTTTATGTATTACAAAAACCTTTTTATCTGTTGTGTTTCTGCTTTTCTGTCCCCTTTTAGAGTGCCCCATTCACTGAGGGCTTGAGAACTCCAGGGTCTCCTGCCTCAACAGCTGCCCCCTTCCACTCGGTTCACTCCTTGGCCAGTCCTGCTTCCATCCTGCCCATGTTTGCTGAGCCCAGCCCTTCCTCCTTGGAGCCCCGAGCATCGTACACAAGGATTCCAGACAAAACCACTGCAGCACCAGTGGAAGAAGTGGGGAGGAAGCTGATGCAGCAGCCTGGATCTCCCGTGCTCCAAGGTGTTGGGTTTGGTAGTGTTGCAGGAAACTGTGACCCGTCTTGTCCTGTCCTTGAGAGTGGTTGCGGTGTAGACGTAGATGTAGTGAGAAGTAGTAAGGAGAGCAGGGTTGCTGGTTGTAAAAATGACAATGATGAGGATGACTTTACCACAGGTGTATTCATTGCTGAAAAAGAGCAGCAGCATGGCAGCCGTGGGGCCCCTCTTTTCACACTGGCAAATTCCCAGTTGCAGTTGTCAGAGGAGTTTATCGATGATGACCCGGCAGAAATGTCCTTTTTTGCTGGGGGCTCTGAGGCATTTTCCTATGTGTACAGTGGCTTAGAATTAAAGGGTTCTGAGTTTTCCAAGTGTCTGTCAGAGCCAGCTGGTTTAGCTGCAGATGCCCTCCAGCAAAGCTCAGTCTCTGCTCAGTCGAGCCCTGACAGGTACTCAACCGAGGCCGTGGATATGAATATGGAAGAGGAGTTTGAATTTGAAGAAAGCAGCGATTTCAACGGCAACGAGAGGCCATCGGACACCTCGGAGCTGTTTGAGGTGAAGGCCCAAGCCAGCAGAATGCAAAGCCTGCTGAGCCCCTCTGAAACCAGCTCCCTCATCAACAACCGCTCCGAGAGCAGCTCCCTCAACAACCTGGCCCTGAACGGGAGCTGCTCCCTGCACACCCACGGCTCTGCCAACCACTCCTCTGCCAGCTCCATGCTCAACTTCCCCGCCTGCTCCGTGCGCTCCGAGTCCAGCTCCGCCTTCCAGTTCACGGACATCATCGACCAGCTGGAGCAGCTCAGCTGCCCTCCCACCACCACAGAGGACTCCAGCAGCACAGACACCGACTCCTGGGACTCAGAAACAGCTGCACCTTTGGATGTAAACCTGTTCTTTAGCAACCCCTTTGCTCAAAGCACGGGGGACAACTATGCCTTTGACTTTCAGAATAATTTAAAAAATCTCACTCAAGAAGACTGGACAGAGAAGTCACAGATCAATTGAATGGTCTTGATTTTTGGAATGGATTCCTCAATGCTTTTCAGGCTTGGAAGTCAATAGGGTGTGATATCACTCAATCCAATGGCTGGATTTTAAATCACTTAACATAGTTGATTTTTAATTTTTTTTTAAATTTGTGTGCCTCTTCAGTGTCCCTCAAAGCATCCAAGTTTTGGTGCTGTGTTTCTGTGCATCACACTACATCAAGAATGGGTTATAATAGGCTACAATGTTGGAAAATACTACATTTAGGAAAAAACACTGATTTCAGAGAATTTTAAGTATCAACTGGCTCATGCAGACATCACAACTTACACTACACTGAAGGATTTCTTCGGCTGTAAACATATCTGTAAGAGTCTCATATAGTATACTGTTCCTCCAAAATCCAAATAAAACAGTCACTTCTGCACATGCTTGTTAACCAGCAGCTGCATCCAAAAATTGCCTGTTTTCCTGCACTGTAGCAAGATCCTCATTTTGGGTTTGTTTTTGTTTCCATCATCAAAAAAAAACCCTGAAGAATCTTCAAATCATCTCTGAAGGGCAGTTTTAGAATACCAACCTATGCAACGTATCTGTGGTATGCTTTGAAGAATAAATAGACTCTACCTACCTTTGGAAGAGGGAATGTGTATCCAACCAAATGGAAATAGCAGTTTCCAAACTTCTTGTGAAGACAAGCTCATTTGCTGACCTGCAGGTGTCTTCAGCAGTCCAGCAGCAAACGTTTTGCAGCAGTTTGGAGATATACAGAGACTTTAAAAGCACTTAATCCCCATCACATTTCCCTTCTTTCTTATTATTAATCACTCTGCATAAAAATACAAAGAAATTCAGAGAAGTGTCCTGTGTCTGTGGAGGACAGCTAATGGTAAACCTGGTGTTAGCTTTAATTTTTTCTTTAAAATATGGACTGTATTCAGAAAAATACTGTAATTTTTCTGAGAAATTGAGTTGTTAGGAGAGGTAAATACTATAGACAACAGTTAGAGCTTCAGGGCTTTTGTAAATTCTTTTAGACAGGGGACTTTTACATGAGACATGAGCTGTAAGTTAGGAAGTGTAATGGAAAAGACAATTGAATTGTTGCTTAACTGGTCACATTTAATTTAGCAACATTTATTGAGGCAAAACAACAGAAGTTGTGAAATGTCCTTCCCAACTGTTGTGGATTGTGGAGGTGAAATTCTGAGCTTCAGCTTGTGAGGGCATTTTTTAGACCATATGCAAGCAAGAATGGGAAATCCATAACACCTGACCCAAATCTTGTGATGGAAAGCATCATCTCCTTCAGCCACTTGGTTTTGGGGTTCCTTCTGCCCACTTTTCAGTCCTTTGCAGAGAGGGTGCAGCACTGTTACAGCTGATGCCTCCAAAATAAGCAGCTTAGTTACAAACATAACTTTATGGTCCATATTATTGCTACCAGTTTAAATATGGTCTTGATATATCATTAAAGACCTGCATTGTTTACTCAAGCATTTAAAAAATACTATTATTTCTCAAAATTCTGATAACCAAAACTTCCATGGAATACTTTTGAACATGAGGCAGAACTCGAGGAGGTAAAACCTCCTTTAGTCACCCATTTCTTCCAGGTTAGTTCTACCAAGGTATTACTATTCTGCACAGTGCTTGCTTTTATCCTGTGTTTGAGTGGAATGTGTGTTGTCCCATGAGAAACCTGCCCCCTTTGCCAGCAGCCCAGAAAGACAAAGCACATTGAGAACAAAATATTAGCTCAGATCTCCAGTACCTACTACAAGGTACTCTTTTTTTTGCTCTGTTACTTCCATTTTGTTTCTTTCCTGTTGAATGTGTGTTCTGGCTCTTTGTGGGACTTTATTCAGGCCTGTGGAGATGATGTCATGGGGGTGTGGTGGGACATTTTGAAACAGGGCAGTGGTGTAGAGAGCTGGTGCCTTTAACTAAGTTTTTAGGTGATTTGTCTGATTTCTTCCCAGAATGAACTACACTATGTAACCTAAGGAAGAGAAAGAAAATCAGCAAAGAGACAGATTCTGTCTGCAGACTCTATAACAGGTGGTGGCAGCAGGGACAAGTATATAGATAAAGATGTAGAGAAAGGCTGTGGATATCTTTGATCTTTTAAAAAGAGGATCAGGATTCAGCTATTACATATAACTGTGCTGCCTCTATTTCATGTCCTGTGCCTCAATCACAGGCATTCCTTTAAATGTGTCAGAACAGGGAATAAATCCAACTAAATTCTCTTAGTTTTCAAAAGATCTTGGTAAAAAGCTGCCTGTATTTTCAATGTACAGGCTTGCCCATTTGCTTTCTTGCACCACAGTTAGTTTGAAAAGACATCTTCAATGTTTTTCTTCTTTTATTTTAAACTGTGCAGATCTTTTATTGGCAGTTCTAACTCTCAGGGATTTTCTATTTTTTTTTAAGAAAGCAATAAGATTCTTAGTGTATTGCCCCTTTTGTCATCCAAAGGAATGCTGGTGACTAGGATTCCAGTCTTCTATCTTAGGGCAAGTTGTGTGGACCCACAGGTGAGGAGGAGGTGAGGGGACCTTTGACCCTGGTACAGATGTGTTTAGATGAAGGTTTTAGGTACAGAATGAGAGTTCAGAGCTGCTGCTGTGCCCCTGTTAGTGCTATCTGTGCTCTGGCTGACTGATAGCATAGAGCAAGCCATCGAGGCTTCCTTCTGTGCTTCACTTGGTTTCCGAAGCCATATGGCTTCTGAGGATATCTTTGCATGCTGAGCTGTGTTGTTTTGTTCAAGATTTCCCAGACAGACACAAAAGAGCAGAAAATTTGCTTCATAAGTAGAGTTTTTATTATAGCAAGAAAGCTGTGAGCAAAGGCTCTTCATCATTTCCTTCAGAGACATCAGATTCACTTTCTGGTAGAGATGGAGAGAAAACCAGCTGCCCTGAGGGAATGCAGCAGCTCAGACCTTCCCAGGGAGCTGTGTGGGTTATTTCAGTGCAGTGGAGCTGTCCTCTCCTCCCCTGGCTGGCTGCTGAGGTGGCAGGAGAAGGTGGGACAAGGAAGGTCTGTCCCTGCTCTGTCCCTTTCATTCACTTGTTGGTAGCATGAGGGGAGTGTGCTGTGTCCTGAGTCCTGGTGATGCTGCTTAACTTCCAGCATTGTTCCCTGGGGTTTGTTTTGTTTTCTTCTTACTGTATTGATACTGAAACTTAGTTCCTGGTACTGATTTCTGTTTATTTCCTGAGAACACAAGCCTTCCTTTCATGAAGGTGAGTGGTGAGTTGGCAGTGGGAGAGTCTGGAGCCTTGCAGTGACCTCTGCTGTGGGAACCATGCAGCATGGAAAACAGGGGAAATGACTTAGGAAAAATGACAAGATGGAGAAGATCTTTGCCAAGTATCACATGCAAAAAGGCAGCATTTGAGGAGCTGTGGTAGAGCAGATAAAACCTGGATGTAAACTTTGTGGTCATGCCCCCACCCCTCCCAGTCTGTGCCTCTGCAGGTTCTTGCACATTTGCTCTGTGCCTCCCACCCCGTGGGGAGCTGGGCACACACAGGTAGGAGCATTTCTAGCCAGGGCACAGCTTTTGGTGCTGTGTTTTTCCAGTAGGAGAACCACAGGGGTGTCCAGGTATGTTCTCCTGCTCTGCACAGTGCACCCAGCAGTTGTTTGCAGCTCAGCAAGGAGACTGGGCCAGGGCTCTTTTCCTTCCCTCCACATCTCTCTGTTCTGTTTTAGCTAACACAGGCACCTGTAGGATGCATGCCAATATTGGCGGCTTTTCCCAGTGAGGCTGCCAGGCTTAACTCTGCAGTTCTCACCTGAACCCTGAGAGAAAGCAAAATGGGTGTTGTGAGTGAGCAGTTTAATCCCCACCTGTACTTCCCTGTGTGTACTCCTAACCCTTCTGATGCTTAAAGACATTTATTAAATGTAAAGCACTACATCAGAGCATTTTTGATCATCATCTATGCAGTTAATGAAACTTAATTTGCACAAAACATGGGTCATGGAATATTCTCTGACCTATCCACCACCTGGTTAAGCTTTGTTAAGTTTACTAACCTGTGTTACCTATTGTGTGTAGACTTTGTAATTTTCAAGTATTCATTAGTCAAGTAATACATACTGTATATTCCCAGGACTTGCCATATGTTATCTTAGGGTGGAATAGGGTGATGTATCAATCTACCCTCAACTTTCACTTTAATTTCCAGTGAATTTCAGAGTTCCTGAATAATCTGGATAATACCAAGTATTGATCTCCTCTTTCCTGTGCTTATTTGTATTGTGGTCATAGGTGATTTTGTTTAAGGGATTTTTATTTTGGTTTTTTTGGTGGCTTGGTTATGGTTTGATATTGGGTGTTTTTATTTGATTTTTTTTTTTGGTGGTGGTGGTAGATTTTGTCTAGCTGCAAGTCTTGGTAGGGATAAGATTTTGTGAAGATACTAATAAAAGTTGTTATAATTTTATGCTTTTTTTGGTGCAAACCTGTCGGTAAGTCATTCCCATTATTGTCATTTTGAAAAATGTTCTAAGCCATAATGACTCAGTACTGAATGAGTGTAATCACAGGGGTCAATGCAGTCCTTTAGCTGTCATTGGCTGTCATTTTTAGGGACTCTTCCACCTCACTTGTCACAAGGGCTGTGTGTATATGTATGGCTGTACATACA
Source organism: Molothrus ater (assembly GCF_012460135.2). Classification (NCBI taxonomy): domain Eukaryota; kingdom Metazoa; phylum Chordata; class Aves; order Passeriformes; family Icteridae; genus Molothrus; species Molothrus ater. The sequence continues at coordinate 4,255,990 of NC_050487.2, forward strand.
CATCCTCTGTCTGAGGATGGGGAGACCTTGCAGTTCCAAACACATCATCAAATCCTCTTCATTAATTACCTGCCCATGGGCTCCCATAGGATCACTCCAGTGGCTGAGCTGGAGGTTTGGAAGTTCAAATTTGGAACATGATGAATTGAACCTGCTCTGTGGGAAGGTTTCCTGTCCATTTTCAAAAATCAAATAATGTTCTGCAGTTGCTGGAATCCCAACATTCCAGTTTATTGGTACGAACAGGGGCACGTGTGCCTTGGTTAGAGGGACTCCCCAGTTCCATAGGTGCTACTCTTGCCAGGAAAAGATTGCATTCAAACAAAGAGAGCTGGAATTTTTTAATTGATCTCTTGAACTTTATCTTTTATATGGGAAATGTTTATTGAATTATATGTTGGGGTTTTTGAGTATCTTTGTGTCTGTTCAGATTGCCAATTATGAACCTACGGATTTGTACTAATTCATAATTTTAATTGTTTATGCAATAAAACAAGGAAAACTTTGATATAAATGACAACATGGGCTTTTTAGCTTTATTTTCATTACCCTTACCTTTGAAATAGAATAAATATTTGTTCTCCTAGCCAAGGCATCTTATAGTTTTATTCTCAGCTTTCTCCACACGGTTTTCCTTCCCCCTGTAGCACTTCATTGGAAATAGAGCACAGTAGGCAAACACTGGTGTGTGGGTTTCAAATTCCTGCTTTGTTCAGATCTTTTGCTTGGAATACAAATGGGACTAGAAGCTCAGATTTCTTTGTAGGAATGATATTTATTGTGGAGACCTTTTCTTTTAAACTGGGTATATCCCTTGAACTCTCTCTTGTATCTGTTTTTATTGGAAGATTGTCCTTTTTTTTTGCAAACACAGCATGTGAAGGTGATTGCATGTTTTCTAGCTGGCAGGTTCTCCTTCAGGTGTCTGTGGCCAGTGTTTAGGTAATTCCTCTTCCCTGCAAACAGGGCTTTTACAAGGTGGAAAGGTGGCAAAAGGAGGGTGATTATTTGGGATTGTTTCAGCTGTTTTATGGGCATCACCATAAAACCAGGGCCAACCTTAGGATTGTGGTATGTGACTTCACTGGGCACATGCCAAGTGCTGTAAATTTGCTTTAATGTTTTACATGACCTGTACCTGTTGAAAGATAAAAAGAAAGATATTTGAATTTGAAGTCTCTTGCATCAGTTCTTTGGGCTCTGATAATTTTCAAGTTTCTCTTATCTCCCAACTATTTCTCATCTTTTTCAAGGGAAGATTTGCAGAGGGCAAATCTGCTAGTTGTGATGTTTTGAAATAAGAAAGATAGGGAAAATATCCAGGATTTTACTTGTAGTACATCAGCTTGTTAATGACTTCCCTCTGGAAGTAATACTGTGTATTTCACTCTAGAAATAATCATTTGGTCTGTGCATGTGCTGGGTTCAGCAGGGCATGGGGTGGAAGGGAGGCTCAGAGCAGGCTCCCATTGGCCTCTGCTCAGCCTCTGCAGGGCTTTAGCCTGAAAACAATCTCTGCTTTTGGAGCAGTAGTAATAGCAATGATATAATAATAAAGTTGCATCTCTAAAGGTTCTCTGTCACTCCATTTGATAGGGAGCTGTTGTTGACATTTGACTTTCACATAGCTTTTGTCCATCCCATAATGCTCAGTATTATTGGGGTACTATTTTAGTGGTCTGTCTTTGAATTATTTTAAGCATCCATGCATAAAGCTTAGAGAACCTGTATTTTTTGGCCAGTCTGTACACTCAAATCTGGCTTTCTGTGTAGGAATTGAATTTAGATTGAAGAATGGAAATACCTGCTGAAAAAATAACTGAGAAGTGATGCCAAAAGTTTGTTATCTTATTATTCTGCTTGTTATCTCAGTGAAAATCAAATGGAGCCTGCTTCTACATGACCAACATTACACAGTAGCTGTGGAGGATATCCTCAGCATTCTCACCAGATTCTGTAGCTGTGCTCTTGAATACTACAGAGCTTTTATAATGTTTTATTGATTAGTTTTTATTTTTTATTTCTATTAGCTGTATGCTGGGCTTTATGAAACTGTGGGCTTGTTTGCTTAAGGGCACGTTTCTAACTGTGTAGTGTAACTAAGAAGTATGAGCATACTTGAAGATCTTTGAGTATATGGAATATTACACTGAGCTGATGCATTTTTGGATGTTGCCTTAAGTGTGATGCAGAGGCAGAAATTTGTTGTGTACAGGATGCAGCCATGTCTGACTGAGTGGGCTACAACTCTCAATTCCCACATCAATGCATGGAGGGCTGGGCTCCCAGCATTTACAGACAACAATCTGGGATGTTGGTGTGACTTGTAGAGAACAAATTTCCACTTGATGCACAACACTGAAGCACAGAAACTCTGAAAGAGTAATCCCTTTTAATGAAACTGGAGGATGCTGCCTGTGGGGAAGGGAAGACCTCAGAGCACCAAGGTTTGATGTCAGAGGGAATCATTCACATGTTTTGATCTTCACATCAATATTTCCACCTAATTAGGAGTTTTCTACATTGAGCAGCAGTTGAAATGGCTTCTCCCTTTACCATCCTTCTCTGTGAGAATGAGGAATTGCTGTACCTCCTACCTGCTTGCCTGGAGTCCTCTTGTGCTGCTCTGGTGGAGAAGACTTGGGTTATGAGAATGAAAATTTCAGTCCTCACCTGTAATATCATCTGCCATCACACTGAGCTCAAATCAAATATTTAATTAAAGAACTGTTAGCCAAAAAGCTGACTTGAGCTGCTCTGTGACTTCTTACAGCCTCTTCCAGGGAAAATAAAAAAAGGGGAAGTGACAGGACAGGAGGGAATGGCCTTAAGTTGAAGCAGGGACGTTTTAGATGGAGTAAATTCTTCGTTGTGAGGGTGCAGAGGCCCTGGCACAGTTGCCCAGAGCAGCTGTGGCTGCCCCATTCCTGGCAGTGTCCAAGGCCAGGCTGGACAGAGCTTGGAGCACCCTGGGACAGTGGAAGGAGTCCCTGCCCATGGCAGGGGTGGGACTGGGTGAGCTTTAAGGTCCCTTCCCACTCAAACCATTCTAAGATTCTGTGAACGTGCCTCATTTCCATCAGGCACTCTGGCTTTGGGAGCTCTTGCTTTCAGATTCAATGTTTGCAGTTAATTTCCTGGCCATCTTCTGTTGGAGGAGATAAAAGGTAGAAGAACCTGAGTTAAAAAGCAGGGTGGTTTATAACAAGTTATATCCCATTTGTTCCCTCTGTGTCTGAGCTTTCAGGCTGTCTGGAAGCAGTTCAAGTTACAGATTCTGGAATTTGTTGCTACTTCATGTTACATTCCAAGAACTTAAAGAAGCTCCTTACCCCTGCAAACTCATTTGTTTGGAAGCTGGTTTTTTCAGCATTCCTGGCATGTAAAAGCAAACTTGAATCCTGTGCCTGGATAGATGAAACAAATGTTGCTTTCCTGGGGTGAATGGACAAAACGCTTAGGGAGAAGCAAAAATCTCCTCCAGAAGTGGTGCTGGACTAGTGTACAAATAGTTAACTCAGCAGCCTGGATGATCTGAATCTCTTCCAGGTGACCGAGTGCAGCTCTGTTTAGCTTCCTGCCTTTGTCCATGTGGAGTCACAGGCTGGGGCTGCCTCGCCCTGGGTGTGCTCTCCAAGCCTGAGCAGCTGGGAATCGAAAGCTCCCAGCTCCTCCTGCAGCACCCATGACGGTGTGAGGGGATACTGGATACCTGTGAGGGCTGATTTTTAAACATTTTAAGATTTTGTGATGATTTCTAAGCAGTTTGGGGAATGATGATTTGGCAGTTTGGGGTTGGCTGTTGATTTCCCCGTTTGTCTTCGGGTGGGTGGTTCAGCACTCGTGACACAACAAATCCTGCTGGGGAGGCTTGGGAGGCTGTTTCAGTTTTCCTGGTTTAAGTGCTGATACCTGTTTGGTTACCTGATCTGAGAAAACTCATTTGTGTATCACAGAGAAGATCAGAAAAATAGTATGTGAGATTAGGAGGAATTCTCTGGGTGTAGTGTGTCTGTCACCTTCCTTTGGTCCAAAAAAGCTGATCTTGAATGGTCGTTTTCACCTCCAAGGGGGGAGATCTGTGTGCTGAAAAGAGGAGGCTTAAATTCACTGTGATGTGTCAGAAATCTCTAAAGGGTCCACAAAATAGTAATAATAATTTAAAAAAAAGTTCAATAACCTTAAGCAAAGTGGTACCTGTTGCTTCTAACATTTAGCTGTGGATTGTGTCCATCCAGTTAATACTGAGTGCTACAAAATTGTTTTTCCTTGTGATTATTCTGTTTGTATACTTTAAAAAGCCAGGAATTAATTTTTTTCCATGCTCTCTCATTGCTTAGCAATAGGCTTTCCTTTCCCTTTGGATCAGTTTTGGAGATGCCCTAATTTCTGAATGTATTTCTAACATTGTGTTCTGGAGTGGCAAGTCATGGAATAATTAATCCTAGCTTTTCCCTGTGTTGAACAGCAACTCTTATATTAAAAAGCAAAAATTAAAAGCTGTATTCCAGTTGCTGCAGTTTAACCCTGTGTTGTGAACTGTGCTGCTACTCTGTGACAATAAGCAATTTATCCTTCCCTTTACTGTGCTTGTCACTGTGTCTGTCCTTACTGCACTGCCCTATAACCTCTGGGATGCAGGGAACACTCCCTTTACTTTAAGATACACACTGAAGTCTTTGGATTTATATGCCTTTTTGCTCTTTTACCTTTCTGAAAATAATATGAGATTGCAATGCTGGTTTGCTGTAACAGTGGATAATCACCTTATTTGCACTATCTTTAATATAATTTTCTCTCCTTTTCCACTCCATTTTCTTGTTGTTTTCCCACCCAGGCCTCCCTGTGGACCATGGCCAGCTGTCCTCCCTTGTGCTGAAGAGTCCCCTGGGTTTGAGCCCAGGCTTTCAGGTGACTGCAGCCACCCAGGGCTCGTCCCCTCTGCTCAGCCCTGTGCTCAGCGATGCTGGTGGGGCCAGGATAGAAGAGGATGATGAAATGAAAAGGAAGGTAAGAGCACAGAGCTGGGCAGTGATGGTGCCATGTGGGAGCTGTGCTGGGCACTGCAGGTGCCAGTGAGGAGCTGTGCTTGCTTGCTGAATGCTGTTTTATTCTGTGGTGGCTGGGGCAGTGCTGAAGGTTGGTTGGATGTGTTGTGCTGTTGTGGCAGGAGTCCCCTCTGCCCTCCTGGCATCTTGTGTCTTCTGGGAGCACCTCCCTCTGGTTTAGCTGGAGCAGTGTGTCAAGGAGCTGTGTTCAAGATCCACCTTTGATACCCAAGGAAACGAGTTCTGGGTTGGATATTAGGGGAAGGTGGTTCTAAGGTTCTTCACCCCAAGGCTGATCCCTGGAGCAGGTTCCCCAGGGAAGTGATCACAACACCAAGCCTAACAAAGATCAAGGAATATCTGGATGATGCCTCCATTCATATGGTTTATTTTCAGGTGGATCTGCAAGGAGTAGGGAGCTGGACTCAGTGATCCTCAGAGATCCTTATTTGTTAATGTATAAGGAGTTTGTTTCCTGAGTTCCTTCCTTGCCATGCAATCTCGTCACAGTCTCATTGCTCCAGCTCACCATACATTGTTCCTCCAGGTCATGCTTTCTGACCTTTAGAGGGGTCCTGTGGTGTTCCCTTTGAGCTGTGGAGGACCTGAGCTCAGTGTGAATTCTCTCACATCCGTTTCATCGTGGGCTTGGTCAGCAGAGCTGGCTGTGTTGTTGAAGTTGTCCTCTCCATGGCTCACCCTTCTGTCTGGAGAGGGGTAGACAGTGCTCTGGCCTTGCAGAAGCTTGAGGCTCACTTTCTGGAAAGAGGGGGACAAAAATGCTCCTGACTTTTGCAGGTGGAGTGAGTCTCAAACCAGGAACAGCTTTAGGTCTTCAAGACCTAAAAACATGTGCTTATGTCTGGGTGCTGCTCCATGCCTGGGCTGATTTCTTTCTGCCTACCACTGAGCACTGGTTGCTTTAACCAGGGACTCCCCCACATGATGTGGGGTTTTCCTCACCCCCATGTAGAGCTCAGGATTTGCTGCATTTCTTCCAGAAGGATAAAGAAGTCCACAGTAGAGTTCCATGACCATTTTTCTGGAAGACTCTCTGCTCTCCTTGCCTTGCTTGCAGAGAGGTTTGTTGGCTCTGGTGCTTGAGAAGGATCCAGGACCTTCCATTAGAGTGTAAGGAAGGCTCCACTGTCCAAACTCCATGTGGAGTCTGTGGCCACACTGGCATCTGCAGTTTTCCACACAGCCACAAAGAAGAAACCACCTTGTGTGGTCTTTGCTTCTGCTCTTCTGCTTGCCCCATCCAGTGTTCTGGTTGTCTTACCTCTGTCAGAATCCTCAGGCAAGAAGGCCACAGGCCCTGCTCTTTGGTGTCTTTACCACATTCTTGGGCACCTCCAGGCAGTTTTGTGATGCTGTTGAGAAACACCCCTGGTGTGGACGTGGTGTGAGTAGTGCTTGCCAAAAAGAGGAAAGTTTAACCAGTTAAGTGGGAGCTGAGCTGCACACAACCCACTCCACTGGCAGCTTCCCTGTCTCATTTAGACTTTCTGAGGTGGAGTTTATAGCTTTGGCTGATCACTCTACTGTTAGTTTCCATAGTTATTTTAAAAATAACTCCCCTCATTTATCCTTATAGCTTGGAAATAATGAGCAGAGACTGTGTTAGCTGACTTAAATGTGAAGTCCAACCATTTCTGCCACATTCTGCAAGGTCTGGTGTTTTGGCAGCTTGTGTTCTCCTTCAGGCTGAAACTAATTTATGAAAGTGAGACTCCTTAGAAGGGAACCTCTTTTTATTGTGTTGATCTTAAGCTTGATCAACTCCTGAATATTCCAAGGCTTTGATATCTATTCAGAGACATTTTTGTAAGTGAAACAGACACAAGAAGGAACCAGTGTGAAATTGGTTACCTTTCACAGGAGCTTTACAGCTTTGTTGTACAAAGAAAATGTAATCTTGCAATATCTCACTGACCAGAGCTCTGATTTGAAGGTGATACTGTTGTAGTTCTACCTGGTTAATCAGGGCAGGTTCTGCAAACTCTCCAGCCCTCACAATGTGTGCTGAATGCTCTTTGCTGCCATGGTGCTGCTGGTCCAGTACTGATACCTTGAGAAAGATGAGGGGTTTTTTTTTTCTTTTAAAATCACTGTGCTTTTCTTCATCTCACTGGTAGATTTCTCCCTGTTCCTTTTCTAAAGGAGGTTGGTTGTAGCAACTCACTTAAAAAGGGACATTGAAACTGGGCTTTTTGGGGGAGTTCCCCCACTCAGAGTTATTTTTAACATTTCTGAAGCCTGATGTTTGAAGTGAAAAGTTAAACATTTTTGGCCATTACAAGTTCAGAGTAGAGCTCTTCCCTCCCCACAAGCTGGGGCTGCTGTATCTGGTGAGTGCTGAAGGTTTCCAGGTGGGATTGTTTGTACATTATATGGTGAAACATCAGTTTTTCCAAGTAAGGATCTTTGCCTGGATGCCTGCTGTGGTTGTAGAAACATTTTCTTTGGACTCCAGAAGGAGACTGCCACCTCAGAGAGCTCTTGTGTTTGGCTTTTGAGGCATAAGCTGATTTTCTTTCCCCTTGCAGAGCCTGAGCAGTGGTGAAGGTGTTTGGCAGGGCCCCTGTGCACTGTGACTGCCTTTCCACTCCTCTGGTGCAGGGTCTGCCCAGCGCTGCTGCCAGCACTCAGCACAAGGGATGCACTTAGGACTCCTGCAAAACTGAAAGGAAAGCAAGTTAAGGGCACTGAATTCCACTAGGGAGCAATTTGGAAAGAGCAGGAACTTCTGAGAATAAACAGAAAGGGCTGATGTGCTGCAGGGGGAGAAAGGAAGAGAAGGTGCCTGGGAAAAATAAAAGCCCTCTTGTGCCCCAGATGAGCACAGAGTCAGCTGGAGAATGAAGCAGAAACCTGCAGAAGTGTTCAGAGGTGGAGAAAAACATGATCCATGCAGGCTGTGAGAAGTGACAGGTTATGACCATGGTGTGGTTTTAGTTTTTAAAGAAGTTCCCCCATCACTACCTGCCTGTGTAGAAGTCATGCTCCCATTTCACACACCTGCAGGCTCTGTAAGATTTGTAAGAAGTGCAGTAAGATCCTGTACATAGTCCAGAAGGGGATGTACCCAGAGCTGTGTGAAAACATCCCTGACAGCAGAAACTCTCCTGTCTGTAAGGAACTGAGACTGAGAAGTGAGATGGTGAAACTGTGCCACCTGAGGCCAGGAAAATGATGATGTTTCCTTTGGGAAGAGGCTGCTTATGGAGGATGCCCACTGAGGTTCCACAGCAAATGAGGCTGCAGTCAGGTAAATAGGCCAGGGAAAAAATCCAGGATTAGGTAGGACTTTGCCTGACAGCATGAGACAGGTAGATTGATGGGAATGGTTGTAGGGTGAGTAGGATTATGTCCTCTGCTTCCTCCAGGGAGGGGGCTGACATGTGGAACTACAATAACTAGAATAAAATAACCTGAAAAGAGACTAGACAGTGTCTAAAAATTAATTATTTGAGGAGACACTCCTCTAGGGATTCTGTGGACTGAATGCAGAGGTTACTGAGCAAGCAGGAGAATGTCTCCTCCATAGGTAACACTGAGCTGGAGGATTGGGAAACACTCAGTGGCTGTGCTGACAGCACTGGAGGCATCTCAAAGTGACTCTATAAAGAGAATTTTTAATTAGCTGAGAACATACAAGGAAACAGAAGAAAGAATTTTCAAAGCAGTTTTTCCCTCAGGAGAGGCAGAGATGGAGGAGACCAAGTTTTGACATAACTCAGTGGCATTTGGCACAGAACAGCACAGCATAGTGAGCTAAGGAGTCAAAGCACTCCCTTGCCTTAAAGAGTGACTAATTCCTTAATATTCCATGATTTTTAGTAGTACATGTTTTCAGGCTAACTGATTTTGTGTTGTAACTGCACAGCATCTCTTGCCACCATTTCATTCCTTTGTTTTTCCATATCCATTCTGTCTTCTCTTTAAAGAGCAACCCAGAGCAATCATGCAGCCAGCAACTGCTGTGGTTTGATTTTCTTTTTTTCTTAGCTAATTAATGTGGTCTTCAAAGGAGTAGTTTGAGTAAAAGCTGTAAGTGGAAATAAACAGTTTTGGAAAAGGACTGCTTGCAAATCTGTTGGGCTGTGTTTGGTGGTTAGAGAAGTGTTTAAAATCTTGGTATCTTAGATTAAGTGTTTCCATATTTTTGTAAAGTGCTCCCTTGATTTGAGATGGAAGTTCCTGTAATGGAAATGTCCAAGGCCAGGTTGGACAGGGCTTGGAGCACCCTGGTGTAGTGGAAGGTGTCCCTGCCCATGGCAGGGGACTGGAATGATATCAGCTTGAAGGTCCCATCTAACCTCAACCATCTATGATTCTAAGATAATTGACATATAATTGGCATTATTTTTTAATACTCTAACAATAGAAAGAATATTTTATAGTAAAGTCAGCGTTTGGGAGTATGATACTGAACAAAGAGATGTCCTGTTAGTAACGAGCTGCTCCATTTGCACACAGCAAAGGGAAGTGGATGTGAGGTTGGAGCTGATGCCCAGGAGGAAATGGAGGTTTGTGTTGCAGTACTCACTGGTGTCTGTGTGTCCTTCCAGCGCTGCCCCACTGACAAGGCATACTTCATAGCAAAGGAGATCCTCGCCACAGAACGCACCTATTTAAAGGACCTGGAGGTCATTACAGTGGTAAGTGCCTTCTACTTTATTTCTTTTCCCTTTTTATGACAGATTGGTGGTTGTTAGGTTGGAAAAACTTGGAATTTCTTCTTGTAATGTAGCATAAACCATGATCCAAGTAGCTGTCCCCTTCCTTGTTGCATAGCTCCTTTTGTGGGGGAGCAGATACCTTCCCTGGACTTCCAGCAGCTGCATCCTGTGCCATCCTGATGACCTAGGCAAACTTTTGCTCTGAAAACTGTGAACAAGGAAAGCCTAAAAACATTTTGCAGGAGTCCCTTACCTTGTTCATATTACATGATTTTTAGTAATCTGTGTTTTCAGGCTAACTCTGATTTTGTGTTACAACTGCACAACATTCTGTTTCAGTGATATCTGCCAGCTCTGCTTATAACCTGGCTGTCTTCTCTGTGGTTTTCCTTGGGAAGCTTTTAGCCTTGAAAGCTTTTAGCCTTGTGCCTTTGGATCTGTGAGCAGATGGCAGTTGCAAAGCGCATCGAACCCATGGGGGTTTGAAGAGTTTCTTCTTGTTTTGTTGCTTCTGTTTCTTCCTCCTCCTTTCACCCAGAATAGACAAGTGAGTCCCAGTTTGGAGGGCAGCATGAACTTCTAGTTCATGTGCTTCTAAAAGGCTTTTTTTGTTCATGAGCTCCATGTCTGAGCACTGTGACTGTTGCCTTTCTATAAGCTGTTGTTTTAATTTCATTTAAGAAAACTTGAGTCCCTCAATGCTGCGTGGCCTCAGTGGAGGTGTTCTCTGCAAGCTCATTGAGCACCATCTCACTCCAATTCCTCCTACAGGCTTCCCAGCACTTCTCCTAAAAGAAGGGGGAAAAATCTCAGAGGATTTTTGTAATGTCCCCATCCCTGCCAGAAGCACTAAAGGTGTGGAATGTGACCTCAATGAGATGTCTTCAGCTGAGTGACTGGCACAGGCTCCAGGCCTATGAGAGCAGTTTTATCTGCGTGGAAGTGGCAGCAGCTGGGGCAGCCCCTGGGTAACTGACTGTCACTCAGCTGTCCCCAACCATCCCATCATTGCATTCAGAAACCAGCTTGTGCCCACAGCCAGCCATGGGCCTCATCTTCCTCATATTTGGCAAGGAAAAAAAAAAAAACCCATCTTTTCATTTTTCACAAATTACGTCTTCCCTAAGTATTACTTCTTCCTTCCTGCTTTTTCCCTGTGCATACCCTCTCCTCCCCCATCACTGCAGGAGCAGGAACTTTCATGCTAACCATGAATTTCTGAAGCAGAGACATTGATGAGACTTTGTGGCTTTCTGGCAGTGGTTCCGCAGTGCTGTGATCAAGGAGAACGCCATGCCCGAGGGCCTGATGACCCTGCTCTTCTCCAACATAGACCCCATCTATGAGTTCCACAGAGGCTTTCTGAAGGAGATTGAACAGAGGCTCTCCCTCTGGTAAGTGACCAGGGGGACCTTTTTATACATCCTCACATCAAAACCACACTGCAGTTGGTATTTCCGCATCAATAGAAGCAAGGAGAAATCTTTTATGAAATTAAAGCTGTGAAAAAAGTATGGGACTGTGTTGCACAAAGGCCATTTTCCAGTCTTTGCTTTGTATATAATATCTTGTAGCTGTATGACTTGTGCACCAGACTGAGGGTTTTGTAATCACAGAATCATTTAGCTTGGAAAACACGTTTAAGATCATCAATTGTTGATATAACCTGATAGTGCTTATAAAGCCTTAGAAAAAAGAAGGAGCACAAGATCAAAAAGATGATGCATGTGTTTTTTCCCCACCTTTAATGAAATCTCCAGGTGAAAATCTAGGAAACATTTTTGTGATTAAAGTGGGAGTTTGGTTCTTGCAATGCAGTTTATTTCATAGATGATGTTTTTAGTCTTTTAAACTTTATATTATTTTCTCCTGACCTGCCATGTTATATATTACAATATAACTCCCTTTCAAAAGGACGTGATCAACATAAACAAAGTATGAACAGAAATAAATTCACAAAATCAGGTGGGGTCGTGTTATGACATTTATGAAACATAAAGCTTTCAAATAGACTTTCACTCCAGTTCCTTTCTAGTCCTTTCTCAGTTTTTTAAGCATGTTTTTGTGTTTGCTGTTTTGTGCAGCATCCATATTTAACGTACCAAGTTTTCAATCTGAACATTGAAATCAGAATATCAAATGCCTAAAGATTTTTGTGAATTACAAGGGAAGATGGAGGGAGAAAACAGAAATTTCTTGATTCCCCATGCATGTTGCCTTTTTCTTTGCTCCTCATGTGTGTTCCAGGGAAGGCAGAAGCAATGCCCACGTGAAGGGGGATTTCCAGCGCATCGGGGATGTCATGCTCAGGAACATGCACGCTCTCAAGGTAACACAGGATGCAAGACCTGGAATTTGGGGATTATTGAGATGTTCTGTTTTGTTTTGTTTTGTCAAGGATCGGAGCTCAAGGTTAATATTTCCATTCATCACAGAATCCCAGGAGGGTTTGGGTTAGAAGTGGCCTTAAAGCCCATTTCATTCCACCCCCACCCAAGGCAGGGACACCTTCCCCTATCCCAGGCTGCTTCAAGCCCTGGCCAGCCTGGCCTGGGACACTTCCAGGGATCCAGGGGCAGGCACAGCTTCTCTGGGCACCCTGTGCCAGGCCCTCACCACCTGTTATGGTCTGGTTCTTAAAATTATTAGAACTGCAAAAAAAAATGCAAATGAGACCATATGCCAAAGTCAATAGTATGGGCTTTATTTAATAGTAAATATCAGAGAGAGAGGGAAGAGAAAGAAATAGAAAAGAGGAGGGGGAACAGAAAGACAGGGACAGAGACAGATTAAAGGAAATATCACCACTCTACATCCCACCAGTGTCCTGATGATCCTGTCCAGCTGGTCTTCTTGGTGGTGAGGGTCCCCCACAAAACATAGATTCCAAGGGATTAAAATGTGCTCAGGCCAGGTGGAATGCTCAGGTACCTCCCCTGGAGGGGGGCCAGTCTTACACAGTCTGTTGCAGCAGACTGAATCCTGTGCAGTCCTGTGCAGTCCTGTGGTGCAAGGCCACAGGAATGAGTCTGGGGAGCACTTTGGGGGGGTCTTTGATGGATTATGACCCCCCCTCAGCTGCCTCCCACGTGCATGTCCCATGGATGTGGCCATCCTGGGGTTGGGGGTTTTACAACTGATCCAGTTGGTCTGGGGGAAGATGGGTGTTCACTGCCTCTGACCAGAGGTTTTGCTAAGCACCCAAAACTCTCCTCCTCTCCCCTTTTTTTGGGGGTTCTCTGCAAACCTGGCCTATTGGGCTATGGCCTCCCCCACCCAAACCAGACTGGAATGATTTTCTGCTGGGTTTGGCTTTCTTGAGCATGTATTTTTTCTCTCTGCCTTGTTTATTCTCCCTAGGCCCGTGATTATTGAATAATAGTGTTCCCTTTATCTTAACAAGGCATCTTAACTCTCAGTCCAAAGTTCCAGTCAGGCATCTTCAGGGAGGGCTGGGCTTCTGTGACTGTAGCTTCTTTACACACCAGGAAAAATGTTCCTAACAAAGTTTTAGCCATGAACTATCAGATTCTAGTATCTGACACCACCCTCACAGTGAAGAATTTCTTTCCAATATCTCATCTAAACCTTTTCTTTTTCAGTCAATCTTGAATAACTTGCAAACAGTTACTGTTGAGAAACAATTTTAAAAAAAGCATGGTAAAATAATTGCAGGAAGGTTTTGTATCACTGTTGCTTATTTAGCCACCTACATTTACCTTGAGAAAAGGTGTTTGTTGGTTATTGAGCAGAAAACAAAGAAAAATTATTTATTTAGCTCCCCTACTGAGACCTTGATTCACAAGGCAGAATAATTTCTTCTGAAATGAAATCAGCTTTATTTGGTGCAGAGTGCCTATGTGGGACAGTTACATTAGTGCTGCAGTAATGGAGTAATTATTTAATTAAAACCAGTGGCTTGAATGGGAGTGCAGGAGTGTGGGACTGCTGTTTCCACCAGCATTTGGTATTCCCAGCAGGCACAGGTACAATGCCATACAAACACCTATTTTGACCTTGACTGGGAGCTGCCTGCCACTTTCCTTTAATGGTGAAAGGCTGTTCTCCTTTGATCCAAGTCACTTTTTGTCCATTTCCACAGGAGTTCACCGGTTACCTGCAGAAACACGACGAGGTCCTGACGGAACTGGAGAAAGCAACCAAACGCCTCAAGAAGCTGGAGATGGTTTATAAGGAGTTTGAGCTGCAGAAGGTTTGCTACCTGCCCCTCAACACCTTTCTGCTCAAACCCATCCAGAGACTGATGCACTACAAGCTGATCCTGGGGAGGCTGTGCAAGCACTACACAGCAGAGCACCGGGACTTCGCCGACTGCCGCAGTGAGTGAGCGCCCAGTGTGGGCAAGATGAAACAGGAGAGCCTTACAAATATGATTGGCTGGCAAAAGATTTTGAGAATATGGAAACTAAGCGAGATTGAAATGAAAGCAAGCTTTGAGATACCTTAGTTACTGAACAACTGAGAAAACAATGGCTGTGGCAGCTGAAGGTGATCCCCTTTTGATGGAACAACACCCTCTGCTTGCAGGCAGCTCCAAGGGTCAGAGCAGACCCTGCCAGCTTGGCAGAAGGGGCCCAAAGAGGAGTTTTTAGGGTTTAAAATGTAACCCAGTGTGGTAATGCAGTGATTCTTATAGGCTGTATGGAAATGCTATAGGATTTGTATCTTGTACTAGATTGGTTAGTGAGAATCAGAATATTCAGCGCAGAAGATTTATTGTATTCTAATGGGAACCTCACTCTCTTACCCTTTTACTCTCTTATGCTTTTACTCTCTTCCCCTCTCATCCTCTCTCCCCCTCTCTTCTCTCAGTCCTGCTCCAGCTGTGCCTGGCAGCTCCCAGCAGGGCCCTGCACCCAGGCCCTTTGCAATGAACCCCAAGTTCCTGCCCTGGCTGCAGAGATCTCTGCTCTCCGACCATCCCACCCCCCTGGCTCCTACAGCCCAGCCCTGTCCTGCTGGCAGCACCCTCCCCATGGACACCCTAAACCCTGCCTGTGCCCTGGGAACACAAGAATTACACACTCATAGAATCTCAGAATGGTTTGAGTTGAAAGGGAGCTTAAAAGTCAGCTCATTCCCTTTCCACTATGGACAGGGATAATTTTGCTAGATCAGGATGCTCAGAGCCCTGTCCAGCCTGGCCTTGAACACTTGGTTCACTTACTTTCAGTTATGTCCACAAAATCAATGTAAGTGCCTCTTTTTCCTGGCATTCCAGGAAGTTGTTTTCTCACGATGGATCCCAAAGCTGGAAAATTAGTCCTTTACTTGTCTTCTAGCAGGAAAAAAAAGAGGAGGTTTTTTTACAACCTTTTTGTCATTTAGATGTAAAAATGTGACCAAAAAATGCTTGTTTTGCAGCATCAGAAGTGTGTGTAGTAAAGTCCATTCATGACAAAGTAATCTTTGGCAGAAATAGTTTGGTTTGATTTTTTCATTTACTTTCAGCTACATAGTGAATATTTTTTGTTTAAGCAAAATCTCAGATACACAATGATCTACAGAAGCATGGGAAATGCTGTGAAGTTGCTTGCTCTTTTTACTCTTCTCTAAAATACACTTAAATTGGCATTTGGACTGGGTGGTCATTGTAGGTCCCTTCCATATGAACCATTCTGTTCCAGAATTGGCTGTAAATTTCAGATCTTAATTTCAGATTCAGTTTCCCAGGGGTGAGATGGGTGGCCTGGGTTGCTCTACTCTGGTCCCATTGGTGCTGTTCTCCACACAGATGCCCTGAAGGAAGTCACAGAAATGACCTCACAGCTGCAGCACAGCCTCATCCGCCTGGAAAACTTCCAGAAGCTTACAGAGCTGCAGCATGACCTCATTGGGGTAGACAATCTCACAGCACCTGGCAGGGTAAGTGCCTCTGCTTAGTTTTTAGAGCCTTTGCTGGTTTTATCTCCAAGGAAGTGCCTTTGAAGAGTGGATTTGCCATCACTGCCCCTCTGGTCTGTGTCACTTCATGTAACTGTCCCTTAGTGAATGCCATGGATGATGGGATCATCACCTTGCTGATATTCTGAGGAATAGATCAGAAAGATTCTGCTTAAACTCTGGCTCAGTTTTGTGTTCCCAGTACAGATACTGGGTGTGCTGGGGTGTGTCCTACTGGAAATGCACTCCCAGCTCTGCTTTTGTCTGCCTGGTGCAAACTCAAGAGAGCACAGGGGTGGTGAGAGCACAGCACTGGGCTGAACTGGTCTGGGTGCCTCTGTATTACAGGAGTTTGTGCAGTTCCTGCCTGGTTTTTTTGTTTCTTTGTTTTTGATATAAATACAGGAGCATTGCATGGGCTTTGGGGATGCTCTGGCAGTCACTGCAGTGGGATGTAAGTGTGATAGGTGAACTGCTGGTGTCCAACAGGAATTCTGCTCCTTTCCCCTCTCTTCCTTCACTGATTTAAATGCTGCTGCAGCAAGGAGCTGATTCATGTCACAAAAAAGGAAGCAAGGTGTCATTGACTCCAAGAAATCTGTTAGTGGTCATTGCTGGGCATCAATCAACAGCTGTGTACTCTGGGATGAAAATAAAATTCCCTCAAGTCAGGAAAGATCAAATATGGTTTAACTTTTCCTTTTCCACTGCAGGAGTTTATCCGGGAAGGTTGCTTGTACAAGCTCACTAAGAAGGGTTTACAGCAGAGGATGTTCTTTCTGGTGGGTGTTGCTCCTGACTTTTATAAACCCAAAGTCTTCAAGATAAAGTTGTTGGGGAAGTGTGTTTTTATGTACTTGTGCTTAAAATCAGCACCTGAGACTGAAAACTCATGCTAAGCAATGTTTTTAGAGGGTGTGGTTGTGGTACTACTCTCTGGTCAACTTGGTTCTTTAATGGCACAGAGTTTTAACTGAATTTAAAAAATTAATTTCCTCTTTTATGAGTAAACAAAAGAGAGGTTGGAAGGGTAGTTGGCCAAACTGGCTGAGAAATGGCATTTTTCATGCATCTACAGTGGCCTTTAAACAACAGATTTTCAAGGAGATGTCAAAAAAGATTTTCAAGGAGATGTCCTTGGCCCTGCCTGCTGCTTTCAGAGCACTGATTGTTCTCTTCCTGCCTTTCCAGTTCTCAGATATGTTACTGTACACAAGCAAAGGGGTCACAGGGACAAATCAGTTCAAAATCCACGGACACCTCTCTCTGCATGGCATGTTGGTAAGTGGTTCCATGTTGCACCACAGGGTTAAGGAAGTGGCTTTGCCTAAGGCAGGCTGAGGAAATCCTTCAGGGCACGAGGACCAAAGCCACAAACTGCTCCAAGGCAGGTCTCAGCAGCAACTGGACCCTGATATGTGTCAAACAGAGCTTTCTTTATCTGCAGGTGATCAGTCTGTTCCTTCCACGTTAGCCAAACAGCTGGAGCACACTCTTTTGCCCATTCATTTTCACACTGCTGTGAGAGGCTGATCTGGAAATAGGGATTTATTTACTCTGGTGTTTTGTCCCCCTGCACACACCTGGGCATGTAGTCAATGCTCCTGCCTCCCCACACCTTTTCTAACAGGATTGTTCTTTCTGTCTTTGGTTTGCAGCTGATAGTGCTTGACCCCCCGGTGAGTAATGAGCCAAATCTGCTCCAACCCTTCCTTTCCCTGCCCTGCTGGAAGTGCTGCTGTGCCCCTGCAGTAGAAACACACCATAGATTTCCATAGAGAGCCAAAATAGACTTGAAAGTAGCTGGTATTCATCAGAGAGTTGCTGTTCTGCACTCCTGCAGCCAGGCTGGAATCCTGTTTGACTCCAGTCCCAGCCAGCACAGGACAGTTTTAGTGTTTATTGGTGACTGAGCACTGATGAGAAAAATCTTTTCTTTTCCTGCAGGTGGAGGAGAGTGAGAATGAATGGTCTGTCCCACACTGCTTCACAATCTATTCTGCACAGAAAACCATAGTGGTGGCAGCCAGGTAATCCTGCTTTTCCTGTGGCTTTGATGCATTCCTTCTCCAGAAAGTTACTGCTCAAGTGGTGCACAGCCAGAGGGGTGTTTCATGCACCCTCTGGACTTCAAAATAAGCCCAGGACTCTTCACAGCTCCTTTTTCAGTGTTGGATTTTGAGAAGCAGCAGTTAGTTTATCCTGGGCTGATCCCAGGGTGGGCAGCAGGAAAGGGGTTGGGATTGTGCCCCTCTGCCCTGCTGAGGTGAGACCCCACCTGCAGAGCTGCCCCAGCCCTGGGGCCCAGCACAGGAAGGACCTGGAGCTGCTGGAGAGAGTCCAGAGGAGGCACCAGGGTGAGCAGAGGGATGGAGCAGCTCTGCTGGGAGGAAAGGCTGGCACAGCTGGGCTTGTTCTCCTCTCCTTCTCCTGGAGAGGAGAAGCTCTGGGGTGACCAAATTGTGGCCTTGCAGTGCCTGAAGGAGCTGACAAGGAAGATGGAAAAAGGCTTTGGACAGGGGCCTGTAGGGACAGGACAAGGGGGAATGGCTCCCCACTGCCAGAGGGAAGGGTTAGATGGGATATTGGTGAGAAATCCTTCCCTGTGAGTGTGCTGAGGCCCTGGCACAGGGTGTCCAGAGCAGCTGTGGCTGCCCCTGGATCCCTTGGAGTGCCCAAGGCCAGGCTGGACTGGGCTTGGAGCAGCCTGGGACAGTGGGAGGTGTCCCTGCCCTGCTGGAGTGGGATGAGATGGGCTTGAAGGTCCCTTCCCACCCAAACCATCCTGTGATTCTGTGATTCTGTGTTTCTGTCTGACCCAAAACACAAACAGCAGCAATAAGTTTGCCATTGTGTTTGTTTATTTGGGAATTGCCAGTGTCATCCTTCAAACCACTTCAGAAAACAAAAATCTAAACATACAAATGTTTTAGAGATCCAAAGAATGACAATTCAGAACATATGAATTGCTGTGAGGAGGGGACAGTTCCTGCAGAATCTCATGGAGGAAGCTGGGGAAAAATTAAAGGCTGACTTGGAAATGAAAACAATCCTTTTTCAGCCTCAATTATCCCTGTGCAGTGAGTTTGGTGCCTTTTTGTAATTAGGGTGGCTCCTACACCTGGTGTCAGGATCAGCTTTAGGAGTTTTTGTCTCTCTGCAAGTCTGCTGTGAAAACCCAGCTGGAATCAGGAATGCCAACAATGCAGGGTGGGAGCGCTAAATCTCAACCTTAAATCACAGGGGTTTTACTGCTTGCTGACCTGTTCTTGACAAATAACCACTACACTATATTTATAAATCAGGTGTGTAGTGGCACAGGAGCCAATATGTTTGGTATGCAGATATATTTTTTTAAATTCAAACCTAACACCTGAGAATGGAATTTATTATTTTTTTTTAAGATCAACCATTTCTCAGCAGCCGTGAGTGCTTGAAAGATTCCTAAATTTAGAAAAATAAATAGAATTTTTACCTTGTCATGACTTTAAAATAGCTCAAAGGTTACCTATCAAAAATAAAAATTGCTGCTAGGCTTAGACCACGTGTGGAATTTTCAGTCTAAATTAAAAACTTTCAGAAAAAAAGGGGTGGTTACAAAAAAAGAAATGTTGTAGCTATGTCTAAAGCCAAACCTGCCACTGTTGCATCCCTGTGGATACAGATACACCTTGAAGGGCTGGGAAGGTCTCACATTGTAGGATCCTGGGAAGGGGGAAGGAGGTTTCCTCTTCCTGCACTCTGGGTTTTACTTGCTTGAGATGTCAGGTGCTCTTTAAAAGATGGGCTGTGCTTCAGGCTGCCGTTTATCCTTCAAAAAAGTCATGGCTCATATGCCCCAGAATGTTCCAGAATTCCTCTCCTGACCCCTGCCAGCTGTCTGTTCGTTTTATTTGCTGTAGAGTCCAGGTGTTTAATTGTTAATTTAATCTTGTTTCAAGGCTTGACTATAGAGGTGGAGGCTGTATGAGGTCAGTTTCCCCTCTGGAAAGCTCCTGCTTTGGAGGAATTCTAATTTTGGTTTTATTTACCTAGTGGAATGATTCTGTGCCTTGTTTTGGGCAGTGACCTGTGCCTTCAGCCCTGGGCACAGCCCTGGGCTGGCAGATGCCCATTGCCCCTGCTTCCCTTGCAGCACCCGCCTGGAGATGGGCAAGTGGATGGAAGATCTGAATGTGGCCATTGAGATGGCCAAGAAATCCACAGAGAAATCTGAGATGCTTCTGGAAAACTCCGTCTGCAACCGCTCCAACAGTGAGTGCTGTTCCCTGCCCCCCTGAAAGCAGCAGATGTCCTGTCCTTTCTGCTTTGCCTTTTGTGAGTCTGATGACATAAATGACATATTTTTATAGTTCATATGATGATGGAGAATTAATTGGGCTTTGGCTTTAATCAAAAGAGATATCCTTGTCTTCCTAGACTGATGTTCAAGATAGCTTTAAATGCAGCAGAGATGCTCCCATTGCAGAGTTGTTAATTTTATAAGGTCCCTTATAAAGGGATTTTATAGAATCCTAAAAGCCCTCACATAGATTTTTCTCACTTTAACTAAGTGGTGAGTTTTTTTGTCCAAAATGTAGAGTCACTGGAGGTCAGCATTTACAGCCCAGTATTCCTGTGCCTGTCTGGTGGTGTTATGGCTGTACTGAAACATGGAGTATTTTTTCTTGGAGACCTCTGTTCTGTTCCTTGACTCAAGGAGCAGAACTGTCACAGCACTGACTCAAACCACTCTGTGATTTTATTCTAGTGGAAGGTGTCCCTGCCCGTGGCAGGGGGTTGGAATGATGAGCTTTAAGGTCCCTTCCAACCCAGACCATCCTTTGATCCTGTGAGCCAGCTGGCCCAGGCAGAACTGAGTAATGAAACCCAGACTGACGTGCTCAGAGTGGTGCAGGAGCTGTGTAACCAGTTCAGTGTGACATTCTTAAACATGGCCATGGCAAGAGAAAACCTCCTTTCTCAGGCATCCCAGCTTCTCTTCCTTTTCTATTGCACAGTTCACTTAAAGCACTACCCCGTTCTCGTCCCCCAGGATCCTCTGATGAGGTGTCAGTAGAGCAGGAGTCAGAAGATGACATTCACTCCTCCCGTAGCTCCCTGGACAGGCAGAGCCAGCCCCGTGCCAACACCACGGTGCACGTGTGCTGGTACCGCAGCACCAGCGTCTCCATGGCCGACCACAGCGCGGCCGTCGAGGTACCCGGGCCAGCCCTGGCCCCTCCTGCCCCCTCTGAGCCTGGCACAGCTGCTGTGCCCAGGGAGAGCGTGGCCACCCACCCCCTCTGCATGCTGTCCCCTGTCTGGCTGTCTGTGTGTCTGCTCTCCGTGCAGCAGGGCTTTGCTTGGGCAGCAGGAACAAAGCGGGGAAGGGTTAAAGGAAAGCCAGGATATGCTGGGGCTGAATTCTCCTTTGGGTGTCGCCCTGCTTTGCTGGAGGACTGGGCACTGGCACTGCTGCTGCACTGCTGGGCACTGGCACTGCTGCTGCACTGCTGGGCACTGCTGGTGCACCTCAAATCCAGGGGTTTTGGGACCCTCATGACAAGAAGGACCTTGATGGGCTGGAGCGTGTCCAGAGAATGACAGTGGAACTGGGGGAGGGTCTGGAGCACCAGGAGCAGCTGGAGGGGCTCAACATGGAGAAAAGGAGGCTCAGGGGGTGTTTTTTGTGGGTTTTTTTGGTTTTATTTTTGGGGTTTTTTTTAGAAAAGGCAAAGAAGGCTTTATTCAAAAGAACTGCGTGGTTTTTATAGAGTGGTACGATAGATTCTGTTCTATTGGCTGACTAACAGAAACATCTTTCTCATCCACTGTCTTTGAGAGGAACAGAAAAATAAAGTAGAAAAAAAACCACTACTTGCAAATTGTTTATAGTGAACAAGTTATCACATCTTTCTAGCTCCCTAAAACTTTCCACAAGCTGCTGTGAGAAATGCTTGCTGTTTCTCTCTCTCTCTGTCCCATGGCATCTCCAGGGGGGACCTTCTGGCTTTCCACAACTCCCTGACAGGAGGGGGCAGCCAGGTGGGAGTTGGGCTCTGCTCCCGGGGAACAAGGACAGGACAAGAGGGAAATGGCCTCAAGCTGCACAGTGGAGGCTCAAGTTGGGAATCAGGAGGAATTTCTTAGCAAAAAGAGTGGTTAGCATTGGAACAGGCTGCCCAGGGCAGTGGTAGGGTCACTATCCCCAGAAATGTTCAGAGAATGTGTGGATGTGGCCCTTTGCTAAATTGTTAAGTGGGATTAGGTCAAAGGTTGGACTTGATGATTTTGGAGGTCTTTTCCAGCCTTAGTGGTTCTATGATTATAATGGTCCCCTCTCCATGATATTTTCCTTTAGAGACTGACTGCTGTACTGAGCTCTGCTTAGCTGCTGTACTGCACCCAGAATTAAGGAGAGTTCAGTTGGAATTCTCTGCCCTTCCCTTCCTGGCAGGACTGAGCAGCCAAGTGTCTTTTCATGGCAGCATCATTTCATGCTGAGCAGAGATGTTCATTATGGAGGTGTTCAAGGCCAGGTTGGATGGGAGTCTGAGCAACCTGGTCTGGAGGAAGGGGTCCCTGCCCATGGCAGGGGTTGAAACCAGATGAGCTCTAAGGTCCCTTCCAACCCAAACCTTTTTGGGTTCTGTGAGCCACTGGTTCCTGCAGTCTTGCTGTTCCCCACAGTGCAAGGCAGCACTGGTGGCACATTTGGGCACTGAATCCTGCAGGTTTCGAGGCTGATCAGCTCAGCACTCCTTACACTGCTTGCAGCAACTCTGGTTTTACTTTAGGCAGCAGTTTGGCAGGGCAGGACACCTGCCTGGAGGCTGGGAAGACTTCCAGAAATGGGAAGGACCCTAAATAGCATGGACAGAAAAAGGAGGTCACTAACCTGACAAAAGCAATGGGGCAGGGGACTGCAGCTGTGTCTGTGCCTGCCTGTCCTGCTCTGCTCTTGAGACACTTGTTTAAGGGGGGTTAAACGTTTGGGCACTGGAGCTCCTGTGTTTTTCTGGTCGAGACTGTGTGCATCAGCTTGGTAAGGAAGTGCTGTAGATGTGACCTGGGCTCAAGGTACAGACACTGGGCACTTGAGCTGTTGTGGTTTCTGTTGGAGGGGCCAGGCCTTTCCCTGCTGACAGCTGGGCAAAGACACCAGCTGACAGTTCTGTGCATGGATAACAAGCCCACCCTGCTGCAGGCTCTGGGATGGAACGTGTGAGTTCCTGCACTCGCTCTCACTCTGATCTGTTCCATGTTCTAACACCGTCACTTTTTCACAATCCATTTTCCTTTGACAGCCACCTTTCTTGCATCACTCCTTTCACCCTAACATTCTATTTTTCTCTTTCTCTCCTCCTTTCTCTGCTCAGTTTTCTGCTCTCTTGCTGTTTCTCCAGAGCTTCCTCCTCGCTATTTGCTGGGCCAGGCCCAACGGCCCAACACAATCACCCATGTTTGTTGGTACCGGAACCAGAGCCTTTCCCTGTCTGATTACTTGTGCATGATCCAGGTAAAGATGCCTCTCACATGTTGTGCTGGTGGGGAGGAGCCATGGGATGTCCAGGAAAATGTCCTGCTTCCTAACTGCTCACGTGAGGATCCTCATCCTCAGAGGCAGACATGTACCACTGCCTTGTTAAGACAGGTTCTCCTGTTTATGCCTCAAAAAAATGGTTCTCTCTGTAAATCTGCCACAAATCCTGTCTTTTTCTCAAATTACAAAATTCCTATGCTGCCATTCCATGCCAGAGGCTTCCCTGTGCTGCTGGCTGACTCCAAGGCAGTGGTGTTCCCCTCCCTGCAGCCCCTTCCACGCCAGCTTTGCTTGGTGTAGCTGCCAGGTGTTGTTATCTCCCAGCTCTGCAATCCTCTGTGTCCTCTCCTGCTTTATTTCCCTTCTCACACAGTGTGTTCCACGTGGCTTTTCTGCATGTCAGAAAGGGTGGCTGGAAGGGAGGGACCCTGGTGGCTGTCACCATGCCTGGTGAAGGGACAGGAGCAGCGTTGGGCTGCAGCAGGATGGCAGCCTGTGATTTCAGGGAATTCTCTTTTCCTTCTGTGCCAGAACCAGCTCTCTGGGTATTTGCTGAGGAAGTTCAAGAACAGCAATGGCTGGCAGAAACTGTGGGTCGTCTTCACCAACTTCTGCTTGTTCTTCTACAAGACACACCAGGTGAGGGGGTGAAGGGCAGGGTCCTGGGGGCACCTGGGGATCCTGGGCTTTCAATCTCTGCTGTTTGAGGGAGAGCCCAAGGGGAAGAGGAGGCAATTCATAATGAAGCTGGTCTCTGAAATGCTGTGGGCATTTCTGTAGGGGGATAGAATATAACAAAATAAAGATAATGTAGAAAGTAATCTTACCCCTAAGGAGTTGCAGCTGGGCCAATTATAAAGATTAGGAACAGGCCTGACTTTAACAGGCCACAGCTGTGACCAATGAGAAGAAGAGTGCTATAAAAGGGTGGGGTGGCAGGTTGGGAAGGGAACTGGAGTCAGGTGGCTGCTTTGTGAAGAAGAGAGAGTCAGAGCCTAGAGGAGCTGCCTATGAGAAACACCAGAAGATATTAAACTTTTGAGGTAAAGAGACAACAGTATGGAACCCCTGTGATAAGATGACAACACATTTCCTGTGGAACTTAATCAGAATTTCCAGTTCTGATGGTGCTGAACTTGTGTGGGTGAGGGGGAAATGTCACCTCATGCAGTGACTGAGGGATGTGAGGGACACAGCAGCCTTTGGGCCTTCTTTGCCCACTTCTCTCTGTGCTGGGCTTCAGCTCAGCCTGACAGGCTCCAGGGATTTTTCTGCCCATGGTGCATTCAGTGCCTGCTTGATAATGAACCATGGTGCAGTGCAATTTTTTCATCTTATTAACCAAATAAGTTGTGATGACGCAGTAACTGGGTTATTCTGGCTTCTTGAAGAAGAAGGAAGAGGGAGCCCAGGAGGCGGCATTGGGCAGAGGAGCAGAAACAAATAACCATTAAAAAATGAAAAGAGTTGGGGGAAGGTTTAATTATAAACTGTTGGTGGCCTTGCAGAAGAGTTCTGCTGTTGTCTCCTGAGCAAGAGTGCACAGCCCTGCCCTGGGGCACACAGGGTGCCTGGCACTCAGGGCTGGGCTCTTGGGCTCTTGCAGGATGATTATCCCCTGGCCAGCCTCCCCCTGCTGGGCTACACGGTCAGCAGCCCTGTGGAGGCAGATGGCATTCACAAGGATTATGTCTTCAAGCTGCAGTTCAAGTCCCACGTCTATTTCTTCAGGGCTGAGAGCAAATACACCTTTGAGAGGTAATTTTCTGTTTTCTCTGTCTTGGTTTATAACCTGCTCTTAAATCAGTGGTTGATCATTCCATCCTCTTTTATAGTAATCAGGGAATGTAGGGAGTGATTGGCATGTGACTCCATTGATTCAGAATGCTGAACAATTGCTTTATCAAAACTATATTACATTATACTATATTAAAGAGATGCTATACTATACTAAATTACATACTAAAGAAAACTCCTGACTGTCTCCTGACAGTCAGGACACAGCTTTGAGTGATTGGGTAATTAATATTAACCAATTAATATTAACCAGGGAATGACTGGCATGTGACTCCATTGATTCAGAATGCTGAACAATTGCTTTATCAAAACTATATTATATTACATTATACTATACTATATTAAAGAGATACTATACTAAATTACCATACTAAAGAAAATACTAAATTAATTACAATTATTTTTATTGTAAATAAATTAAGACAATAATTACTAAATTCAATACAATAGCTAGTAATTACAACACTAAAGAAAACTCAGGGCTGTCTCCCAACAGTCAGGACACAGCTTTGAGTGATTGGTTAATTAATATAAACAACCATCACCAGAATCCAATTACCAAATCCCTTCAGGTAAACAATCTTCCTAACATATTCCACATGTGCAAAAACAAGAAGAGCAGCAAGTAGAGATAAGAATTGTTTTCTCTTCTTCTCTCTGTGCTTCTCCAGGAAAAATCCTGTGAGAGAATTATCTCTCTCTCTGTTCATAGAATGTGAATGCCACATTTTCTTTCCTCCTAGTCTGAGTGATCTTCCAGCTCATTCTCAGGAATAGCATTCCCTTCTTTTTCCCACCAATGATATTTGGAGATCCCTCCTCTGACAGAACCTTCCTGTGTGTGGGGGAGCTGGGGATACACCTGGAGCTGAGAGCTCTGCTTTGTGCCAGGAGTCTGGGGCTTCCTTGGAGCCAGTGTGGGAGGGGAAGGGCTGTGGGCTCTCAGCTCCTCCAGCTCTTGGGAGTCAGATTTCCAGGTTCTGGAAAGAGTTTTTTGGTTTTTATCTTCCATCTCTGAGAGCAGAAGTTACAACACAAGGCTGAGAGCAACAAGTGCAGGGCTCCCTTTCACTTGTCTGCTTTCTCTGTAATCGCATTTTATTATTACCCTCTGTAATTACAATTAATTGCTCTTAGGAACTTCCACAGAGTCCAAACTGTGTGAAATGCACCACAAAACTTTGCTGCTGTGTTGAGAACCCCTGCCCTGGGCCCTGCCATGCAGGGTTGGAGTGGTAGTTTTGGAATGTGGTTTTACTGAGGTGTCACATGTCCCCCTTCCCTGGGAGAGTGTCACACACTTGTGAACAGCTGAGGTATCAGCTACCTCAGCCATAAGTTGTGCTCTTTAATGCACTGGGCTCATGGTAAGGATTTCAGGGCAAAAATGTCCAATTCACAGTGGGTTTGTCTTGCTTTTTTCACTGTTGCTTTGCTTTCTTCCACAGAAGCAAGGCTGTTACCTATTTAGTAATTTATTGTTAAGAAAAGCAGTAATTATTATCAGCTTGTCACCCTTGATAACACTGAGGAGAGAGCACAGTGAGCTCTCGTGAGAGTTCTCTGGAGCTCAGAGCACTGAGGACTCATTACTTGGACAGGCAGCCACATTCTGCAGGGTATTTGCCATATCTCAAGGTGTCCCTTTGAAGAGTTAATTCTCCAGAAGACTTGTAAAAGCAAGAAAATGGCTGTTTTGGGAGGTTTGGGAAAGGGGTACAGCTCATAACAAAGCACGAGGTTCCCTGTGAGTGAGGGTTAAACATTTCTCATGTCTTTTCTTGGCAGGTGGATGGAGGTGATCAAAAGAGCCACCAGCTCTCCAGCCAGGTCGAGCCTGCTGCTGCCCAAGGAGAAGGACACTCACACAGAGTGATGCAGGGCAGAGCTGGATCTCTGCTGGCAACACCAACAAACAGGCAGGAACAGGAGGCTCTGGAGCTGGCAAAGGAAAGAGCCAGGAGGCTCCTTCCCCCCAGAATGGCAGGTGGGGCTGCAGCCAGGGATCACATCCATTCCCAAAGGTGTGGGAGAGGGTCAGTCTGTTCCAGCTGGACCTGCTCAGAGAGCCCAACAAGAGCAGTGCTGGCTGCACTATCATGGAGGGGTTCTTGTTCCATGGTACCTGTACAGTGACACCTTCACCTGCCCCGAAGGCCGGTCCCACCTCCTTTTACATCTTGACTGGATGATCAGCACCAATGGGGGAAACCCAGCAGCCTCCAGGGGTGCAGCTGGCTGGCAGCAGTGGGTGCCAGGGCTCCCTGCCCTGCTGCTGGTGGGGCTGGCAGCACAGCCTGTCCTGCTGCTGCTGCTGTAACATCAGCCTGCTGGCACAGCTGCCTCAGACAAACAGGGACACGCCACGTGCTGCCTCACTCCCAGCTCATTCTGAGCAGCCACTGCAGCTCTCCCAGCACAGCTCTGCTCCTCAGGAGCTGCCAAGGCAGCAGCTTTCCAGGCAAGCTGAGTCTCTGTGGAGGTGTTGGTGGATTGTGGATCGGTGCAGGGGGGTGCATGGTTTGTCCTCTGAACTCAATCACTGTTCTCATATCACAGCTCCAGTTCCTTTATCCCTTAGTAGGAGTTAAGTAAGGCATGGGATGGCAAACACTCTCCACTCTGGTGTGGGTGTTTTCAAGGCATTTAAGCACTGTAGGAGAACAAGCCTCTGAAAGTCAGTGTTGCTTGTGCTTTTGTCATGCAAAGACTTGTGAAAATCCCTAATCTTCTAGTTCAGCTCGGGGTGGGATCCATCTTCTGCTTCTCATGAAGGTGTAAAAGTCACTGGATTCCAGATGGAGCGTTAGTGTCTGTGGACTCTATTAAATTTCTGTATTAAATCTGAAATGCTTGCAGCTTGTTCTCTTTTGTACAGCTGTCACCTTTGGCTGCCTCCACAGAAGGACTGACATTTGCTAAGTGCCACAAGGTGCTGTTGGACGTGGCTTTGATGGCTGTGAGGACTCTGGTTTGTGTTAGATAGAAAAGTGTTTGTGTAGCAATGGAAGGAACAAGGCAGTGAAGCAGTGAAAGCAAGAGGAAAGTGTTGCATGCTGTGGGGATGGAGGAATGTGGAGATGCCATGGGACAGTGGGATGGACAGAGGCCAGCAGGAGTGTTCAGGTCTGGTCTCAAGCATTTGTGGGATGAGGACTGAGGGGAGGGGGAATCCAGAGGGATTTTCTTGCTTGGCATTTGCATCCTCGAGGAGTGACTGCAGACCCAGCCTTTGCCACTGCTGTTACAAAGACCATTGTCCCATCTAAGTTAAATGTACTTAATTTATTAGTGTCTTCATTTATTATTTTTTTAATTACCTGTTGTAGGTGTATCCATGTGGATTGATTAGACATGTTATACTGTGGCTGAATATGACTGTTCAAAGTAAATAGCATCTTGGTATAAAACTCTCTCAGCCTTTTATTCCTGAGCTCACCATCCCCATTCCTGGGCCCACCATCCAGGTTCAAGTTACT
Organism: Molothrus ater; assembly: GCF_012460135.2. Taxonomy (NCBI): domain Eukaryota; kingdom Metazoa; phylum Chordata; class Aves; order Passeriformes; family Icteridae; genus Molothrus; species Molothrus ater. Next base: position 4,284,428 of record NC_050487.2, read on the forward strand.
CAGTAGTTTTCCACAGCTCTGGATCTCAGCTCATCCTGTACCAAGTGCTCTCCATCCAAACTGGGGCTCCCACAGTGAGCAGGAATCTTCCCTTAAGGTCTGTGGGCTGGTGAGTGATTGATCCTTTTGTTGCTGCTGTGCTGAACCCACAGCTCAGCATCTCCCTTGAAGATGCAGTGGCTGAGTGGGGTCTCTAAACCAGGAGCCTCTGGGAGGACAGCAGGCACCTCAAGTCCCTTCTTGGTTTGACAATGCTGAGCTCAAATGTCTGTGCATTTAAAGTGCAGGAGCACAAGCCAGGAAAGCCAAAAACTTTGGTGTTCCTGGCAAAACTGCAAGCACCTCACCTCAGTGAACTTTACCAATGGTGCAGTGGGTTATCCCCCAAGATGGAGACTCCACCACCTCCCCGGGCACCCCTGCCCCACCTGGGCCCAAGAGGAAGGCAGAGGTCCCTGGTGCCAGTCTCACCTGAGTCTAAAGACTGCAGGTAATGAACAAACTCCAGCAAAGCCCTGCAGTGCACTGTGCTCAGTGCACAGCTCTACCTCTGCCAACAGCAGCAAGGACTGATGTGCCTGCAGCTGCTGTCCTTGCACACTCAGCACTTGGCTCTGGGGTCTCTGTTACAGATGCATGAGGAAGATGTGGGGGAGGACCAAGAAGAAGGCAGAGAAAAGCAGCTGGAAGCAATCCTTTTCCCCCAATAACACAGTTACACCAGCCTCATTGGTTTTGTTACTTTATTGAAAGTGGCAGATCCCTTTCAATGTTTTTGAAAACTAAACCCATTGTTTTTGAATACTGGGCAAAGGGGTGGGGATTGTTTCCTTTAGAAAGTTTCCTCATTACACTGCAGAGCATGTGAGGAACAACACGGGTACCTTATCAACACCTTTGCTACTGCTGTGAACAGCAACTTGAAAAGCAGCAGGGGCCCTTGTGCTGGCCTGCAGCCTCTGCCTTCCCCCTCTCCAAGCCTCCTGTCTGTACATTACCTTCTCCTCCTGAGGGAAAAGTGGGTTTGTTCTGTTCTTCCTAACTGCAAGCTCTGAGCACAGAACACTGCCCTGCAGCAGAGAGCCAACAGCAGCACCTCTTCTCTACTGTACAAGTTCATAGTGTTGCTGAGCCTGGCTTTATCCATCAGGATAAATAAATGACAGTCATAAGGTAAAGAACACCCTAGACCAGGAGCAGGGAACGTGTGGTCCCCCTGAGCTACTTGCAGCCCAGCACTTCAAATCTGCAGGTCTGAGTCTAAGTACCAAAAACCAAGCCTTGTTTCTAACCAAGTGCCTGTCATTAAAAAATGCTGAACAGCTCCAGCCTTTGTTCTCAGTGGCTCTGGGGTGAGCCAGCCCATCCACACACAAACACCCAGACAGAAAGAGCTGGGTAACTGAGTTCCTGCTGACTTCATGGCAGTCTCTTCTCAGTTAGAGAGCAGCTCTCTAAGCAATCTCACAGCTATCAGGGGTTATTCTCCTAAGTCTATTTTTCTAGACCTTTAAAATGTAGATTTAAGATCCATGTGCTTACCTGAATTAAAGATTTATAAACCAGTATGATACAGAAAGCAAAGCTCCTGGAGATGCTCTGCTGGGATACCTTCAGCAGCCAACACAGCAGTGCATGCTGTAATTTCTCTGCTACCAAACACCAGCCCAGCCTGTCAGCTGGAGCAGAGCCCTGGCTGCAGTGAGTCTGAGGAGCCACAAGGGAAGGCTGAGAAGGAGAGGGAGGCCTAGAGCAGCTTTTGGGAACTCCCAGCCCTACCCCACTGCTGTGAGCCATCCAGCTTATGTCTTCCTGTAGAGCACAGGTTTTTACACCAAAAACTGCTATTTAGTGTCCCTCTGCCCTGTGAACCAAAGCCCTGCACTGTTGTGTTCCCCCACTCCCCTTTTTTACCCTTCTGCCCCCTGTGGGCCTGCCCAGCTCAGCCCAGCACTGCCAGGAGCACCAGGAACTGCACAGCTCCCACAGCAAAGACTCCACACCCGCTTTGCCTCCTGCTCCCTGCAGACCCAAGGCAAGTTCTGCTGTTGCCTGAAGTAGATGAACTAAGGCCTAACACAAAATGATGTCCCAGAGCCAAAAAAAGAACAATCAGCAAACCCTCCTATGAAATGACAGGCTGGGAAAGAGCAACCGTGTATCAATCAGCTCAGCTGCTGCAGCACTGGGCAGTGTTGTTCCTTCTGTGTGAAGGGCTTCAAGTGATCCTCCAGAACAACTGGAGAGCTGCTCTGACTCTCCCAGAGGCCCTAAGTGCCTGGAGAGCTTCCCAACATCCCTGCACTCACACAAGACTGCTCACAAACACTTCTTTAGGAAGGGCAGGAGACTAAACCCATCAGACTTGCCTGTGAAACATCCATCAATGGAACAGAATCTCCCTTTTTCCAGCAGCCAGGCATTTACCAGAAACAAGCTGTGAATCAAACCAAGCCAAAATGGACACATCCATTGTAGGAAAACAATTAAAAACTGCATTGATTACATTGTAAAAACAATTAGACCACCCATCTCGGGTTCTGCAAAAGGTCTAAATTGTACTTGCATTGCAAACCCACCCTGGGTTATCATGGAAACACGGCTAACATGAAGGCTCTGAAATGTCCTGGGGTCCATCACAATGTCACATCCAACAGATGGTGGTCTGGATTAGAGATGTAGTTCTTATGAAGCTGGAAAAAATCCTTCCCCCCTGGCAGCAGCAGCAGCAGGGAAGGTGAGTGTCAGCGGGCAGAGCTCAGGTGGTTCCGACTGTGTGAAAACCTGCAAGGAAGAGGGGACAAGGGACACTGGGCAGGGCTGCCTGGCTCTGTCCCCACTGCCACTGCCAGGTTCTGCAGTCCTGACAGACAAAACCAGCACTTTTAGCAAAGAGCCAGGGTGGTTTGGCGCTTCCTCAGGCTTTTAAGATTCAGTTTCAACCTAATAAGAAGTTTTCAGCACTGATGTTTTATGGTAAGAAAGCAAGCAGGTCCTTGAGGTTTTGCAAGCCCCTCAAAAAAACAACTATCTTGTGTTTCTGCCCTGTGCAGCAGTGTCATTTCTGGGCTGACAGAAGTGAATGATGCTGGAAGCTGTCTGCAGTCACCCACACACATCTACCTGCACCTCCTGCTCACTGTGCCTGACACAGTGGGGATCAGTGAAAGGCTGGATTCAATCTTGGACACCTTTTCCAACCTTAATGATTCTCCTCTATTCAATAGGAACTTGGATTACAGCACAAACATTAACCCACCAGAAAGAAATGCTTGGAAAGCCTGAGTTCCAGGGTGTAAAGACTGTAGAGTTTGGGTTGTGTTTATAGGGGCAGCCAGAGCACAGAACAGCTTCTTTTGCTATGGTAAAACACTCCCAGCCTGCTAACCAGGGAGGAGCCAAATGTTAAATTTCTCTCATGGTAAGGAAAGGGCAAGATTTAGGATAGCCTGCTGTGAAAGGGAGAAAAGCCAAATTCATGTTAAATAAAGCTTGGTAAATCTGTGACCAGGTTAGCTGTGCTGGTACCTGCAACACATGGATGTGACTGGACTTGGTGCCAGCAATGGAGCCAAGTTTGACCCAGCAAAGAATTAAATTCTACCAGACTACATTCCTTCACTGGTTTAATAAGTAATTCTTGTAGGAAAAGTAGACTTTTGTGTACACCTAAAGGTGGGCAAGCAGTGACTAGCTGCACCTAGTGCTTTAAAGCACATTCCCTGCAATGAAACAGGTATTTATTAACAGAAACTTTCCATCCCAGAAGCAATCCCAGTGAGATTTTACACAGTCCCTGCTGCCTGGGTAGTGAGACCAGCAGGACACCATGTGTACACAGATACATGTGCAAACTGAAATGAGCAGCAGCATCTTTCTGTGCCCTACAACATCCACCCACACTACAGAAACCTGTCCAGCATGAGGAAAAGCTTCTGAGGCAAAGGACCTGTTGCCATTAAATGCAAGCAGTTAGAAGAAGTGCCAGAGGAGCTGGGAAGGCACTTCTGTCTGTGTGGACTTTGCCCAGCTGTCAGTGGCAGCTCCACCCCAGGGCATGCTCACCTTTGGACCCGCTCCACCATGTGTGCTATCAGTTTGTCAGAGATGCCTGGGCAGGACTCCTCGGCCAAGCTGAAGGCATTCTCCAGCTCCTCCATGGCTCCCACGTTGCCTCCAGTCTGCTTGTGCTTATCTTTGAGCTGCAACCCAGAAACAGAGCATTGGGTCCTCATTTTGTTGCAGAAAGCACTGGACAAGAAGTGCAGCACTCACAGTAAGAACCTTTCCCACCCCACCAGGGTGGAGAAGGGCACCCAAACTCCACTTAAATCAAAAAGAGCTCATTTGTAGGTCAGCAAGGTAGAAGTCCAATGTCTGGGCTTCAACTTTGTCTCCAGGTACTAATGGCAATCAAAGCCCTTAGCTATCAGGATGCGTTCTTAAACTGACTAAATGTTGTAAGGAATGGACCAACAGCCCTGAAAACTCATCACAGCACAAAGAACTCCAGGTGTATCTGAGGCAGTACAATCACCTTTGCTGCTAATGACAGCCCAGCACCCAGACACACACACAGGCTCACAGGCAGGTTGGGCAGAATATACCCAGTGCCAGGAGTCAGTTACCACCTCTTTTAACAACCACAAAAAAGTCTTGAGTTGCTTCTAGTGACTGAGAGGCCAAGGCAGAAAACTGCCACAGCAGGGATCCTGAGCCCCTTGGCCTCCAACACTCCTCTCTAAGAGAGCTTTACCCAGGGGGCAGGGGAACAAAGTCCACACACCAAGACCTCCACACACAGCACCTGCAGCAGTTCACATCTCTCATGGCCTCTACTTGCACAAGTTTCCAGTTGTTAAGTTGAAATAGCCACAGCTCTGTCGAGAGGGAACCTGACAGGTCTCTGGTGCTGAGCCTGAAGGAGGCTGCTGTTGGAAATCCTACATTTCCACCCCCAGCAGCAGCTCCCCACCCTCTTCCCACAAGCTGCTGATCTGACAGCCCCTTCCCCAGGGCACCAGCACACAAGGAGCTGAACAACAATCAAGAATCCTGCTGAACAAGCAATATCTGGTCCAGTTCAGTGAAGCTCTCATTAGGCCCTGCTGATTAAAGGGCTTTACATAAGCCTTGCAGTTCTTTCCCTCAATTCTAGGATCAGCTTCCCTGTTGTTGGAGCTCACCTTTTCTCAGAAAGCAGAGCAGTGTGAATGCTAATTCCCAGCTGCAGGCATTCCTGTGCACCAAGTCCCTGCTGGGAACAAACAGTTCCCAGCCAAAAAGAGCCACTGCCTCCTCAGAGGGGCACTGTTCCCTGCCACAAAGCTGTGGGAACAACCCACACACACCTCTGCTCAGTCAAGAGTGGCAGGGGCATGGAGGGCAACTCAGTTACTCATCAAGGACGCTGATTTCTTAGGCCAAAAATAGCTGTGATGCTAGAGCAAGGATTTGATGTGTACCTACCAAAGGCTGCCTGCCTCACAATAAGCACAGGGTCTGTCTGTCCTGGAGGTAAGGAGTCAGTTTGTCATCAGCCTTGGATGCCAAGCCCCTGAACTTCAGCTTGCCCAGCAGCCTGTGATGGGAGCAGAGTGTGCTGGGCTGTCTCCTCCCATTGCAGAGGAGCTCTCTGGAGGTTTGCAGGAGTTAAGAGCACTGCACTGAGCTCAACCTTACCAGGTTTAAAAAGTCATTTTACCTCCCTGCTTCCAGATTTGCAGCTGCCCACACCTGTTAATGGCTCCTCACGAGCTGTTCTCAATGTTAACATCCAATAACTCACATGCAGGAAAGGCAGATGAAAGATTACAAACAACATCTCAGTCAGATTTCCATTCACAAAGCCCAGCTTCAGCCCCTTTAGGGAATGAGGGGATCAAGCCTAGCTGGTTTAAGATGCAATCATACAACAGTGAGGAGGACCAAGTTTTCTCTACCAATAACAAAGAATAACATACAACCAGCAGAGAAGCAGATTTCCAACCTGGAAAAGTTTTCTTTCAAGCCCCCTCTACTGCACACAAAAGCCAGGTTATTTCTGAGACTGCCCAGAACCTTCCTGCTCCTCATTTTGCTCAGTGAGATTTTCACAGCCAGCAAAAGTCTAATCAAAGGAAAGGGAGATCAAAAAAATGGGGCAAGGGAATCAAACCAGCAAAAATGAAATGTCTGAGAAGCCACTTCCTGCCTGGAACTGGTGCAGCAAGGTGAGTAAGGAAAAGCACAAACTGCATTTACAGTCACAGCCCTGAGCACTCTGCCCCAGGAGGCTCCTGAACTGAACAGGGACCCAGACATCAGTGACTGTGCTGCACAAACAAACTGCATCACAAACCAGCACGGTTTGAATGTGGCTTCATCTCATAGCTCTGGGCCTGCAAGAGCCAGGTCAGTGCCCATGGAGCACAGAGAGGCTGGTTGGATACACTCCCAATTTCCAAAGCAGAGCAGTCTCAAGAGTCTGCTGTTCAGAATGACCTCTGGTGCCTGCCATGCAGCAAACCCTCCTTCCACAGAGCAGCAGACCTGGGAAAAGAGAGTTAAGAAACTATTCCTGGGAAAAGCACAGCTCTCTGCTGGGCCATGCCATCAGGATCCAGAAGTAGAACTCCTCAGGACCAGGAAAGGGTGTCTGTCAGCAGCAGCTCAAGAGCAGAACCCTGACATGCAGCATCTAATTGATTTCTTCCAAAGCATAACCTCCTTTCCTGCCATTCTGCTGGAAAGAGCAACCAGAGCTCATAGCCAGCAGCCACCTTATGATTCTCCTCCTCTTCCCTGACAGCATCAGCCAGCTGGGAAGGTGATGCTGATACAGACACCATCCTGTCAGTAATGGCAGCTCTTACTCCAACTCCACATCCCCATCTAGAGCACAAGGCAGGGGAACTTGGGTCAGTTTTCTAAACAGATTTTCTCTGCCTGTCTTAGAGAAGCTGGGTGGCAGGGAACTCCTTGGTCTTGGCATTCTACCAACAGCAGTCTGTAGAGATCAAGAAATGGTCTAGTAACCAGCAAAGCCCATTCCTGCTTCCCACTCACCTTCCCCTCAGGAACTCTGCCATGGACATGCACAGTGACAAACAGATCAAGTCTGCTCTAACAAGGGCTGACTTCAGCCACAGAGTCTGGAGCTGTCCAGGCATCAGCAAGCCTAAGATGCACTTAAGAGACAAATACTCCTCTATCAGCTCCTCACCAGAACACAGATTGCCAGAAGGGTAATGCCTTTCTTCCAATACAAGTGTTTTCAGGAGGACACACCAGGGACATACTCACTTTCCTCACATATGGTCAAGCCCTCTGAACTGGTTCAAATGCTTCAGAGTCCCTTAACCCTACTAGACACCTCTCCACACCTCCCTTCTGCAAATCCTTCCCATTTATCTATGTCAGGTATCTCTTCATCTCCAATCAGCAGAGACACCAAGAAGGTTCTACTCACCTCCCCAAAAACTGGGTGAACAAGTGTGGAGAGACACTGTGACCGTGGCTGCCTCTTGATGGGCTCAGTAGGCTGGAAAGCAACAAGAAGAAGTTACAAGCACAGGGAAAAGCTGTGCAAGGGCACACGAGGTACTCAGCCTTTGTGAATTCACAGCACCTCCACAGCAATCCCATCACCAGCTCTTGGCAAAGCCACAAGTCACAGTACCCTGATGATGTGGAAGAGGCAGCTCCAGCACCAGCCCTGGTGCCAGACTGAAGTCAATTACAGACAGAGGATGAGGGCCTGGTGGCTTCCCCAAGACACCCAGTCCACTTCAGAAAGACCAGACAGCACACAGACCTTCTGGGAACCATGAAGAGCCATTCCTTTGTGCAGCTTGCTCAAGGAATTGGGGCGAATGGTTGGTGGGAATGTCCAGATTGGACCCTGGTCTCCATCCTCTGCATCTCCATCACTGCAAATGAAAAGGGCAAAGTCAAGACAAAGCCTCAGCTCCATACACTGGGGGTTTGCCCACACTTTCCCAGAATCACAAGTTCTCCCCACCTGACTGCCATATTGCTGCAGGCCTTCAGGCTTTTCCCTATCTGAGAAAATATTCTGAAGAGAAACCACTTCAGTCTCTACTACACCTATACAGCATCAAAGAGATCTGAGCTAAGTACTACATCACGTTTCCAAATCACCACATCACCTCTCTGATCCAGCCAGCTTGAAGAAGTTTCTAGTGCTAGTTAAATTTAGGAGAATTTCAAGACAACCCAAGCTCACAATGTAAGGGGGCCAGACTTAGATGTCATAAGCCAATTTCTCTGAGTGCTTGGTCACTTGAGTGCTGCCACAGGTGAAGAACAGCTCTGTGACACCACTCTAGCAATGAAGTGCCCTTTCCCCACCCAAGGCCCATAACCTGACTGTCCTGCATGGCAGTGCAAAGATTTCCCCTGAGTACACATACACACCAACACAGCCTTTGCCACAGTTCCTAAAGCCTGGAGCTCTTGTAGTTAATGAAGGGTGCATAAAATACAGGCCACAAGAGCCCTGTTCTACTGGTTACAGGCAAACTAAATGTTTTGTGTCAGTACTCTGATTCCTTACACTCAGCAAAGAGACTCCACAGGTTAAGACCAGAACAGAGTCCCACTGAACAGGAGGTACCAGCACTCACTTGCTCCCACAAACAAAAGCTCCAAGGTTAAGATCTCAGGTGGGAAAAGGAGCTGAGCTGTTTGCAGTAGGCCACCTGGGGCAAGCAGGGGCAGCAGGGCATCCCTCCATGCAAAAGATGCACGTACATATCAGAGTCACCAGAACTGGAATCCTCTCCGTGGCCCTCTGACTTCCAGCGCTTGAAGCGATCGATGAGCTCCATCAGGAACGAGGTTTTCTTGGTGTAGCGTGTGATGAATTTGTGCTTCAGCAATTCTTTAGCTGTTGGCCTCTGGAGCAGACAAGGAAAGCATGTCACATCTAACCATCCCTGCACACTGAACACGCACTCACTGACTCCTACTGGAGTCACACAATATCCTGAGCTGGAAGGGATGCACAAGGATCATCAAACCCAACTCCTGGCCCTGCTCAGGACAGCCCCCAACAATGCTACCAATCCCCAACAGAGTCCCTGAGAGTGTTATCCAAATACTCCTTGAATTCTTGGCAGCCTTGAGGCCATGACCACTGCCCTTAGGAGCTTGTTCCAGTGCCCAACCAGCCTGTGGGGGAAAAGCCTTTTCCTAATATCCAACCTAAACCTGCCCTGACACAGCCTCATGCCATTCCCTTAGGTCCCACTGAGGTCATCAGAGAGAACTGATCAGTGCTTGTCCCTCCATGTCCCCTCATGAGGAGTCCTGCCAGGCTCACATGTCCATCCTGTAAGCTCAGCAATTCTCTCTCTGCAATTCTGGAACCTTCCTGTTGAAGGCATTTTTGGCCTCTGCTGGCCTTTACCCAAATTCACAGTGGGCAGCAATACTCACAAATCTAGGATCCTTGTTGAGGCAGGCTTCCACAAACTCCTTGAAGGGCTTGCTGTGGTGACCCTCAAGTGTTGGAGGGTTGTTTTTGGGGATCAAGAAGAGAACCCTCATAGGATGCAAGTCAGAATTTGGAGGCTCTCCCTTTGCTAGTTCAATGGCTGTAATCCCAAGGGACCAGATGTCTGCCTGGAAAAGAGAAGAAGAAGAACACAGAACAGCAAGGAACAATTCTACAACATGAAAGCACAGTTTTAGGACAGATAATCACATAAATCAGATGGGGCATTTCATGTCTAATACACAAACTTCTCTAGCAGACTCTGCATCATAACAGAAAGGAATAATTCCTGCAGTAAGCAGCACTTCCAATCCCTGCTTCTGTCCTAGCACCACCTCATGTATGGCAGCCCCAAGCAGCAATCCTGCTCCCAGCTCACCTTGAAGTCATAAGCAGACTGTTTGATGACCTCTGGTGCCATCCAGAATGGAGTCCCCACAAAGGTGTTTCTCTTGATCTGGGTGTCTGTCAGCTGTCCAGCCACCCCAAAGTCAGCCAGTTTCACATCTCCTTGTTCTGAGAGCAGCACATTGGCAGCTGTATGCACAAATAAGAAATTAAGCCTGCTGGCTTCTGAATCACCTCCAGCCCACACAGAACTGAATACTGAGCAGAGCCCTCCTGTGGGATCCTCCTTCACCCCAGTGATAACCCTCAGCCTGATTTCCAGCCTCAGATCCATTCTCATGCTTTGAACTCCACTGGGTAACATGGAACAAGCTCAGGCACTTTGTTGGATCAGAAGGGGAATATTGGTAAGGTAGGAGCAGGAAATAGGTGTGAAGGGCCACACCATCAATTAGATGCTGGCCACACAGAGAAGGGAGGGTGTTGGAATATGATCCCAATATTACCAGGTGGAATGTGCCTGGGCTTGTCTGGCCCTTGCTGCTTGACCAGAGGTGGCAGCTGTGGTGTTTCACCCCAGAGACACCTTTGGCTGGCTGGATGCTGCAGCTGGCACTTGGAACAAGTCCAGGCAAGCAGGAACTCAGGTTTACCTCTGGTGGAAAGGCTTTAGGCAATGGTGAAGGAGAAAATGAGATGGATTCTGCTGTAGGGTTTGATCCAGAGTTTTATTCCAGGGTCACAGATCTCTGAATCTTGTAACAGCTCCCACAGAATCGTGACCACGTGGTCCCAGTGTCCTTTCAAGCTCGGGGGCAGGGGGAGGGAAGGGACAGGTGAGCCACCAACCAGGTGGGAGGGGGCAGTCTCAGGGGACAATGACACTTGGCTAGGCCAATGACCCCAGGGCTGAGAAGCATCTTTTGAACTTCACCAACCAGACTATGCCCTTGCTGGAATGTTAAGCCTGGCCCTTGCTGGAATGTTAAGCCTGGCCCTTGCTGGAATGTTAAGCCTGGCCCTTGCTGGAATGTTAAGCTTGAGGAACAGCACTTAGCAGGAGGCAAGGGGAGGGAAGGGAGAAGGTATTGCCACACCTGGGAAAGGACTGGGATAGCCAAAACAGGACATTGCTTCACACTGCAACAGGAGGGTAACACAGCCTCTAATGCTCTTGATTTTTTCCCAGAGTAGCATTCAGCACAGGTTAAACAGCAGATCCTTCTAAAGAGCTCAGGGCCCACTCTTGTACTGGTTCCCACTCACCCATAAGACTGTAACATTGTGCAAGTTTAGGAATGAGGGTTTCATCCTGAGACCCTACCTGACAACTTTCAGCATTTCCCCACCACTGGCAGCCAACACCCCTACACATCTTGCAGTGCTAGAAACATGCAGTCTCACATACACAACAAAATCTTTTCTCCCAATCTCCCTGCGTGAGGTTTCTGTGCCCTGACTGCTCACACCCCCTCCTGCAGTGGGTCAGAGCAGTGAGCATCTGGCACTGGCCCAGCTCCACAGCTCTGTCCCTCCATCCTCCTGCAGAGCTTCGATGCCCTGGGCTTGCTGGCACACTGCTCTTTGAGAGGCAGATGCCAGCTCTGTACACCACACGTGGCCAGGGACTATAAAAAACAGCAACAGGATAAGCTGACACAAGCTGCCCTGATTTTCTAGGGCTGTGAACCCTGCGTGAGGACAGCTCACTGCTGCTGTGAGCTACAAGCACAATAACCAGCACACACCCCCTTGGGGTCCAGCAGAAAAGCAAACGTCCAGACACAAGTCAGCTAATATCTGAGCATGCCTTTCACTGACTCCTTCACTTCACTCCCTGACTTGTCCAAGCTCCAAGTGCCAGAGGAGAGCTACAGATCCTCACTGTTACTCTAAACCCTAAAGACATGAAAAGCATGAGTTGTAATACAGTGATAAGCATCAGATTCACAAAACAGCAACCCAACAAGAAAAGCAACACTGAGAAAGTCTTTGAAACCTTGCAGATTATGGTGAATAAAATACCTCTGAGTATTATGTTACTAACATCCATTACAAGAAAGGGAGCTGAGCTCTTCAATCTTACCTTTGATGTCTCTGTGGATCTTCCTCTCTGAATGTAAATAATCCAAACCCTTTAGGATTTCTCTCAGGATAGTAGCTATGTAAGTCTCCTCCAGTGGTCCTGGCTTCAGCTAACAGAAGGCAGAAAGATGACTTAAAAGAGGGTGACTGATGCCTTGGGTTTTCCAGGCTCTCAGTTTGTTACTTGGGAACCTTGGCCAAGCAGGAAGCACCTTCTTGCACACCTGATTTAGGTGCTACAAGCAGAATGCTGGAGTTTGCACCTGGCAGCATTCAATGGCAAAACTTTGGGGGATTTTCTGCTAGCCTATCAGTCTTCTAAAGGTTTCCCAAACAAACAGCAGTTTATCTCTCACTTTGGCCTGGAAATACACTGGCTAACAGAACATTTTAACAGTTTCTCTTGTTCAGGTCTCTCTGCCAGCATGCAAGTACTGAATTTCAGCCTCTGAGACATCAGCCCTCAGGCTGTGGAGTACTGTATCAAAGCTCTTCTCCTTTCCATCAGTTCTCTTCTAACCAAATCCTGCCTTCTCAGTGCAACAACTGAGGTTCTGACACTCAGATAACTTCTGCTGATGACAACACCCCCCTACACCTTCCTCCAAGGCACTGTAGGCTCAGCAGTTTTCCCTACATCATTAGTTATCTCTCTGGAAAAATGGGCATTATTGTCCTAAAGAGAAGAGAAAAGTGCTGTGACAGAATACAGTGCAGTGGACCTTTGCCTATGGGTAAATTCTGCATTTGTATTCTGTCAAAATTTGGGGTAACTTAATCACAGACCATGTCCTTACTGAGCTATGCAAGCACTGAGCAATACCATGACTCTGACTAGGTGAAGTACAGATTTGCACTGCTCAAAACCAACTGGCTGTGCTCGCTTTTCACTTCACTGGCTCTTTCCATCATACAGCAGCACAGCATGCTGGACAACAGTGCTGAGACAGCTGAGCTCCATGAAAACATTCCCTCAGTCCTGGGATAAGCATGACCAACATGTGTGTCCTACACTGCTTACCCTTGGGCACAGGGCTGCCTAAATGATGGAATGTGGCAAGTGAGTGTCTGGCTTGTGGGCATTTCACAAACCAAGTCTTCAGTCAGTATTTTTCATAGTCCAGAACTTGCCACTTACTCACCAAGTCCAGGGCTGAGCCTCCTCCCAGGTACTCCATGATTATCCACAGCTTAGTGCCCTGCAAGCAAGAGCACAAATCAAGAGCAAAGGCAGCAATAAAAGCAGACAGAAAAGTGAGACATCCATGAGGCAGCAAGACACAAGAGTAGTCCTGTACACAATCCAAGAGATGCTGCACACTGCAGCTCTCAGGGGCTTAAGGAAGGAACCCCAAGCTCCCTCTTTTCTGCTGACACAGCATTACCTGCCTCCAGCACATTTCTAACTCTCAGTCTGCAGTTTTACGTAGGCAAGTGCCCCTACAGGCACCAGACTGCCCAGCCCATAGATAAGCTTATTCCTAGGCTGGAGCCCTTTAACATCTCTGCAACAGCTCAGCCAGCATAAATCCTTCTTGGCAGTGGCAGGGGAGCATTGCAGCTTTTGATCTCATTAAGAGAGCTGCCAGCATGAAGGGCACAATCAGCAAGACACTCTTATTCCTCAGAGAACAGATTCCATGCTGAGGTTCCAGGGTCTCAACAGAAGATAAGCAGCAGGTCCATGAAACTACAGCAGAAGGCTGAGAAAATACATTATGGCCTTTGAAAAATAAAGGAGGAATATTCAGGACTCAAAGAGTTCAGGAACTGTTTGCTGCACTGTTACATTCACCTCCAGCAGCCAGCATGCATAGGCCACTTCTGATCAACACTTCCATAGGGATTCCTAAACCTGCTCTCAGTGGAAGCAGTATTAGTACTCCTACATAGACTCAGTTTCTATTCTTTTCACCATTTCTGATGGCGTAGTTTCAACCCCCTCTTTTTTTCAGAGGCATACATCCCTCAGTGGTACTGCCTTAACACTGTGCTATTCTGGAAAAGTATTCCATCAACTTCCTTTCCAGAGCTGTCAGACCAGGGAAAGTTCAGTCTTCAACAAGTAACTTGCTCTTCAGTGAAGTGCCCTGCTCTTGGTACCACAAAGGACAGGGCACCTCATTTCCATGTGCTTAGCAAGTGCCTTCAAGCCCAGTCTGCTCTCAAGTGCCCATCAATGCAGTGAGCAGAGGCACCACTGTTCCTGTGCCATGCTGCCACTCACACATCCCTTTGCAGTGCCACATGCCACCACCCACTGCAGCATCCACAGAGCAGCCCTCCCTGTCACCATCACATTTTCTGAAAAATCCTCTTTGCCCAGGATTCTTCTCCTGGGAAGCTGAGAAGCCTCAGAGAAAAAGGAAAACAATATTATCTCATTTGTTTCTCCTGTGTTTTGTTGCTTTGGAATGTGGTTTGGAGATTGTTTATCCAACAGGTGATTGTTTGATTGGTTTCATGTGAATTGTTTTTACTTAATGACCAATCACCATCAAGCTGTGTCAGACTCTTGACACATGAGCTTTCATTATTATCTTCTAGCCTTCTGTAAGTATCCATTAGTGTAGTTTAGTATACCATTCTTTAATATAACATAGATCATAAAATAATAAATTAATCTTCTAAGAACATGGAGTCAGATTCATCTTTCCTCCCCATGATGGGGCACTCAGAAAATACCCCACCTCCCCATTCCCAAAGCCCTGGCAAGGAACCAGCCTGGTTTGCTGTACCTTCAAGTAGGAGCCATAGTACCGGGTGATGTAGGGGCTGTCACACTGGCTGAGCACGGTGATCTCCTGCTGAATGTCCTCAATCTCATCCTCAGCCTCCTCCAGATCAATGATCTTGATAGCCACCACCTCCTTGGTGCGGTTGTCGATGCCTTTGTACACTTCCCCAAAGGATCCCTTGCCAATCCTCTCCAGCTTGGTGAACAGCTCCTCAGGATCCACCCTGGAGTGCTAAACCATGACATGGGAGAATTCCATCAAGTTCCCAGGCTGCAGAGCACCACACACACACATACAGCTCATCTCCATATCTGTGCAAATTGATAAATTCACCTGAAACTCACCTATCTTAAACAGTCTTAGAAACTTAGCACAGAATATCTCCAAGATTACAAGTGAAGAAACCTTTCCCACAGGCTTTCCAACCCTGCAGACCACAGTGGGGGAGGAAAAGGAGGGAAGCCCAGCATGAGAATGTCAGCAAATGGAAAGTGTCAGCTCCATTGGGACAGGGCTGCTCAAACTGCAGGCACCAACTGGTGCCTAAGCAGCTCCATGAGCAAGCATCTGTTCACACTTCAATACAGACCAGCAAGGGCTACCAGAACCAGATTTCTCCTGGAGATCTGATGAGAAAATGAGCACAAGCAAGAAGCCATAAAAATGTTTCCCTAGTTAGACTTCCTGCACTCAAAGACTGAAATGATTAGAAAGATCTGCACCCTTCCCTACTTGTCTGGAAGGTGAAATATTACAGTAATATGAATTCACATTTACTGTCTCCTCTGCTGCAGCCTGATTTCCAGGCAGCTCCCAGCCCAGCTCTCCTCAGATGTTTGCAGATGGAGCCTCACATCTTTTGGAAGGTCAGCAGCAAGGAGGAGGCAGGAGAGCAGAATGGACACTCCATCTTCCTGAGCCGCTTTTCTATACCAGCCTCTTCTCTAGCTGGCACCCTCAGATGCAAAGGCAAATAGCATCTCCCTCAGTAGATAAGCACATCAACTAGGTAGTTACTAACAGAGAAATACTGATTTTTAACAGCAGCTGCACAGTTAATTCTTCACTAAGGTATGGGTAAGAAAGGGAATAAATCACAGTCACTTCCTCATGCTATTTCATTCAGTCCACCTGCACACCAGGAGGTTCTTCATGCCACTACTAGTTTCATGCTACTAAAATGCTCTTTGTGATTAGCTTTTCTGCCTTTTTCTTTAATAGTTTGAAAAAAAAAACCCCTGGAAAATATGGCCTGACCTTAGGAAGCAGCCAAGCCATTAGAAGGAATTTTCCACACCCAGAACTTCTCAGTCTCACCTCCAACACGTCACCCAGTGCGAGTGCTCTCTCACAAGGGCCTTGAGTTGGCAGATTTTATCAGAGAACACAGAGGCTGCATTTTTCCATCTCACACCACGTTCTAGCAGCAAGCCATCACTGAGCAGCCCAAGGTGTTGCTTAATGATTAAGCCAGTCTGTCATCACAGGCTGTTTGCCTTCTGTGCATTGCTGGAAGCCAGGCCCAGGTGAGTTTTACAGGCAGCTCACTCAACAGGATTTCCACACAAACTCCAGCCCAAGATATAGAAGGATAACTAAATACCCTTTTGCATCCTAGCAACACCCAAACAGGCTGTGCTTTGAACAAATGCACTGGAAACAGACTAGAAAGGATGTTCAGAGATAAGAACTGGAGATACATAGCAGAGACTGGAGAGAGGGAGGTGGGGGGAAGAGGATCTGAGCTTGAGAAATGTGAGGGGACAACATGAGAATGATGACCACTGGCAGGGAGGACAGTCTGACTAGTCCAGGCTCACTACAGACCAGGAACACCTGTTGACCAACTTGGAGGATGGGGCAAGAAAGTGCCCCAAACATTATTGTGCACAGTGACCTACTGCACCCTAAAAATGCCTACAACACATCAGCCACTCCCACACATCAGGGAGAAGGGAGAGAAAGAAATCAGCTCCTAGAAGCACCTGCTCAGCTCAGAAAAGAAACACTACCCACATGAATACTGCAGGGAAGCAAATCTTCATGAAAACATTCCTCCCCTCCCATGTAACTTTTCCATGAGGTAAGAAACAGCAAAGTGGAAGTAACTGCTCCCCCCTCAGCTTGGTAGGACACATCAGAGAATCAGGACTGATTTCTCCAGATCAAGACATCAAACATTGGCTGTGGCAGGCAGCTTTAGGGACAGCCACTACTTTATGTGGCAGGCTCTGTAATCATGGACAGCTTTGTAAACAGCCCTCCAGACTTGGATGTTGGTTTATCCTGTTTTCTGTAGAACAAAAGTTCAGGTATGTGTGGTGAAGGAGACAAAGCCTCTGACAAGCACACAGAAATTTTGCCCAAGAGACTCAGGAGAACAATGTAACTGATGGGCAGGTGAGACAGGCCCACCCCCATTAGGGTGGAAATATTAGGACATTGGATTTACCTTCCCAATACTGACCTGGAAATGCTTTAGAGCACACAGGTGACAGGGTAAGGGTCTGACTCTGCAGAGAGCCTGAGGATCAACATCCCTCGACGCACTGGCCAAAACTGCAGAAATCAGACCCAGCAACAGAAAGAACCCAGAGCCAGCAGAGGGCCAAGGGGTACAGAGTCATTCCAGCCACAGGTACACTGTGACACACCAGACACTGCTGGAGGAGCACAGTTTGCTAATGAATTTCTTCCCTTTCTGTAAGAGGGAGGAGGAAACAGGACCATGCCCAATTCAAGCAGGTCAATGTCTGCTGAAGAGCACACCTTGTGAATTACCACTGTGGACACCACAGAAGAAACTGCCAGGTGGCATTTTCAGCAGCTCTGAACTTCCACAACAAACTAAGATGCGCTGTCTGCAGGACATTGGTCAAAAGCCCTTGTCCATTAAAAAAAATCCAGTTTGAGACACCACATGGTGACCTGTGCTGACAAAAGAAATGCTCAGATCTGTGGGCATAAAAGCCTCAGCACTCATGAAAGAGCAGCACAAATGCAGTTCCAGCAGGAATGCTGAGCTATGGAACTGCACTGCTCTGTCAGGAGAGAGAAGGATGCACTCCATGAACCTCCTGACTCTCCCCTTCCCCAGCACACCTGCAGCATGGTGAGAGGTGTAACAAGCACCAGCCCTCCTTCTCCTAAATATAACTTATCTCAGTACCAGTTATCTTGTCACAGAACCACCCTGGCTGGAAATCTTCTGGAATTGCAGTGCTACAAACACACCTGGAAACTTCATTAGTAGGAAGCAACAGAATCCAGATGAAATGATTTATACCTGCTTAAATGAGCACAGATAACCCAAAGCAGCTTATTAGGACCTGTCACCTTTGCAACTGCTCACCAGCTTGGGTTCTTCCCATTTTTCTTCCACATTCACAGAACCCATCAGAGCTGAAAAACAGAGCTCCAGGTCAGCAGCTGCTCCTTGTTCTACATGTAAAGCTGTTAAGGGATGATCTCTACATTGTAACTTTTTCCTTGGCTGACTGCTTGTTACACAGCAGTTCTGAAGCAAAAAGCCTCCTGCTGTTCCTGTCCACTGAGAGCAGTCAGGCTCTGGAGATGGCTCAGGCAGGCCTGGGCAGGCTTTGCTTGGGAGGGAGGGCACACAATGCACCAGCTCAGTTGCAAGGGCAGGAAGGGAGTAAGTATGAGAGGGATGATGACAATTTCCTGGTAATGTGCTCCACTTCTGCCCTCTGGGATCCAATCTCACAGCACAGGAAAGAAGGATGCTCTGTCCTGACAGGTGTGGGAGTGTTTGCCATCCTGACTGATGATAGCATGTTTTAAAACAGACCAACTTGCTGCAGCCATCAGGAATTGCAGTGTGTTATGAGACAGGCCTGGCAGTAACACCAGCTGCTTCATGGGGAAAGAATGGTTTTGGCAGCTCTGGCACCTCCAGCTGCTGAGACATGATAGCCACAGTCTTTGAGAAGAAGTGGGTAAGTACTAGAGAAGAAGGGTAACTATCTGCCCTCATTTCAAAGCTACTGCCTGAAAAGATAAGCTGCATATGGGGAACAGAAGCAAACACCATTTGAAGCAGCTGCAGATCTTCTCTCTGTGCTGTGTCCAGCTGGATTTTACTCTCAAAATATTCAAGAGCAAGGATCATGCCTGCATTTGTTGCAAAAAACCACTGAGGGGTACTTAAACTCTTCTGGAAATGAGAACTCCTTAATCTGGTGGAGGTTGGAATTGGAATCACTGTTCTGTATGGGAGAGCTCTGCAACAGAAGATTGCCAAGGCCACAATAGTTTATGAGCTGAAGCTGACCAGGAATGTAGCAACTTCAAAGGGTTTGTGTGGAACTGCAGCCACATTTAGAGTTATTTCTGACTGCAGCACTCTCCAACCAGCCAAACAAACAAACAAACAAACATAATTCTGCTCTGCCAAACACAGTGGAAGAAGGAAGTTGGTTTTAACAGAACTCATCTGCTCTTGTTTTTCCCTCATTGCCTCCTCTGCTCCCCAACTTCCCACCCAGCATGATGAACACTCACCTCTGAGCTACCAACAGTCTCTGGTGAAACCAGCTTTGTATCTGGAACCACTGAAAGCTTCCCTGTCTATATGAAATCTGTGCATAGCTCTCTGCAACTGCCAAAACCTGGGACAGTTTTGAATTTCTGGAGTACAGAAAAGAGGGAAGTTTGTGTTCAACACTTTGAAACACTGTTTGTCTGAAACTCCCAGCTCTCTTCACAGATAGTATTCTTTTGCTTCAGGAGATGAAGCATTATGTAGCCAAAAAAAAATCCTAAATGGCTTCTCCAAGGCCAGGTAAGGAACAACAAATCTAGAAACAGAGCTCAAATCAGAGCTTTAAACATAGTAACTAACACAAATGCATCCCCTGGCAGGTAGAGCTTCAGAGCAAGACCAGAGGCCTGCAGCGCTGTTTGTTCACAGCACAAGGGAGGCAGGGAAAGAGAGGAGAACCAGCTGAGGCGGGAAATGGCAGCACAGAGGCAGAGCAGCCTGGGCAGTGGCCTAAGGTGACTCTGCCCATCAGCACCAGGGCTGAGAATCAAAGACAAGCCCAGCCTCTGACAGCCCAATGCAAGTCTTAGTCTCTTGGTTTCACAGCACCTCTCGCTGCTCCCTAAATCCCAGGGAAGAAAACTTCAGGGCAGTTCCCACTGCCCTCCCAGCAAGCCTCAGTTACACCAGGGATTCCTGAAAAGACTGGAGGAATGGACAACACAGATTGGTTCTCTATTCCAGGCCCAGACAGTCATGGGATGACAGGGTCTGAGAATGCCTAACATTTCCATAATAAATTCAGAGGTGAAACCACCAGAATGCTGATAAGCTTCAAGAGTGAATGCTGTGTGCAAAAAAAAGCTTCAGAGCAACCTCCTCTACAGCTCCAGAACTGTTTTCAGCCCTAATCAGACAGTATCCTTCCCTTTCTCTCCCTCTACAGTGACTCAGCCAGGCATTATATTTACATTTAATTCCACACACACTTTGGGGAAACAGTTGATGTGAAAGACAGCAGGTAAACTAAGGTGCATTGCAAATCAATTTTAAAGTAAAGGTTCAGAGAAAGCACTAGCTCAAACCACTAAAGCTTTTAGTAATTCTACACCTAGGAGCAGAACAGAATAATGCCCCAAAACATGGTATAAGAAGGCCTGTGCTCAGTATTGACATCTGCCAATAATCAAACACACCTCACAACCAAATTCAGAGGGAAGAAGATGCAAGGCAATACTATTAATGTGGATTAGCTTTTAGTCCCAAATCCTGGCATCATCTTTCCACACTCATTTTGTGAAAATGTCATCACAACAGCAGCATTTAACCACATCCACGGAGGCTGAGATCTCTTGGAAGAGTTATGACCCAGTATCAAATATCACTGCCTCGTATGCAGCAAGGTTACAGGCACCGTTTTTCTGAGACTAATGCCATGAACACTTTAGAAAGGTATGTAGGGCCAGCACACACAGTTTCCTACTCCCATTTCTAGACTTCCCCTTCCAAAAATGCTCAGAAAGCCACTGACTCCTGTCTCCCTAAAAAGAACACACTTAATCCCAGAGAAAGGCTCGACAGTGGGTGAAGAATTCACTTTCTGTATGGCTGGCAACACATCACTATCAGCCCAACACCAGGTACAGAGTCAGGCACAGGTCAATCAGCTAACAGGAGTAAGCTGAGACCTGTGCAACAGAGATAAAGAGTGGCAAAAAGTGATTTTCTGGTTATTTGTTTGAAACCCTTGTAATCAAGAGCAAACACCATTGTGTAAACCCTCGAAGAGGGTTTTAAAACAAACTTTTAATCACCACTTACCTGGCTAGCAAATTCTCTCAGGTGAGCCATGCCTACACGATGGGGTTTTTTGCAAAATCAGGGAGGATTAGGATGTTGCAGCACAGCGGGAAAGTGATGATTTCTCCACTGGTCAACTGTGACAAGCAAGAACACAGAGCTCTGAAGTGAGGTTCTTGGAAGCTGGCTCATTCCCCTGAAGAGTTATCTGCATCTTTTTTCTCTCCTTCATCTGAAGTGCTCCTTGAACCTGCCAGCACATTCTAAGGATGCCGGGCCCTCCTTGCACACCACATTTCTCAATTCTTTGCAGAAATGCCTTCCAGATGTGTCAAGGAACCTCCCTCTAATGTTACACACTGACCAAGTCCTGGGCTTCATTTTCCCTGCCATCACCTCAGCACGGTCCCCAGTATTATAGGTAACCCCACAGTTCTATTGCCTCACCACCACTCCCAGCATCATCCTCACACAGCCCTTTTCTCCTGCTCCTCCTCAGCAATCCCCTCACTGGGAGCGCTCCTCTGCTCCCACTGTCCCTGCTACAGCCACTGGCAAAGCTCAGCTGCTCAGCACACACCTTCCTCTCCAGGGAGCACTAACCCTGCACCTCACACCTTCCTCTCCAGGGAGCACTAACCCTGCACCTCATACCTTCCTCTCAGGGAACCCCAACCCTGCACCTCACACCTTCCTCTCCAGGGAGCACTCAACCCTGCACCTCACACCTTCCTCTTCAGGGAACCCCAACCCTGCACCTCACGCCTTCCTCTCCAGGGAGCACTAACCCTGCACCTCACGCCTTCCTCTCAGGGAGCACTAACCCTGCACCTCACACCTTCCTCTCCAGGGAACCCCAACCCTGCACCTCACACCTTCCTCTCAGGGAGCACTAACCCTGCACCTCACACCTTCCTCTCCAGGGAGCCCTAACCCTGCACCTCACACCTTCCTCTTCAGGGAACCCCAGCTCTGCATCTCACACCTTTCCCTTCATGGAGCCCCAGCCCTGCACCTCCCCGGCCGCTCCCCAGTTCTTCTCAGCGGCCCTTCCCTCCCTGCACCCCAGCCACAGCTGAGCCCCAACCCAGCCCGGTCCCTCGGCCCGGCCCTCTGCAGGCCCCCCGAGCCCAGCATCCCCCGTCACGGTGCGGCCCCACAGCTGCCCTCCACCCCCACTGCCGTCACGGACACCTCGTCCCGCCTCACACCTCAGAGATCTCCCCCCCTCCCGCGTTCCCCTCGCCATCATGGGCTACTCAGCGCGCCCCGCCCGGCACCCTCACAGTCCCTCTGTGGCTCATCGCCGCGGGCCCGCCCGGCCCTGGGCGCCGCCGCACCTACGGGCAGCGCGGCGCGACCGTCGGGAGCGCCATGCCGGACCCTGGCGCACGGAGCCGCCGCCGCCCCGGGCTGCTCCGCGACACCAGGCGCGGCTGGGGGAGAGCGCCGGGCCGGGCGCAACAACACGGCGCGGCGGCGGGGGAGGCCGCGCCGCGCGGCACGCCGGGAGATGTAGTTTCCACGCCGGGCCGCCCGGCAGTGAAACCGAGTTTCTGGACTGCAATACCCAGAGTGCCGCGCGCGCAGCGGCGGGGCGGAGCCGCAGGGCGGGGCGGCGGCGCGGGGGTGGCTGGGGCGGGGAGTCCTGAGGCGCGGGGGGCGGGCGCTGCCCGGCCCGGCGGCTCCGCAGCCCCCGCGCTCTGGCGGGGAGGAGGTAACGGGACAGCCGCTCTTGTGCTCCCAGCCTGGCCTCACGGGGCTGTCCTCTCGCCAGCCTTTATGGGACTGTGCCCGGGGGCTCCCCGGGTGATGCCAGGCAGGCCCGTCCTTAGCTGTTGTGCCCGCTGCTCGTCGTGAGGGTGAGGAGCTGTCCCCTGCCGCTGCCCCGGTATGCCAGGACCCCGGCAGGGCGGGAGGAGGAGAGCCAAGGGGACCGGCGCTCCCTCATGGCCTCGTTCTCTGCGGGGTTGGGTTTTCCTTCACGTGCTGTAATGTCAGTGACTGATTCACGTTTTTCAAAGGAAGAAAAAAAAACTAACCCATTTTTTTTAGCCTTTTACCAGGCAGCTTTAACGCTGGTCCTGCGCTGAACAAACCAGGCACAGGTTTTCCCGTGGTGCTGACACACAAAGCCTTTATCACAACCGGCTGCTTCTAATGGGGAGCTGGTGCTGCTCTGAAGCACAGGTGAGCTGTAGCAAGAGGAGCAACCCTGGTGTGAAAAATGTGTATTTTATAATTGGCGTTTTGCAAACATTAAAATGAATGTTATATGTGTTATGTTAGAAAGTTATGCTGTATTGATTTTCTTAAGTAGTGTGTTAAATATAGTTTTAGGTTATAACATAATGTTAAAATAGAAACTATGCTATGTGGGATACTTTTTTAAAAGAGAGGAACGAGGTACTCCCACTGAGATAGCAGCCACAGGACACCTAAATCTTGCAGAGAAAAAGAATTTATTGTTCACTTATCAGAAGAAACGAACTTCTTCCCACCTTGCTCAGCCCTGAAGGCGCCGTCAGGATTCAGAGGAAGAAGCTGACACTGATGGGACAGAATCCTGTGTTAGAATGGCATTTATGCATCATGTAGGAGGTGTATAAATATGCAACAGGTTATTGCTTTTAAGAGTTAATCCTCTGTTAATATGTGTCCTTTTTTGAGCTTATTTTGCCCAGAAAGAGGTACCTGGACTGTCTGTAACTATTTGTTTCTATTGTCTCCTGTTGTCCTAATTCAAATTGTTCAAATTTTTATTACTCTAATTATATTACTATTTTTATAGCCATTTATTACTATTAAACTTTTAAAATTCTAAAAACTTGTGATTGACGTTTTTCACACCTGGAACTGTTGCTGCATGGACAGATGGGTCTGGCAGCAGCCAGCAGCTCCCCCACATTGCTCTTATTCCCTCCTGCATTTCCTCCCCCATCCATCTCCCTTCTCTTTCTCTGCCCCGATCAAATCAACCAGCACTTTGAGGTACCTGAGTGAAAACATCAAATGGAGAGAGTACAGCTATCAAAAACTCCTGCAGTGAGATTCTGGCTTTGTACTTAAATCAGCTGTGCCTCACTGGAAGGTTTGCACAAAGTTCTTGCCTGTTGGATCCTAGGGTTTCTGGAGCTGTGAGTTGATACCTGCAGGTCCAGCCTTCTAGCCCCACAAAATCTGACCATCTTGTCTCATAAACAGGTGAGACATGATATTCCAACCTGACATCTTCACTATTCCAACATGGCACCTTTACTTAGGAGATCTATGAACAGACAGAAACCAAAGCTTCATGTGAAGAGGAAAGCACGAAGAGTGAAGTTCTGCTCTGATTCTACTGCAGCAAGGACCAAGGGGTGAACTGTTCTCTGTCTGAGTCCCTGGGTCTGTTACTTAATTTGACCCCAGTGCCTCAGCTCTCCACCTCTTGTCACATTAATTTCAGTCATTAATTCAGCCACTGTTGGCATGAGGCCAAAGGGCAGAAGTCTTATGTTAATTAATGTGTTATTAAGTCTGAACATACACACAGGAGCAGCAATTAATTTATTTTGTCAGTTCAGGATAAGTCTTTCCTAAGGGTGATTGTCACGTGGGGTTAGCATGGCAATTCCTTCTGAAATTGCTGAAGCTGCCTCAGGAGCACAGGACACAGAGGGGCTCAAACGTGGGCTGCTGTTTTTCCTCATCTGCCTCATAGCCTGTTGCTCCATGGATGGGGCAGGAGAGACTGTGTGTGGGATTTTGGTCTGGCCACCACATGGAGGAAACCATTTATGGATCAGCAGCTGGTCACTTTGGACACTTTGGTTGGGTATTTTTGGACGAGCTGGGGTACAGGGCATGGAGATGATTGCTCTGTTGTCAGGCAGCTGTTTCTGAGCCTGTTTTGTAGGGAGAAGATTATTAATGTGCTCAGAAGAATGCAGAAACAAATGCTGACCCTGGGGAAGCAGGTGTCCCTGACTTCTCCAGGGCTGTCCATAGCATGCTTGTGTCCACCATCACCTCCATTTGATTTCCAGAATGCATCAACTGGAGTCAAAGTCTTGCTCCCTGGTTTTCAGTCAGTGCTGTATTTATTCCTAGCAGGCTAGTTCTCTTTCTTTTATTTTTTTTTAAGTATTTTGAAATTAGCAATTGTGACTACAGAACAATCATACTACAAGTTGAGGATGTGTGTGAAGAGGTTTTGGATGCCAGCCTGGTTTGCTCTGTGATGGTGCCAGCAGATGGCAACAGCGCCCTGCAGCCCCGGCTCCTTGCAGCACCCGCTCGGTCACCGCAACAAAGGCTGCGCTGCCCCTGCCACATCCCCGCTGCTCTCTCACTGCTCCTGCCACATCCTCGCTACTCTGTCACTGCTCATCCCTTTCCTGGGGATCACAGCCGCTGTGTCACGGACATATTTCATGAAAAATCCTTTCGTTAGGATCTTTTCTTCCTGAGAAGCTGAGAAGCCTCAGAATGAAATGTAAACAATAATTATCTGCTGCTGTGGAATGCAACAGGTGGATCTTTGATTGGTCTCATGTTTTTAATTAATGGCCAGTCACAGTCTAGCTGTCTCAGACTCTCTGGTTAGTCACAAGATTTTATTATCATTCTATTCTTTTCTATTTTTTTCAAGCCTTCTGATGAATTCCTTTCTTCTATTCTTTTAGTGTAGTTTTAATATATCATTCTCTTTTTATATAATATATATCATCAAATAATAAATCAGCCTTCTGAATCATGGAGTCAAGATTCCCATCTCTTCCCTCGTCCTGGAACCCCTGCAAACATCACCACAGTGCTGCATAAAGCGCTGCTCAAAGCCAGGAGCTCCAGGCTGCTCACCCAGCCTTGAGGCTGACATCTCCCTTCCAAAGGAGAGAACAGCAGGCTGGGTGCTGGAAATCCTGTGCCTGGATCTCTGTTCTGGGACTCTGAGCTTTCCTGCTGTGTGAGTGGGGTCAGATCTGGTTCGATTTCTTCCGTCTACCCTGGGTACCACATTAAAAATTCAGCACGGTGAGGGTAAACCAGCAGAGAGTGGAGTGCATCGTGGAGGGTGACAATAACTGTGCAGGGAGATGGGTACAGTCACCAGGTGACTGGGGACATGGTGGCTGGCTGATATCAGGTCTGGCACCTTAGCTTTGGAGTCACTAAGGGACATGTCAGGAGATGACTTTTGAGGTCCCTTCAAACCCAAACCATTCTATGATTCAAACAATTCTATGATTATTTGCAGCAGCAGCTTAGGCACCTTGAGAGCCCTGAGAAGTGGTAGCACTTTCCTAGCATAAACAGAGCTGTGGAGCAGAGTGGTTAGCCCGAGAGCTGGGTGTTAAGTGCTCTCCCTAAAGGTAGAATTACTTAGCAGGATAGATGGGGGTCAAACTTCCCTGTAAAATGTGCTGCAAGAACAGCTCTCTTGGTGCTGTGGTGCTCGTTTGGAGAGGAGCTATTTCTGGCTCCTTTTGGATACCAAGAGGCTGGAGTGGTTTGTGACTGGAGTGGAATTGTGGAGAGCAGTGATGTGGAGGAGCACCATTGCTGCATTATGCAGTTAAACACTACTGCTATAGGAACAGAAGGCAAGTTATCTTCTTGACAAGAGGATCCTTTTGAATCTGTCATGTTCCCAGGGCATATGGCTTTGCCCAGTGCGAAGTGGAGCCTTCGAGCCCTAGCAAAGAATGCACTTGTACAGAAAGAAGCGAGAGCTGGACTCATTGGCAGTTTTACTCTTTGTCTGGACTTGGCCCCTGAGCTTCTGTAGAGCAGATGCTAGCCAAGCTCATGCCAAAAGAGTCTCTGCCTGAGCTTGCAAGCTGCATTGACAGTTTTAAATGGGGATGTTCTCCATAGTCACCTTGCTTTTTGGTGAAGACTTTGAAGTGCAGCAGTCCCTTACCTGAATTCTAGGAGCAGAGAGCACTCTGAATCTAAATTGCTCTTTCCTTTGGTGTAAGGCACGGGACATTAGTTCTGCTCTATTTGGGTGCATCACAGCTATTGATAAGTATAATGTGATTATTTTGTTTTGGCAGTAATGTCCTGCTCCAGGCCTTACATGGTGCTCACTGTAGGAAAGCCAGGGAGAATTCAAAGAGAAATCCATACCCTTTACAAGACAGCTCAGTGTGAGCTGGTACTGTGCAAATCCACTGGCTCTGATGATGGCTCTTCAGACCTATGCTTGTATGGAGACTGCAGCAGGCTGTTAAAGCTACATCAGTCTCCTTCCTGCTTTCAGACTCTATCACTACAAATCTTGCAATATTGGCTGCACAGGGCTGATTTTTTGCTGATAGTGTGGCTCTTAAGGCTGTCTTGAGTGTTGAGCAAAGAAAAGAGCCTTTATCTCTCAATCTTGCTGGCAGAGTGGAATAAGCAAGAGTGATGCTTGCAGCTGTAAAGCTCAGAGTGCAGCTGACACTCTGTTGGCTCAGCAGCCCTTTGCTTCCCACAGCAACTCATCCCTAAATTAAATGATGGCTCCTCCAAGCCCAGAGCATGGAATGCTTGTTTTTCTGGGTAGTGGTAGCAGGCAGTTCAAGAGGGCTGAGCTGAATTCTGGGTTCTTGCAGGCCTCTGTGCTGTGCAGAGGCAGGAATGGATGTGGCTAATGTAATTCTGGAGGGATTTTTGCTTTGCTGCTTATTTCTTCTGGCTGCCCTGGAAGCTGTTATGCAGGTGAGTGGGGAGAGCCCTGTTTAACAGAGCTGTGAGGGATGGCTGCTGGCACATGGTTTATCTGGGTGATGGACCTGGCACTCACTGAGCACTTCAGGGGTAGCTCCTGTCTGGTACCATAATCCCTATGAAAATTGTTTTAAAGGCTCCTTGAAACAGAGGAAAAAATGTTCTGCTGGAACTGATAGCATGGCATTGTGCTTTTAAACTGCAGCTGCTAAATGTGGTTGAATCCCCACTGATTTTTTCCACCCAGAAAAATAAGGAGAAAGATGGTACTGTCCAGAAGTGCTGGAGAAAATCAGCTTGTTCTGGCTGCCTATTGCCTGTGCAGATTGGCCAAACACCTATTTTCTCACTCCTGTCCCAGTTAGGAGCAGGAATACTCAGCTGTAATTCTGGCAAAACCACACAGTGTGGCCACATGTGTGTTTGCAAAGATCTCTGCAATTCAAAATGATCTCCTAATTAATTCTGAGGTGCTTCTGACCCCTCTGTGTTCCAACTTTTGCCTGTGAAAATTGCATTATGCCTTCTGTGCTTGCACTGCCTTAACTGCTGCTTTGTGAGGCCAGCACAGTATGTGTGAGCCATTTGGAGAGTCCTGGAAAGGAATCTCAGGGTTTCTGTTGTGTGTAGAGAACTACAGTGAAGTAAAACCAATGTAGTGCTGATCCCTGGGTCTGAGTTCAGCATGCAAGGTTTCATGGACAAAAACCTAGAGGGGATGTGACAGCTGATATTCCCCTTTCTGACAGCATTTTTTCTTACCAAAACATGTTTTTTCAAGGCATTAAACTAGAATATAACACTAAATAAAACCAATTGTTCAGATTCGTGTACTTCAGAGGAAAGAACTGAATCTAATCTGAACTGAGTCCATGCTCCCATTAACTCCCAACATACCTTGTGGAAGGGAAAACCAGAAATTAATTAAAGCCTCCTCTTTTATTTCATAGAATAGTTCAAGTTGGATGAGACCTTTTAAAGGTCCTCTAGTTCAACCTTCCTGCAAAGGCAGGGACATCTTCAACCAGATTTGTCCAGAAGCATTTTGAAACAGGAAGATGCAGGTATCTGGTTGAGTTAATAGTTGCTCGAATTAGGATTCTGGAGAGCTTTCTTTCTGTTTTCAAGCAAGGTAGCAAAGCTACCTGCTCTTTTAGCCTTCTTTGTGTTGAGGGGCTTTGTGCCAGCATCAAACTTGTGTTCATTAGTGAGCACTTCCTTGGCCTCTGCTGGCTGGGCAAAGCCACATTAACCTCTGTCTCCTGAGGTCCTGCAAGGTTCACTCATCATTTGTGTAAATCACTCCATTTACATAAATCACTCATTTATGTAAATCACTCCAAGCAATTGCTGTGTGGGCCTGATGAACTCACAGCTGCTTCTACAACTGAAGTCACAAAGATTATATTTCTCCTAAGAAAATATTGTGTGGATGTTAATGCCAGCAAGAATTGGTATCCTGCCTTGGCTTCTATCCAGAGAAACTGGTCTGTGCTTTCCAGGATATGAGAAATTGAACCTTAAGTGAAGATGTGCTTTGGGAGTTGGTGAGAGACACTGTCACAGACATATTTTATGAAAAATACTTTTGCTCGGATTTTTTCCCCTGAGAAGCCGAGAGGCCTCAGAAATGAAATGTAAACAATAATTATCTGCTGCTATGGAATGCAACAGGTGCATCTTTGATTGGTCTCTTGTGGTTGTTTTTAATTAATGGTCAATCACAGTCCAGCTGCTTCAGACTCTCTAGTCAGTCACAAGATTTTATTATCATTCTATTCTTTTCTATTTTTTCAAGCCTTCTGATGAAATACTTTC
Source organism: Molothrus ater (assembly GCF_012460135.2). NCBI lineage: Eukaryota > Metazoa > Chordata > Aves > Passeriformes > Icteridae > Molothrus > Molothrus ater. The sequence continues at coordinate 4,313,916 of NC_050487.2, forward strand.
TTCTATTCCTTTAGTATAGTTTTAATATATCATTTTCTTTTAATATAATATATATCATAAAATAATAAATCAGCCTTCTGAGACATGGAGTCAAGATTCTCATCTCTTCCCTCGTCCTGGGACCCCTGTGAACACCACCACAAGATACAGACCCTGTGCAGGTCTGTGTGAAGCTGCCTTTGCTCTGATAACTCATGATGACCAGCATCTACTTCTTTTATATCAAGATTGCCTATTAAATTACTCATCTGCCCTACTTTGAGCCTTCTGCCAGGGGCACCGCTGTCCCTTAAACAGCAAACATATGGCAGGAAGTGCACAAGGCAGCTCAGTGGCTTCCTCATGGAGCAGGAGATGTGTTTGGCTGCTCCCAGGGCCTTGGTGGCAGTGAAAATCTACCTGGGAGTGTTCCTCTCATTGCTTGCTCCTATCCAGTTCTGTGGGATTTGGCTCTGTGTTATTTCTCACTGGTTTTGCCACATGCAATGATGCTGAGCAGCACTGAACTCCCCCTTAAACCACTGACTTGCAAATAGTGAAGTAACTCCACACTTCAGCTGAGACACTGGGAGATAACCTCTCTTCCCCAGAACTGTAGTTTTATGAGTTTCTGCTTCATTCTTTGAAAACACTTCCCCATTTTTATTTTACTTATTAACCTCCTCCTTGCTGCTGGGAGACTTCAGATTTAACCTGGCCAGAGTATTGCTGGTTTCTCCCCCAAATCACCTGTGGCTCACTGCACTCATGGCCAGTTCAGGCAATGAGTTCATTGCTCAGGTGAAATTTGTGGAATGCTAAAGGGATCTTTTGGTGCAAATTTTCATTTATTCATGTAGGTAAGTAAATATTTCGTAGAATCATTTGGGTTGGAAAAGACACTTAGGATCATCAAGTCCAATTTAAAGCCATTTTTGCTGTAAAACAAAAAAAAAATATCAAAGCTGTGAGGATTTGTTGAAATTCTTAAGTCATGGAAAGCAAAGCATAAAATTTGACTGACTTTTAAAATACAAGCAACCAGCATTGCTTATGTTGAGGTGGTTCTTCAGGATTTTTGTGAAAAGTAATTAATCTTGCCTAATTTGTAGTAGATTTTTTTCCCCCTCTACCTCTCTGGCTCCTCATAGTCAAAGGACAAACTGAATTAGCTCAGTAAGAAAGACTTATCTGAGCTTGCAACATCTCAGAAGTCTTGAATTTGTCCCCAGAGAAGGCTTTTGGTTTCTAACTGCTGAATGATTTCAACAGTTGACTCAGTTCAGTACCTGTATAAGAATGGTTGTGTTATGGGTCTTTCTGGTCTTGAGCGCTTTTCTGCACTCCGAAACGCTTTTCAGCTCATGTTTGATAGTTTATTTAGCACTTAAAGACATAATTTTATTCTATTTTCCTTGCATTTTAATTTTTTTTTCCTAATGTTAAAGGGTGCATACACTAGCAACAGGAAGTTAAGATAGCACAAGTACAGAACACCCTGGACACATTCAGATTTCTGATTGCTATCAGCTGTAAAATTGCTTAAATACACATCACTTATCTTCTTTTCTGCTGAGAGAGAAACTCTGGCATGAGCTGTGTTCAGACACAAGTGAGCAGGTGATTCTGACTCGCCTTCTCTTAGAAACAGATCAAATCAGTGACTTCAAAACAACATTTCCTGCTTGCTGATTCCTAAATGTGATTAAGATTGATTTGAATCACTTTGACTAAAGTGGGCCCACCCTGAGCACCTTTGGCAGTACTTTTTTCTAACATCTGGCCAGATGTTTCCTGTTGTCATGGCAGCACTCAGGGACACGCTGGAGATCTGCAGGCTGGGCAAGAAGCAGAGCCCCAAGAGCCTCCTGGTTCTTGCTGAACTGATGGTTCAAGACCTGTGGCACTTCTTTTCCAACCAGAATGCACTAAGGAGCCTGAAAAGGGGTTGCTGATGATGGTGAGGTTTTTCTTCCTCCCTGAGCAGGGGTGGGCACATGGATCACCTGATCCCAAACACTTATGGCAGCTACTCTTGTATTTGTGGGGTGCCCCGTGACAGGAAGGAATGATGGATCTGACTCCATGCTCTCAGAAGGCTCATTTATTATTTTATGATACTATATTATATTAAAGAATACTATACTAAACTATACTAAAGAATACAGAAAGGATACAGACAGAATGCTAAAAAGATAATAATGAAAACTCGTGACTCCTTCCAGTCCCAACACAGCTTGGCCCTGATTGGCCAAAGAGTCAAAATAATTCACAGCAGAAACCAATGAAACAATCACCAGCTGGATACAGAATCCCCAAACACAATCCACATGTGAGCACGACACAGGAGAAGAAAACGAGGTTAGAATTGTTTTCCTTTTTCTCTGAGGCTTCTCAGCTTCCCAGGAGAAAATCCTGGGCAAGGGGATTTTTCAGAAAATGTGAATGTGACACAGCTACTGCACCCAACTGCCTTTCAGAGTCATGGGAACACTCCAGCCCAAAGTGGAGTGAAGTAAGGGAGACAATGAAATTCCTGGTCAACAAATGCAAGTTAACCCTGCTTTGGACACCAAAATCAAGCTCATGTTTCAGCCTGAAGGTGGGAATTGCTTTTGTCCTGGCTATTGCAAGTGCCAGATTTGGATACCCTAATGTCAGGTAATAGAACATTGCCATGTCTTTTTTTCCTTTTTCCTTCTTCCTCCTCCTGGTTAAGGTCTCTTCCACCAGAAGCCACAAAAGCTCTCATCTTATAAATGCAGGAAAATCCAGACATGCTGAGCTCACAGCAGGATTTGTTGCTTTCTTTCTCTTAGTATTTCTCTGTCTTTTGCAGTGGACTAGGAAGCTCCAGATCACCACAGCTGCATTTTCATGTCGACAATCAACACTAGTGCAATTGCTTCCTGGGCATTTTTCTTGATGGAAAAGCTGAATTTGTTTCCTTTTTCTTATAACTACCTTGCTTGTGCTAATACACCTCTGCAGATGTGGACTTGGTCTGGCTGCAGTGCCAGAGTTTTGCCAGAGCACCTTGTCTCTGATGGGACACTGAGAGCAGGTAGGGGCTGGGTTGGAAGGATGATTTGGGAATTGCTATGAGCAGCTGGACACTAATGAAGGTTGCTGTAGCTGCTGAGCAAAACAGCCCTGTACTGTTCCACAGAGTAAGAGGGGTCACTCTTGTCCAACCAGTGCAGCCTTGAAGAAAACTTTTGCCAGTGTGGAGTTCCACAAAGTCTAGAGGTGTATCAAGGGTTTAAAAATGTTTTGCTGCACTCAAAATCACAAACTGCTATGCTTGCAGAGGTAAGTGATAACTTCATAAACACAGACTGGAAGCAATGCTGCAAAAATCACTTTAAATTGTACCTTAAAAGTAGGTGAGACAATGCAGAAGGTGATCCAGGCTTGGTTTGGTAGGAGTTGGTTTGGCTACAGTGCCAGACTTTTCCCTGAGCATCTTGTCTCTGAAGGGACACTCCTTAGAGCAGGTAGGGGCTGGGTTGGTTCCCAGACTCTCTGAGATTACCTGGATGTCTTTGGAACCATCTGCTCCTCCAAGTCCTTGCTCTGCAGGTGTTCATAGCATGGCACCTGTGTGTGCAGCTTCTGCTGGAATTGTGGACTGTGTGAAGTGGCTGGGACAGCTCTGCAAGGTGAGGCACCACAACAGCCCCAGTCAGGGCCAGGCTGTGGGAACATGATGCTGAATGACCTCCTTGGCCTCTGGGGCTGCTCTCTTGCTCTTGCAGGCATCTCTGCCATGCAGACCCTCTGCAGTGTGCTCACAATTCACTGGATATTTTCCTTCAGCTACAACTGCTGAAAGTTAATTCCCAGAGACTTCCTTCTCTAGCACTGCTCATTCTCTGAACTGCTTAATATTGAACGAAAGCTGTTCACAATTAAACTAACTCTGTGTTCTTGCTGATGTGGCTTCTCCAGGGTTTGTTCCCACTTGACATATTTATAAAATACATCCTTGTGCTCCCCTGGTTTTACTAAAGGAGTGCTCCAAGCTGTTTGGGTCACCCCACCAGAGACAAGAGCTGTGGTGTGGAGGCTGGAACACTGTCATGCCAGGAACAGCTACACTGAAAACAGTGTTTTGGGGGGATAAAAACTGCTTTTGCACTGTTGCCTGTCATTCCTTTGCCACAGGTGTCTTCCCATTATAGATCAAGTCCTTAAGCATAAACATTCCATAGAAAAAAGGGCTCTGATTACACTGACAGCACCTTGGATTGTCACACCCTCTTCTTTTCTGGTCAGCTGAGCACTGTATGCTGTGGTTTCATCTGTTTTTACTTATTGAGGCATCTTCCAGCGTGAAACTGTATTTTTAACTAAAAAGTGTAAATAATATAGGTAGAATACCATGCACTATTGGGTGGGGGTTTTGTAATGCAAAGTCTGGTTTTTTTATGCACAGCCCCCTCATGCTTTTAGGTTTTGTGTCTTTGCTGCAGGGTGGAAGTTGAGGGGGTGCTGCATGCTGTGACAGTTGGGCAGGGAACACATGTGGGATGAGATTGGCACTCACAGGGAGCTGGGAAGCACTGTGGTACTTGCATATTTGCCAGATTTCTGGGAAAAATTATCATTAGTTAAGCAATACTGATATTTAAACATTCCTCCTCATTTCATAGCCCCACTGAATGGGAACAGTTTAGATAGGGCCCCTGTGTCAAGCTGTCAGCTGCTGCAGGAAGCTAAGGCATAATTTTTAATGGTTTTTTCAGCCATCAAGGTGGCAAAGGCAAAAATACAATTTTCCAAGACACTATCAGGCCCACTTTGCAGGGAATAGGTGGGTTTAGGGTAGGTAGTTGCACAGAGTATCTGGAGTCTTGATTTCAGCTTCTGTGGGACAGGCCTTTGTATTTAAATTTTAGTAAAGCTAGAGGATAAAATCAGATTTCTGAGAGAACCTTTGAGCAAACACATGTGGTGCTGGAGCTGCACAGTCGCTATTGGCATCTCACCCTGATCCCACTGAGCTGAGCTGGGGTCCCAGCTGCATCACTGCATGCACCTCTCCTCTACCCTGCTCCTTTCCCTGGAAAAGCCAGCTCAGACAGAAAATCTGAAGGGTGTGAGGTGCCTCAGCCCTTTCCCAAGACAGCAAAGCAGGCTCCAGCAATCCAGGTAACAGCAGCCAACATGCTTTGTGTTAATCTGTGCTGGATGCTGGCCAGAATGTTCAACGCGTCACATAATCAGGGTTTTTTCATGCAGTTCATCTGTTCCTTTTTATCCCTTGATTTGGAGGGATAAAGACCAGCACTGGTGCACGTTGTACTGGAGGGATTTATGTGCTCAACACCTTGGAGAGGTGTTTTTTCTTGCTTCTGTCTTTTCTTGAGGGCAACAAGATGACAACAGTTACATCTCACTTCTGACCTCCTTTCAGAAAACATGCCCAATGCCCAGCTGCTAATATACAAAATGTTACTGGGGACAATTTCTGTTTGGTCTGGTAGAATTTCTTGGCTGCAGGAAACTTCTATTATCAAAACTTCTTTTGTTTCAAATTGTAACACAGAAAGCCAATATTTGAATATGGTTTATTGAGATGGAATGGTATCACACATGCACATGGAAGAAGGCTGAACATTGTGGCATCAATATGATAATATTGCAACAAGAAGTTGATGTTGAAATTAATTTATAAATATATTGGAACTCACTGACATGTTTTTCATAACACATTGAGATAAAGTGGGCAAGTTCCTGCAATACACTTCATCCTGGATAAAGAATATGTTGATATTTCCTATCAACAAAGCCACTTCATTTTTTTAACCAGACTACTCATAGCTCAATGGAGTTGCAAGCACTGCTTGCCTTAGCCCTGAGCTGTGGCTCTCTATGTAAGAGCTGAAATGAGGGATGTGGGACTCCAGGCAGCTCTTCAAAATGCAGTTTATTGCATACAAAATGCAGTTTATTACATCCAAGGTGTTACAGCAGCCCAGGGTCATGGGTGACAGAGCTGTGCCCACAGCTGTCAGCTCCAGCTGCAGGCAGGCCTGGAGACCCCGAGTTTAGGTTACAAATGCATTATAGACTTTTATTTGCTGAGCTTCTTAATACAGTAGAACCAATCTATACCTTAACTTTTATCTGTAGCCTATCATAACTACTATAATTACCATATTCATGTTACTGTTCTCTAAAAGTTAGTACATTACAGTTTAAGCTAGAAGTTGTTTTTCAGTTTTCTTGCAGAGGAAAATTCTGAGACCTTTTTTCTACTTGCAGCATTTGCTGACTTGTTTTCCTGTGCTACCTTTCTGCTTGATAAAAACATCTTCTTGTTTGAGGTGGGTTTATCCTTTTCTCTAAGTTATCAAAACCCTCTTCCAACTAACACACCCTTTGCCTCCTTGGTTATCCAGTAAGACTGGCTCAGCAATTCTTTTCTTCTACATCAAAACTTGCTTTCATTTCTATTCCTTCTTCAGATTCTACATTCAAAAATCTTTCTGCTAAGCATCCATATCTGTGAGACTTTCTTGTCAAACTTTCATCCTTCCCAACATCTCTATGTTAATAATAAAATCATTGTAGAGTTACAGAATGATTTGGGTTGGAAGGGACCTTACAGATCATCGGTTGGGGGTTGAAGCCCCCTGCATGGGCAGGGACATAGTCCAAAATTATGGGAGTGATTGAAGTGTGGGATTAACCCACTGCTGAATATGACAGAGCATAACTCCCCCCCTTGGCTATTGTGCGAAAAGGACCGGCCAGCATCAGCTCTGCCGTAGCTGCTCTGGGAATCCAGCAGGAATCATTCCTGTTTCAGCAGCGCATTCATCCCCTTCTGTTTGGTCAGAAATGATGCTCGCAGGCTCCCGCTGAGGCTGGAGCCAAGCCCAGCGCAGAACAGCAGAGAGCCTCCTTAAGAGAGACCAGAGGGGAGGAGAGAGCGTCTCCCTCTGGCTACAGCAACCCCACCTCCCGCTTATTTCATCTTCCTTACAAGGCTAAAGCCAGAAGCTTTCCTCGGCGCCTGGCTCCCTTAAAAGCAGGAGAACAAGCGCAAGGATCCCGCTGGAGCCCAGCCGGGATGCGCTGCTGACAGCGCCCCGTGGAGAGCACAGCAGAGCAGGCTGGGGCTCTCCAGAGAAGGGTGACAGTCACCTGTGAATCCTGAACCAGGTGGCCAGTGATGCAGATCTTCTAGAGAAACATGAAACCAAGCCCAAAAAGAAATCGTTGAGGGGGAAAAGTGCAACATGAGAGGTAAATATATTTTAACTTGGGCAAATTGGGATAACTGGCTGTGTTTTGTTTGAAAATTGTCGTTGTAAGTATGTGTCTGAAACTGAAATGCAGACTGAAAAATGCATTTATTAACCTCTGAATAAAGACTGGTCTGACTCTGACTTCATAAGCAGCGCTGGGTTAAAAACTCAGTTTAGCAGATGAATTCAGGTGCCTCTGAAGAAATTTTGATGTTTCCCTTAAGGCATTCACAGCTTAAACCTTTTCAAAAATCTACATTTCTGCTTTGCTTTCTCTGCTATTGCTAGATGTTTTCAAGTAGTAGTATGCATGTTGTTTTGGGGAAAAAGAGTGGCACAACCAAAACCTAAACTGTGAATATGTCTCAGAAAAGTGTCTCCATGAAGGCATTTCCAATGCTCCCATAGCCTTGTTCTTGCAATAATGCCATTTCTTCAGAAAGATCCATGACCTACTGAGCTGGAATGTCTGTTGACATCTGGTTGAGGTTACTGTAACTGGTATTTGGGGTTCTTTTTTTTTTTTTTTTTCAGTTTAATTGAAACAAGCTGAGATTTTCTGCAGATTGTATGAAGTGTTTCCATGCTCTGACTGTCTAGTCTCTCTGATGGGTAATTCTAGAACTGCCAAATCTGGATGGGAAAAGAGGAAACACCTCCAGAGTTCCAAACTGTGGACCATCCTGCCAGGGACAGTCAGTGGCTGAGAGATGCAAGACTTTTCCCCCCTTGTCTGTAAGATGGACCCAGACAAATGTTTTGCAAACGTGACACTACTGACTTGAGCATAACTGTGTTCTTGAGCTTCTGATGTACATCTTTGCAATGCTAGAGGACTCACAGATGCTTTTATTTACCAGCTAAAACGAAAAAGTGGCCTGTAGAGAAGAGCTGCTGGGATCTCTGACAGACCTTGAGGACATCTCCAGCAGATTCTCCTGCAGATTCTCCTGTGGCTCGGCCTTGCAGCCAGAGCTGGGGGTTCAGCAGTCCAGGATGGAGGTTCTGCGTCGTTCCTCAGTCTTTGCTGCAGAGGTGATGGAGGTTTTTGACAGGTCTCCCACCGACAAAGAGCTTGTGTCCCAAGCCAAGGCTCTCTGCAGAGACTACATAAACTCCAGGCTGGTGCAGGCAGGTGTCAGCTGGAGCAAACCCGAGTACAACGCCCCGGTGCCTGGGGGGAAGCTGGCCGAGGTCTCCACCATACTGCTACGACTGGGTGAGTGCTGGCAGGGGAAACTCAGCTGGGATGGAGGGATCTGCACCAGACTATGGCTTCTGCAAGAGGCTTTTTGGGCCAGCAGAAGTGCCTGGGCACAGGCAGTGCTGTTGGAGGTCACAGGGAGGGAGACTCCATCAGCTCAGTGAGGCTTAGCTGCTAATTAGTGCAATTAATGAGTCAGACGTGGTAAACCCTAATGGTCTAGGCAAATGAGGCACCCCAGACCAAGGTGCTGTGTCAGTCATAGGCCTGGTTTATCTGAACTTGTATTTCCTCTGGCCAAGGCCTTGGGAAGGTGCCCTTTGACCACTGCAATAAAGAGGTTTTTCTTCTCTGCTTTTGGTTTTGGTGATCTTCCCTAAACAGCTCCCTTGCCTGAGTTTCCTCAGTCTCTTGGTGCACTGCTCAGCACAGGGTTTCTGCAAAGTTGCCTTTTTCTGAGGACCTCCAACAGCTCAAAATAACAAAGCAGTCTAAGAAAGGCCAGCAGCAAACTGATTGTGTGAGCACAGGTCTCCAGCTGTGTACCAGCTGTTCCCACAGCACTTAGAGCAGCCTTTCTCAGCTGGGTGTTTTAACTGACTGGCAGGGTTTTCTCCTGAGGAGTGACTTGACTGCCACAATACATCTGGCATCTTCTGGGGCACTGCTACTGCTGGACTTGGGCTTCAGCAGTAGCTCACCCAGCTTTTACTTGGGGGTAGATGCTCAGAAAATGTATTGGAGATTTTATAAAAGCTGCTTTTTAATGACTGTGTTTAATTTTCCTTTGTCTACCTTAGTTATTCAGCAAGACCTGAGTTTTCTTGCTTTTTGCTGGAGCAAGAAGGAGTTGGCTGATGTTGTCTGGCACACACTGCCATGTGGTGCCACCTTCACAACACAGCAACTGTGGGGGCTTCAGTGAGAGCAATTTGGAGGTCATGTCTGGTGACATGAAGATGAGCTTTAGAGCTTGTACCAGGAGCACCCTTTAAATGTTAAAGGTTGCCTGGTCTTTTCTTTTGGGATGTGTAGCATCCTGTGTGCTCAAGTTGGCTCAAAATCCTGTTTGTTATTTGGGAACCCAACACTTTATTCTTGGAAGCTGCTTCCAACATCCCTCTTTGCCTGCAGGCTGGTATATTAGCTCACATCTGGCTGAAACTACCACCAGCATTTGCATCTGATTTAATTACATCAGAGTTCAAACAGGTCTGGTGAAGTAAGCGTTAGCTGGGCCTAACAAAGTCAGGACCAGGGCTGGTGTTCCCACTTTCTCCCCTTTCTACCAGTTTGATATTATCCTTAGTTTCTTTTTAAGGCACAGCTAGGTTTGTTTTAAAGGACTTCTTTTTTAAAATGATTTCTTTTTCACTTTTTCTCTTCTATGCTGATTTTACTTCTGCTTTTGTTTCCAGTGGTTGTCTGGTTTGGGGGGAATTTTCTTGTTCTTCTGTCAATCTCACTGTCTATTTCTACTCCCTTTCTTCTCTGCCTGTGTTGGGGGTTGAGATTTATGTGCTTTCAACCCAAAATTCTGTGGGTGGCCAGGAACATGTGAAAGGGCAGGCAGGTGGCTCTCTGGAACTGAAGGCGTCTCCTGGATTGTCCAGATGGAAAGATTTGGCTGATAGTCCCAGGAACTTGGTGCCTTCTCTGAGCAAATCTGTTTGGAGGGCACCACGTGGTACCCATGCAACCAGAAAGGTGAGCAGTGCTCCTCATTAAGAGGAAGAACAATTTCCATCCTGTTCCTTTGGAAACTCCACTTGTCACGTGGCCCATCCCTTTCTTTTCCCCTCTGCTGCTCTGACCAGTGCAAGGCCAGCTGGTATCCAGCCACCTGCCAGGACTGCTAATCCTCAGCCTCTTCCTGAGCAGTGCAGCAAGCAGCACCAGTTTTTTCCTTCATGACAGTGCAGAGAAGCCTGTGGAGATGGGAAGTTGTGGTATTTCCTAGCCCCCTTGCACACAGAGGCTCTGGTGAGCTGCCTGGTGGGCCAGCAGAAGTGCTGGGCACAGGCAGTGCTGTTGGAGGTCACAGGGAGGGAGACTCCATCAGCTCAGTGAGACTTAGCTGCTAATTAGTGCAATTAATGAGTTAGACATGGTAAGCCCTAATGGTGTAGGTAAATGAGGCACCCCAGAGCAAGGTGCTGTGTCAGTCATAGGCCTGGTTTATCTGAACTTGTATTTCCTCTGGCCAAGGCCTTGGGAAGGTGCCCTTTGACCACTGCAATGAGCTTCTGCACATGGAAACTGCCATTGCTGCCCTGCTAATTCCTCCATAATCACTGGAGAAAGGAGGAGAAGCCCCCAAATTGCCCTAAATATTGCAAAGTTGGGCATCAGAACAAGGGCACCAATGTGGAGGTCCTGGTGCTGCTGGGGCAGGGAGGCTCTCCAAGCCTGGGAATGCTTTCCTGTGCTTTCCTTCCCTGGATGCTCCTGCCTGCCATGTGCCTCGCTGCAGAACAGGGCACGTGTGCCTCCAACCAAACCCTGATCTCATCTGGGGCCTCCAGGAGCTGCTTGTTGGAAGCTGGAGCAGTGGCAGGCCACCAAGGGCTGATCCCAGGCTCCTGGCCTCCCTCTCAGCTAAGCTGGGCTATCCCCATTTCCTGGCATTTTCCAGGAAGCCTGTGTGCTGCCTGGGAGGAGAAAACAGCTGGTGAGCAGTCCAAGTGAGGTTTCCTCTTATCAGGGCTGACCATGTGTTGGCAGGTTTCCTCTTTCTGTCAAACAAGGGACAATCCCTCACTCAGAAAGGGCTGGGAGAGCTCAGCTGTGGAATTCTGCAGAACTGGGGTTTGCCTTTGTGCTGAGTGCCAGATAAATGAATTAAGGATCAGTAGCTAATGGCTCTATGAAGAGGTCCTGATTGCATTGATATCTTCTTTTTTTATCTCTCATATAAATGAAATTTTGAGGACGATCAGTTGCCCCCTGGCTGGGCCAAATCACCTGGGTCTTGCAGTGGGATATAAAGCTGTTGGGACACCTCTCCTCTTCCCAGAGCACCCTTGTGCAGGAGAGGAGCACAGTGTGGCCTAAATCAAGGCCAAAAAGGGCTCTCTGTGCACAAAGGGGCTTGGTCCCATGGGGGGTCTGCATTGTGTCACGCTCCTACAGCAATTGTGCCACCTTCATTAAATATCAGTGAACCTCTACAGAGAGAAATCCCTTGGAAACCTGGCTTTACTAATTCTACTACTCAAAAAATTGTTTATTTTGCTACAAAAGGAAAAGCTTTACTGTTGTTTCCCAAGCTCCATAGGTGAGTCCTTTAGGAGGAGGTTCTCTGCTTGTCCTTGGTGTTTTTTGGTTTTTTGGTCTTCAAGCTGGCATAAAACCTCCTACCATTTCCCAGCTGAGCAGAAAGCAGTCTGGAGGTGAGAACACATCTCTGTGTGTGTCAGGTACCTTGCTGCTGAGCAGTCAGCCATGCAGATGAACATCTCTTTAACCATTTGGAGGAGAGAAAGAACTCCAGATTGACTCTCAAGTGCCTGTGTGAGCATAAAATAGCTGGCAGCCTCTTAGTTTAATTAATGTTGTGCAGCTCTGGGTGGATCCTTGGCTTTCATCAGCATTCTTGAGTCACTCTCTTGCACTTGAGGCATTTTTGTACAAGCCTGATGGGGTGCTGAGGAAGGGCGTAGCTCTCAAAAGCTGCCATGGACGTACATGTGTCACCATGGTATTTTCTGAAAAATCCTTTTGCTAGGATTCCTTCTCTGGGAAGAGGAGAAGCCTCATCTTCTCCATGCTTTGCTGCTCTGGAATGTGGTCTGGAGAGTGTTTATCCAAACATGTGAATTGTTTTTAATTAATGACCAATCACCATCAGCTGTGTCGGACTCTGAGGAGTCAGTCACAAGCTTTCATTATCATTCTTGTTTAGCCTTCTGATGTATCCTTTCTCTTTCTTTAGTATAGTTTTAGAATATAATATGATATGATATAATTAATATATCAGCCTTCTGAGAACATGGAGTCAAATTCTCATCTCTCACCTCATCCTGGGGACCTCACAACACCACATTCATGCCTCCTTCTCACTTCTGAAATAAAATGACATGGCTTTGCTTATCTGAGGCCTGTCTCCTGTGTTGGAGGAAAGGCAGGCAGCTAGCCTGGGAACAGCATTTATATCAGGGATTACTGCAGCCACACCACTGGTACAGGGCCACTGCCTGCCCATGCTCTCTTTAGGAGTCCCAGTGTGCAGATGTATGGGAGCAGCAGTCCCTGCTGGGGAGTAATTAGCATTGACTCCATGACTGCAGAAGGCTGATAAATTGCTTTGTTGTACTTTATTGTATGATACTGTGAACAACGCCAATCCCTTGTTTTTAAAATTTAAAAGTTTAATAGTAATAAAATGGTTATAAAAATAGTAATACAATTAGAGTAATAATAATTTGGACAATTGGGATTTAGGACAATATGAGACAATAGAAACAAAAAGTTACAGACAGTCTGGGTACCTCTTTCTGGGCAAAATAAGCCTGAAAAAGGACCCACATTAACAGAGGATTAACCCTTAAAAGCAATAGCCTGTTGCATATTCATACACCTCATACATGATGCATAAATGCCATTCAAACACAGGATTCTCTCTGGTCAGAGTCAAGTTCTTCCTCTTAATCCTGATAATGTCTTCAGGGCTGAGCAAGGCAAGAAGAAGTTAGTTTCTTCTCATAAGAGAGCAATAAATTTTTTCTCTGCAAGATTTAGGTGTTCTGTGGCAGCTATCTCCGTGGGAGTACCTCATTCCTCTCTTTTAAAAAAGTATCTCACATAGCATAGTTTCTATTTTAACATTATGTTATAACCTAAAACTGTATTTAACACACTACTTAAGAAAATACAGCATAACTTTCTAACATAACACATGTAATATTCATTTTAATATTCGCAAAAAGCCAATCATAAAATACATTCACAAGAAAATAAAATAATAATTTAATAAAGTAAAATACATTCACGCATTTTCCACAATACTATACTATTCAGAAAAACCCATCACCCTTGCCAGACAAATGTGGATTCAATTGGTCAATGAATCCAAACACCATCACCAGAGCCCAATTAAGAAATCACCCTTTGGTAAACAAATCTCCTTAACACATTCCACATGTGCACAACAACAGGTGCAGCAAGTGGAGATAAGAATTGTTTCTCATTCTTTTCTCTGAGCTCTCTCACGGCTTCCCAGGAAAACCCTGGGAGAGAGATGTGCCCCTCTCTGTTCAGAGGATTTGTGATTTCCACACAGATGGGATGAAATTGCATCTCAGCAACCCCAAGCACTCCTTGCCTGCCTAAACTCAGCTGGAGCTGGGCTTTGTGGGGCTTTCAGTTGTGGGTTTCTCTGGATCTGGATTGAAGGCACTCCAGACAGTATTACATGCTGGGACTCAGGTGTTTATTATTTCTTGTCAGTAAAACAGTCTCACTGCTGTGAGTTTGGCAGCTTTTCATTAGAAGGCACAAAGTGGCCAACAACCTCTTGTTCCAAGGTCTTTCAGACTAAACTATCCGATTAAGAACTGACACCCAGATTATTTTCCCTTTTAACCCAATAACTGATCCCAAAGAGCTGCAATGTGGACTTTTCTGCCCAATTACAAAATGCCACCAAACCCATGGAGAAGAAGGAAGGAGGAACATGAAGAAGAAACCCAGGATGACACCCTGTGCCCTCCATCTTGCTTCCATCCAAAACACACTAAAAATCCCAAAACCTCAATTTCTCACCTAAGTGATTTACCTACACTGCTCTCTATAATCTATTCCACATCTTTGTGGATTCCAGTCTATCTTGAAGTCTGCGAAACTTTCTCCATGAATGAGGGTCAAAGCCAGTGCTGTCCTGGGGGTCAGGGCACCCCAGAGCAGACACAGGAATATTCCCTGTGGTGCCCTGGGTTTCCACAGGGCTTCAGACTCTTTGCCTGAAGGCATCCCTGGAGTGAGCCCAGCTGTGACTCCTCCATGGTGGGAGCAGGGCTTGATGCTGTTTGGCAGGGGATGAGCTGGAGCACATCCACCTGATCACATCCCTGGAGTTACTCCAGCTGTGATTCCTCTATGAGTTACCCCAGCTGTGACTCCTCCATGGTAGGAGCAGGGCTTGGTGCTGTGTGTGTCCAGCTGACCCCTGGCTATTTTTGGCAGGGGATGAGCTGGAGCACATTCACCTGATGGCATCCCTGGACTTTTCCAGGGCAGGAGCAAGGCTTGATGCTCTTTGTTGGCAGGGGATGCGCTGAAGCACATTGACCTGATGGCATCCCTGGACTCCTCCATGGTGGGAGCAGGGCCTGGTGCTGTGTCCAGCTGACCTGGCTGTTTCTTGGCAGGGGATGAGCTGGAGAACATTGACCTGATGTCATTCCTGGACTCCTCCATGGTGAGAGTAGGGCTTGGTGCTCTTTGTTGGCAGAGGATGAGCTGGAGAACATTGACCTGATGGCATCCCTGGACTCCTCCATGGTGGGAGCAGGGCTGGGTGCTGTGTCCAGCTGACCTGGCTGTTTTTTGGCAGGGGATGAGCTGGAGTACATCCGTCCCAACGTGTACCGGAACGTGGCGCGGCAGCTGAACATCTCTCTGCACTCCGAGTCCGTGGTGTCCGATGCCTTCCTGGCCGTGGCCACGCAGATCTTCACTGCAGGTATGGTCCCCACACACACACACAGCAGCAGGGCTGGCTGCAAGGAGCAGGATGGAGCCACCTCCTGTGGGGAATGGGTTTGGAGGGAGTTCTTGCATAGTGTGGATTTGTGTCTGAGCTCTGAGACAAGGAATTGTCTTCTAAATGTTGGTTTAGAAATGGTGTGGAAGAGGGGAGATATTGTTGAGAGAGAAATAGAGCTTAAAAAAATTTTAAAAATACCCTTACAAATAAGACTAAATAAAACTGTGAAAGATGCATTCTAGTGGGACCCACGAGGGGTAGTTTTAGATGATTGGTTTTAAGGCATGATGTGGTAAAAAGCTGATAAGCCAAAAAATGCTTATAATGTACTGTAATTAGGAAACAGTCTGATTGTGATAGCGTGAATTATAACATCTGAATTGTCTCACCCTTCTCATGAGACTGAAAATGGAATAAAAGTTTCTAAAGCACCTCTCAGTTGCCCCATCTCTGAGTCAAGAAAAGGGTATTATCCAACACCTCTCTTGGAGAAGGCAGAGCCTGCAAGGTGGGGCTTGCTTTCTCAAAGGGCTGTGGGCAGTCTGGCACTGTGCCCTGCTTTAATGATTTAATGAGGGCTCCTCTCTGCTGTCTTCTGGCAGGGAAATGTCTTGGGTTGTAATATCCTCCCAGTAGGTTCTGTCTCATTCTAGAAGGCACCTCCTGCCCTTCCTCATTAGGAGGTGGTTGTTGCCTCATTGCAGAGGGAGGTCACTCATTCCAAGCTTCTTTGCTCACCTTTGGCAGCTGCAGGAGATTCATTGCATGGGAGTCTCCCTTGTTCCAGCTCAGGCTGCTGATGCTGGGAGCCAGAATCAACTCATCACAAGGGAGCTCCTCTCCTCCTGGCTTCCTTTCCCACAGCAACACCCAGAGTTGCAATGAGACCTTTTCCTTTCTCATGCTGGGGAAGCCTTGCTCCTTAAGGCTGTTCCAGATGAGCAGGTGCTTCGAGCTTTCTCTCTGCTTAGAGGTGAATGTTCTGCTGCTGCTGTTAGACTGGTTCCAGAGATGATGGTCAAAAGCGAAAATAAGCCCTGTGCTGCATTCAGCTTTTCCTGGAAACAATCCCTGCTCACAACTGGAAAAGCAGCCTGTGGGAATTGAGGGAAGAGGAGCCTTTTAGAGGGATTTATGTCAGGCAGGTTCTGACATGGTTATAGGTTTTCTGCAGTGTCTTGTTGTGTTGTCTGTGGAAGGGCTGGTAGATGTTAAATATTGGAAACAAAACCAAAAAAGGGGGGAAAAACAGCCCAAAGAAAGCAACTTGCTAGCAGCATGAAACCACTGAAAGCAGTGACAATAGCATGGAGGTCTCACAGGATGCAGTAACTCCTGTCACTTTGGCAGTAGTTGCTACAGGATAGAAATCCAGGTTTCAGTTGTACTTTCAAATATACTACCTCACTCAAAACCTTTTAACCCTCACAAACAACTTTGTTAATAACTGCTTTATCTGGAACCACTGACACTCTGGAGAAGCCCTGGCATGCAGAAGGTCTGAAGCCCTGTGGTGGAGAGCACAGATCCTCCCCAGAATCATAACAGGTGTCAAAATAGATCTCAGAGAGGCACTGCCCAAGCAGGGCTCCTGGCAGTTTGAGCAGGGCAGATTTTACTCCCTGGGTCAGGGAAATGGATGCTGTGGCACTGGAAATGGATGGAATTGGACTGAGTGCCTGGTTCTGCAGCCCTCACCAGCCTTTCAGAGCACGCCTGGGCTGCAGCTTGGGAGGGCCTGGGAGCTCAGGGAGCAAGAGCTGGGAAAGTATGGCAGGAATGTGTCACTGTGGCTGTGTACAGAGTGCAGGTGCCCTGTCTTGTCACTTAGTGCTGAGCTTTACTGAAAACCAGCAGTCAGGTTGGCAGGCTCAGGTGCAGTTTGCATTGCAGGTGATCTTTGGTGACTGCAGCATTGGGGCTGGGCCACCTCCAGGGCTGGAGTGGCACAGAGAGCTAAGGCAGAAGGCCAGGAATGCTGCAGGGGGGCAGACTGTGTGTGCTGTGGTGCTGCATAGCCAGGATGCTGGGGAGAAAGCTGCTGTCTCCTGGGAATTCTGCTCTCAGTGTGTATTGACAAATTCATGGAGAGCTGCATTTTTTTTCTCTTTCTTTTTTTTTTTTTGGTGCTCTTCAGATTCTCAGCTCAGGAGCCAAATGTGTGGGTAGTTTCAAATTAAAGTAGGAATCATATCTCATCTTTCTAAACCTGGGTTTTCAGGGTATTAAGAATAGAATCTGGACTCAGCCCTCTGGGGCTGACGATGCTGGAGGCTTTGGACTGTGTTGACAGTGCTGCCCCTCCTCTGGAGCCACCCTGCTGCAGAAATGGCTGCTGGTGTGCTGATTCAAACCTTCCCACAGCTCTCCATGTATGCTCTTAATTCTTTCTCATCTCTGCTGGGAGTTGTGCATTTAATTGCTTTTATCAGCTTGTATTGTAATTTTTCCTAGGTAGAAGGTTGCTGAGTGGCAGAGGGGTAGGAGCTTGCTGTTTTGTAGCATTCCTGGATCCCACTGCAGTCTCAAAACTCAGCATTTAACAATAAATCCAGCAAATTGGAGTTGGCTGTAGCAGCCAGACATTCATTCCTTTTTTTATTTTTTTTTCATACTTCAGAGGAAAGAGGCTCTTATTGAGCAAAGGAAACCAGACACTCAAGTTCAGGGTGAGTTTTCATGCCAATTACCAAGTTTATTAAGAAAACAGCTACAGTCAGACACTACAGTGCTTAGACAGCTTGGGGAGCCCCACTAGTCACTTAAAATGCCTTTCCAGCAAGGAAGCAGGGGATTTTGACCCTTTGTTTTTTCTGGAGAGGTTTTCTCTTTCTTAATCTTTTACATGTCTATCTTCCACATTCTGGTCTGGTTTTGAGTCTTCACACTGGAGCTCTGTCTGTGCTCATTTCCTGTCCACACTGTCTGCAAGTCCTGACTGAGCCCAGACCTGCCCTGAGCAGCCTGGTTCAATGCCTCTCCTCCCAGGGAAGAATTTTGCACTAATACCCAATCTGAGCATCACTTGGTGCAGCCTGGTTCAATGCCTCTCCTCCCAGGGAAGAATTTTGCACTAATACCCAATCTGAGCATCACTTGGTGCCATCTGGGGCCATCTCCTCTCGTCCCATGGCTTGTCATCTGGGAGAACAGACTTTAGGCTCAAGCTGTGTTTTGTTCCCCTGTTTCCAAACATCTCATTAGTTAATTCAGGGTGAGGTGAGCCCACCTGTGTGGAGACAAGCCCTGCAGAGCCCTGATCTGCTCTTGATGGTGAAGGATCTGCAGCACCATCGCCTCTGTGATGTTACCACTTGTTCTCACGTGTGGTCCAGAGCTGCTCTGCAGGTAGCAGGAGACATTCCCCTGACTTCTACAAGTTTTGGTTTGGGGCCTGGCTAAGCTGACATTTTTTTTCCTTACATTTTAAAACAAATGCCAGAAGGAAGAGGTCACTTGGTGGAAAAACAGAAGTAGAAAAGGGAGAGGCATTTTCCTTTCCTAAAGGAAGCAGTTCTGCCCTGTTGGTGAGAGCTGCTAGGCATGAGGGCTTTTTAAAAGCTTTCAGCCTGGTTTTTACTGGGTTTGGCTTTTCATCAAGAGTGCCTGGGCTGAAGTGAGCCCTGTGCAGCAGGAATGTAGGGTAAATGCTTTCTGAGGACAAAGCACTTTCCCTGCAGGAGCAAGGGGATGCAGGTGACACCAAGCTGGCTGGTGCTGTTGACACACCTGATGGATGGGGTGACATCCAGAGGGACCTGGACAAGCTGGAGAAGTGACCCATGGGAATCTCATGAGGTTCTACAAGGCCAAGTGCTAATGCTGCATCTGCACTGGGGCAACCGCTGGGACCAGTCCAGGCTGGGGATGAGCAGATCAAGAACAGCCCTGGCAGAAGGACTTGGGGGAGAGCTGGACATGCCCCAGCCCTGTGACTGGGACCCAGGGACCCCTCTGTGTGCTGGGCAGCAGGGCAGGGGGGGATTCTGTCCCTGTGCCCTGCTCAGATCTGTCCCCAGCCCTGGGGCCCAGCACAGGAAGGGCCTGGAGCTGCTGCAGAGAGTCCAGGGGAGGCACCAGGGTGAGCAGAGGGATGGAGCAGCTCTGCTGGGAGGAAAGGCTGGCACAGCTGGGATTGCTCAGCTTGGAGGAGAGAAGCTTTGGGGTGACCTCAGTGTGGCCTCCAAGCCCCTGAAGGAGCCAACAAGAAACATGGAGAGAGAATATTCCCAAGGGCCTGGAGTGACGAGGGGGAATGGCTTCAAACTAACAGGTAGTAGGTTTAGATTAGATATAAGGAAGAGATTTTTCCCCAGGAAGGTGGGGCCCTGGCACAGGGTGCCCAGAGAAGCTGTGGCTGCCCCATCCCTGGAAATGTTCAAGGCCAAGCTGGATGGGGCTTGGAGCAAGCTGGGATAGTCAGATCTGTCAGAGGCTGGAAAATGGAATCTCTTTTGAGACATCTTAGGGTGCTTGGAATGTGTGGGAGGGGTGGGTCAGCCCTTGCTGTGGTGGGGTGGTGCCCTGGCCCTGCACCCCCAGCCCTGCAGTGTCTGTCAGCCATGGCAGCCACTGAAGGCAGCACCCCAGTGTGGCCAAGAAACTGCATATCCCAGCTGGGAGGAAGGGCCAGGATGGGCCAAAGCTGTAAGAAGCCTGACCACGAGGCAAGAACATTGTCCTTTGACCCTGTGGTGTTTGTGAGGGCCCCAGGATGAGGTGAGAGATGAGAATGTGACTCCTTGTTCTCAGAAGGCTAATATAATATAATATAATATAATATAATATAATATAATATAATATAATATAATATAATATAATATAATATAATATAATATAATATAATATAATATAATATAATATAATATAATATAATGCTATACTAAAACTATCCTAAAAAAAGAAAAGGATACAGACAAGGCATAACAAGAGTGATAATGAACTTCTGACTGACTCCTCAGAGCTCGACAGTCATTAAGTAAAAACAATTCACATGAAACCAATCAAACAATCACCTGTTGGTTAACAATCTCCAGACCACATTTCAAAGCAGCAAAACACAGGAGAATCAAATCAGATAATTATTATTTACATTTTTCTCTGAGGCTTCTCAGCTTCCCAGGAGAAGAAATCCCGGCAAAGGGATTTTTCAGAAAATATAACAGTGACAGACCCTACCTTCATTTTGGAGTTTTACATCACTGGAACTGGAGTTAGTAGCTATAAGTCTGTTTTTCTGTACCTTTCCTGTCTTTTTGTTTTTCTCCTTTCTTCTCCCTTCTCATGGAATATGACATTGGATGGGTTTAAAGGTTTTCTATGTTCTGTGGGCTAAGTCTGTGCAATGATAAGTGATGCTATGTTGCATTTACTCTTTTGCCAGTGTTCCTTAATTTTCTGTAGTTTGCCAGCAAACTTTCATGTGGTTTTTTTCACCTCTTGAGAATATCTGGTTGGAATTTTCTGTATCTTTCCAGTCTTTCTCCCTTTCTTCTTATCTCTTCTCATGGAACAAGGCATTGAATGGGTTTAAAGGTTTTCTATGTTCTGTGGGCTAAGTGTATGCAATGGTAGGTGATGTTATGTTGCATTTACTCTTTTGCCAGCGTTCCTTAATTTTCTGTAGTTTGCCAGCAAACTTTCATGTGTTTTTTTTTACCTCTTGATCACAGTCTAGTTGGGATTTTCTCCTTTGAATCTATCCAGAGCAAAAGAACCCTGGTTTTAACCCTGGAATTAAGTGACTGGGGTGTAAAACTGCCCATGACAGGGGATTGGAATGAGATGAGCTTTGAATTCCCCTCCAACCCAGACCATTTCTCTGAAATTCTGTTAGAAATGCATCCTGCTGCTCCCTCATCACTTAGGCCTTATGGCTTGAGCTTCGTGCCTTGTGCACACCCCTCTCAGCTTTTCTCTCCTCCAAAGCTTGCTGTGTCTGGCTGTGTTCTCCCAGCTGCTGGAGTGTAGCAGTGGCTGGTGTTTCTTTAAGGTCTGATTTGTGAGCAGGACTTTGATGCTGAGTTTATTTGAATAACCTCAGGCTGTGTGGTGCCCTGGTGTCTCATGGCTTCCTCATCTCTCCCCTGGGGCAGACAAGCTCCTATGAGCAGGAACACTTTCAAGAGCATTCCTCTCCTGCTAATTCATTTTACCCTGGGCTCAGCAGGGTTTACATACCTTCAGCTCCATGGCTGGCCTAGAGAGTGCAACTTGTGTTTCTTATTTTTTAATAATGCCTTCTAAGCAGCCCTTCACTTTTTCCATATCCTTTTGTTCCATGTCTGTGAGCAGAGCTTTCTCTCTCTTTGGTTCCTTTTTGGACCAGCTTTCCATTCCCTGTTGTTGTTAGCTCCTGTGCATGTTAATCCACGCAGTGGGAAGCTGTGAATGGATTGTCTTGCTTGGTGATGAGTGCCTGTTTCACCCAGTGTGGATGACAGCCAGCCCTTCTGAGGGATTTGGAGCAAGCCAACGTGTTTTCACTTCTCATGTGCACTGGGCAGATGCAGCTCTAGATTATACTGAGATGTATCACACTAGTGCCACTTTGAGCCTGGCCTGGACATCACAGGGGACAGAGGCACTTACAGAGGCACCTGTGCTCCTCTGTCCCTGCCAAGGGAGTCCTTGAGAGGGAAAATTCATGGGGCTGGTGTCCTGGGAAGGTGCAGAGGGGAACTGCTGGGGCTGCTGCCTCTCCTGCCTGGGGCTGGTGGGTGCTGGAGCCCTCCTGGGCAGGGGCCCAGCCACAAGCATGGCCCAGGTGTTGGAGGAGCCTGCTCTTCCCTTGCTTCCTACAATATGAGAGGAGGAGCATAAGCTGTGCCCTGCTGTTGTGAGTGAGAAGCCAGCCTGCTGTCTCCATCTTCTGCCTCCAGCAGTGGCAAGGGGACTTCAAACAAGTGGAAATCAGGAAGGGATTTCCTCCTCTCCTGCCCCATGGACTGACTCTAACAGGAAAGGCAGCCTGAAGGATTGGTTTGACTCCTTTGGGCGTGCTCTGGAAGGAGGATGTGACCCCTGAGCCCTCCACATCCATCACCATTATTAACCAAGGATCTGTTCCCTTTCTGCTGTGAAAGGGAGAGGGGTCTCTCCACGTGCCAGGGAAGCACTCACCTCGTGCAAATCCTGCAGCAGGAACAATCTTAGCAGGGAAACTGGAGCTGAAGGGCTTCCTCTCCATCCTCTCTGGACTGATGTGCCTTAGAGCAAGCTGCTTTGTGCTGGGGAAGCCAGGGGTCTCTGTCTTTCACAGGTTGTGGACACACTTTTCTTCTATTGGAAAGTGAAACTTGGGCTCAAAACAGCACTAACCAAGACTGGAGCTGTTTTTCTGTACCAGAGTGACTTCAGTCCTGTCAGTCTTTGTTACTGCCACGTAAATATCTCAGAGCTAATGGACTTGCTTCAGATATTTGAGGAGTGCTGTCAGCAAAAGCTTGGGAGTAAGCCAGTGAACTCTTCCCTGGAATTTTGGGTAACTTTTGTTATGTAACTCAAGATGCAGGGAACCACATTTCTGCAGGGATGGAGAGCTGTAAAAGTGACTTATACTAAAGCTGAATATAAGCCAGCTGAGGCTCTGGTCCTGAATATATCATCAGTAAGGAGTGTAACCCCTGAAAGCCTCTTTCATTGGGTAGAACTGCATTGACCTGCACTTGGACAGCCTCTTCCTTGCAGGGAGAACCCCTCTGTCTACTCTTGTGTGGTTTCATAGCCTCTTCCTGGCTCATTCTGCTGGCTGTCATGGTGACACACAATGTGAGAAAGGCAGATAAATAGTGTGAATGCAAAACAGGGAGTGAACTTCCTGACTGACAGCGCTGGTGTCAGGGACACTGCAGGGTCTGCTCAGCAAATAAAGCCAGAAGAAGAACAGTCACTTTAGCTACACTAAAAACTTCCCCTCATCTCAGGGATAGTTCTGGGGAAGGACAGTGTGTCACAGAGGATTTGAGAGCCTCACAAAAGGTTCATCTGTAGATTTTTATCTTGCACTAGTCATGAAAAATGGGGTTTTTTGTAATGCTGAATGGATTTTCTTCAGTGTAACAAGGTATTCCCATGGCTGACATTTGAAGAGTTCCGCTAAAGTTTAGTTTGTTTTTTTTTTTTTTTTAAGGAAGAGAAAAGCAAGCAATTCTAAAACTGTTAGTGTGACTGTCCCTTTTGAGGCACCAAGTCTAAGAATTGTGGAAATGCTCTGAAATCTGCAGGTTTTCTAAATAAATATAGGGCATTCTGCTGCAATGAGAACTGCTGTGAGGAGGCTGGAGCTCCATCCCAGAGCTGGTTCAGGCTACCTCGGGATCTGAGAGTGCAAGGAAGGGAAGAGGGAGACTCTTTACCCCATTTAAATTGTATTTTTGCTTGCTGAGCACATCCAGTTTTCTAATGGTGTGTTTAACCCCTCCTGGTCCATCTAATTACCGCACACATCTTCCATCCTCTCACCTTGCTGCAATCCTTTGAGAACAGTTCTGTGTGTTTTTTAAACATTAGAACTTCACCAGGTTCTGCCTGTGCTTGGGAGAGACTTTGGACAGATTCCATAGAGACTCAACACTGTAAAATACTTCCCAGTGTGCTTGATAAATATGGCTATTACAGATAATAAAGTAAATTGTGCAGCAGTAGTTCTGCATGGGAGTGAAAGGGTTGTGTTTCCAGGTCACTGGTCCTGAGCAAAGCCTGATGAGGGGCAGCTGACTGCAGGCTGTGAGTATGAAGGATTTATGACTGCAGGGTGTGAGTATGAAGGATTTATGACTACAGGGTTTGAGCACCAAGGATTTATGACTGCAATGTCTGAGCATGAAGGATTTATGCCCAGGGGTGTTGGTGAGGCGCAGGGCAGCCCCAGGAGGTTGGCTGGTACCTCAAGCTGAGCTCCCACCCTCATCACTGACACCACCAGGATGGTCCCAGCTGCTGGGACAGCTTCTGGGGAGCACTTGCTGCAGTCAGGGCAGCCTGGCAGGAAGGCTGTGTTCTGGGAGATTAGATAACTGACTGACTCTCCACCCCTGCACTGCCTTCATGGGGTAGTGTGGTACTCACATTCTCTGAACAGAGAGAGACAAAATTCTCCCTCGTGGGATTTTTCCTGGGGAAGGCAGTGAGAAGCTCAGAGAGAGAAGAGAAAACAATTCTTATCTCTACTTGCTGCTCCTGTTGTCTGGCACATGTGGAATGTGTTATGGGGACTGTTTACCCAGAGTGATTTGTTAATTGGACTCTGGCAATGGTTGTTTGGATTGATTGGCCAATTGGATCAAAGTTGTGCTGTGACTGTTGGGGACAGTCATGGGTTTTTCTTTAGTATCTTTTTAATATAGTATCTCTTTAATATATAATCATAACATACATAACATAACATAACATAGCAGTTTATTCAGCCTTCTGAATCAATGGAGTCAGAGCACATCACTCCCTGTGCTGGGCATGCCCTGCACTGATAGGGTAGCACAGCAATGTTAAGTAGGCAGTGGCCAAATCCTTGCAGCTGCCTTCAGGTTTTTCAGGTGGAGACTGAAGCCTGGTGCTTACCTTGAGGAGGACACCAGCCCTCCTGAGTGCAAGTGGAGGGGTAGGCACTCTGCTCTCTGGTGAGCAGTGACAGAACCCAAGGAATGGCATGAAGCTGCCATGGGGGTTAGATTGGATATTAGGAAAATATTCTTCCCCAGAGTGTGGGGAAGAACAGGCACAGCAGGGAATGTTACAGCCCCAGGGCTGCCAGAGCTCCAGAAACATTTGGACAACACTGTCAGGCACAGGGTGGGATTGTTGGGGTGTCCTTTGCAGGCCAGGACCTGGTCTCAATGATCCTGGTGGGTCCCCCCAGCTCAGGATTCTGTGAATCTTCTATTCCAGCTATGACTGTCTTGGCCCTGTATCTTTGCCTCCCCTCATTGCTTTTGTGCCATTATAGAACTGAAGATGCTTATCTTGTATGCTTTGAGTGTCACATAGAAAAAAAACCAGGAATGCTTTGTTTAAGGGTGTTTAAGCTTTATATTGAAGACAAAACCCCCAGGCTGTTCAAACTATTTGAATTCTGTCACCTCCTATGCAGCACGTGCATGGCTGAGAGCCAGTGGCAATTCAAAACATAGCAGTGCACATCTCCCCTGTCCTGATGATGCCTTTGGGCTGCTTTTTTTCCAAAGCTGTGCAGCCATTGCTGAGAGGCAATCAAACCATACCAAGCACAGATTATTTCATTCTGCTTCTCCATGTGGAGAATTTTCCTTAATTCTGGTCCCCTACTATTTCTTTCCCCCCATGTGGAGAGCACACGGAACTGTGGCTGCACGCAGGCAGCACGGGCACATGAAATGAAGCAGAGTCATTCCTTTGGTTATTCAGGACTGAACTGAGTGTTCGTGTGTTTTAATATGTGTTGGGAAGGATGAAAGTTTGACAAGAAAGTCTCACAGATATGGATGCTTAGCAGAAAGATTTTTAAATCTTAAGTCTGATGAAGGAATAGGGATGGAAGCAAGTTTTGATATAGAAGAAAAGAATTGCTGAGATAGTCTTACTGGATTACCAAGGACACAAAGGGTGTGTTAGTTAGAAGGGTTTTTTATGACTTAGAGCAAAGGATAAACCCCCAGGATAAAACAAGAAGATGTTTTTACCAAGCAGAAAGACAGCACAGGCAAACAGGCAGCAAATGTTGCAAGTAGAAAAAAGGTCTCAGAATTTTCCACTGTAAGAAAACTGAAAGCCAACTTCTAGCTTAAACTGTAATGTGCTGACTTTTAGTGATTGGAGAACAGTAACATGAATATGGTAATCATAGTAGTTATGATAGGCTACGGGTAATAGTTAAGGTATAGATTGGTTCTACTGTATTAAGATGTTCAGCAAAGAAAAGTATATAATGAATTTGTAGCCAAAAGAAAATTATATAATGAATTTGTAACCAAAAGAGAATTATATAATGCATTGTAACCAAAAGAAAAGTCTATAATTGTATATATAATTGTAACCTAAACCAAAGGGTCTCCAGGCCTGCCTGCAGCTGGAGCTGACAGCTGTAGGCGCAGGCTCTGTCACACACTACCCTGGGCTGCTGTAATGTCTTGGATGGAATAAACTGCATTTTGTATACAATAAACTGCATTTTGTATACAATAAACTGCATTTTGAAGAGCTGCCTGGAGTCCCACATCCCTCATTCAGGCTCCCACAAATGTGAGTGTCCTTTTCCCTCCTCCCAGGCATCACGTGGGGCAAGGTGGTGTCCCTGTACGCCGTGGCAGCGGGGCTGGCCGTGGACTGCGTGCGGCACGCGCAGCCAGCCATGGTTCACACCATCGTGGACTGCCTGGGCGAGTTCGTCCGCAAGACCTTGGTGACGTGGCTGAAGAGGAGAGGAGGCTGGGTAAGAAATGCTGCACGTCTCATTGGACTTGTTTCTGTGTGTTCAGACCAGGAAATATCCCAGTTAATCAAAGTGAGAGTGTGCTCTCTGCAGCTTTATGCAGAAAAAGGCTGTGGGATTTTCTCTTTCACAATGCTGTGGCCACCTCTGTCCTACTTACACCTTACACCTGTGCTAGACTTACAGAACTCTGTTACTGCCTCATGGTCCCATCCTCAAAACCATCAGTAGTTCTCCTTCCTTCCTTCCTTCCTTCCTTCCTTCCTTCCTTCCTTCCTTCCTTCCTTCCTTCCTTCCTTCCTTCCTTCCTTCCTTCCTTCCTTCCTTCCTTCCTTCCTTCCTTCCTTCCTTCCTTCCTTCCTTCCTTCCTTCCTTCCTTCCTTCCTTCCTTCCTTCCTTCCTTCCTTCCTTCCTTCCTTCCTTCCTTCCTTCCTTCCTTCCTTCCTTCCTTCCTTCCTTCCTTCCTTCCTTCCTTCCTTCCTTCCTTCCTTCCTTCCTTCCTTCCTTCCTTCCTTCCTTCCTTCCTTCCTTCCTTCCTTCCTTCCTTCCTTCCTTCCTTCCTTCCTTCCTTCCTTCTTCTGCTTCTCCTTCTTCTCCTCCTCCTCCCTCTCATTCTTCTTATCATTCTCCTTATTATTCTTATTTCAGTCCTGACCCACCAGCACCTGTTGTGTTCCTGATCTTCTCCAGAGCTAACAGCAGCCATAGTGGGGCACTGTAGGGGTCATTCCTGTGAGGCACAGATTGCCCAGAGAAGCTGTGGTTGCCCCATCCCTGGAAGTGTTCAGGCCAAGCTGGATGGGGCTTGGAGCAGGCTGATTTTAGAGGAAGGTGTCCCTGCCCATGGCAGGGGGGAGAACTGGATGATCTTTGAGGTCTTTTCCAACCCAAACCATTCTTTGATTCTGTGATATTCTTGGCCAGCTGTTTTCTAGAAACTGGCAACAAATGAGGCCTGCCAGCTTAATTCTCATTTCACCTCTAAGCACTGGATTTCTTTGATCTCTCTTAATGTGGGCATTGGTTCTTGTGGAGGATGGTTCAGAGCAGGAACTTTATTTTGGTGCTGTGGCATAGCTGAATGCCTTCCCAGTGACCTCTCCAGCTGACTGGAGAGACTGGCTGGCTCTGGGGGATGTCTGCATGTACCAGGCAGGGACACAGACAGTCCTTGGATCCTCTACTGTGCTGCTGGGCAGGTGCTGCTTGGGGCAAAATATTGCCCTGAGACACCACTCAGTTCAGAGGACATCTTGTTCCCAAGGCATACACTCCTTCCAGACTGAGCCGCAGCAGCAAATTCCCTCTTTTCCAAGAGGTGAAGTTTATTCCTAAGCTGTCAGGAAATGGTCAGGCTCCTCACCCATACAGATCTGGAGAGAGTGGGGTATCTTTTTCCAAACTTAGTATTGCTCCTTTGTGCTGAGACTTCCCAACTGTGTCAGTAGCTGGTTCAGTTCCCTGATTTCTTCAGGAGTGTGAAGAAGAACTGGGAAAGTATCACTGCTCTGATTTTGGATCCCTTGCACTTACCAAGTACCCATCCTACCTTAAATCATCCCTGCCCTCTCTAAAACTATGTCACCTCTAGGCCAGCTGTCTCAGGGAACTGTTTGGTTGGGCTAAAAGTAACCTTTGATTTGAATGCCCTGATCTGTTTCATTTTGTGTTCCAAAAATTAATTGTGCTGAGGCAGGTGAAGAGGATATCCTGGAATTAAGTGACACTGTTCCTGCCTTTGAATGCCAGTCCCTGCCTCAGTATCATTTCAGGCTTTCTTTAACTGAATACCTGTGGAGCTGCTTGAAATGTGTTCTCTGAAACTTTTTTTCCCCTAAGATCTAGTTTCATTAAAACAGAAATGTTGTGTAGGAACACATCTCTTTCTAGTTTCCAACTATTTTTATTTTGTTTGGGTAAAACTTGCATGCTTTGATAAGCTAGCATCTTGTTTTAATTTTTGTATTGCTTCATTAGAGTTCAAAACAGAATGTTTGGATAGCTCCAAAAAGATATTTTTGGAAAATTTGTTGCATAGCAAACAAGCTGCAAAACCCATCTCCAGACCAGCACTTATTGTATGTAGGGTCTTAGGACCCAGGGAATGATTGGTATCTGACTCTATTGATTCAGAAAGTTGAATAATTGTTTTATTAAATAATTATATTAAAATATATAATTATAAATTATATATTTATATAAATATAAATTATTTATATTTATATAAATCTAAATTATTATAAATAATAATAATTGTTTTATTAAAACTATACTATATTACATTACAATACTATAGTATATTAAAGAGATACTATACTAAAGAGATACTAAAAAATTACTTAAGAGATACTAAAAAGATACTAAAGAATACTAAAGAAAAACTCGTGACTGTCTCGAGACAGTTAGGACACAGTTTTGACCTAATTAATTAATTAATATAAAGAACTATTACTAGAATCTAGTTACTAAATCCCTTCAGGTGAACAACCTCCTTAACACATTTTACATGTGCAAAAACAACAGGAGCAGAGAATAGTGACAAGAATTGTTTGCTCTTTCTCTGAGGTTCCTTGCTGCCATTCCCAGGAAATACCCTTGGGAAGTTGTGCCTGTCTGCTCTCTGTGAAGAGAGCTGTGGCTACGAGCACTGGTTCTGTGCAGCTCAGGAGATAAATCCACCACTGGCTCTTTTTCCAGCCATCCCTCTTTAGATGGACAGCACATTCCTGTTGGGGTTGCTGAATCCATGCTGACTGCTCCTGGGATCTGGCCCTGAGGAAGGGAAGCCACTTTCACTGCCCCTCATCAAGCACAGGCCTGTGGAGCCTGCTGGGCTGTTCTGATACAGCCATTGCCAGCACCCTCATCAGCAGCTCTGGGCTGTGAAAGGGAAATAATTTCCCTCTAGAAATGAGGGGTCTCTTCAGTCTGGGGGAAGGCTGCTAATCCCATCTCGAGCTGTGCCTCCCTGAATGTTCTTCCTCTTGATCCAGGCACTGCAGCAAGGAATTTCCCAGCCTTGTTCACTCACAGGCCAGACCAAGCAGCTCTTTGCTGGAGCCCTCTCACCACTGCCAGGCCCAGCTGTGTTGGTTTGTCCTGCCTTGCCATCCTTGTTCCCCATCTCTTGCTCATCAGCCTAGGCTGAGGCTGCCAAGAATAACCCCCATGCCAGAGCTGGTCCAGGGAAGACACCATGGAGATTTTGGAAAGGCATTTGGAGTTCTCCATTCAGCAGCAGGTTCCCATGCTGCTTCCACAGGGTGGAGAAGACTGCAGAACCAATGCAAACCTCACAGGAAGAGCAGGAAAGAACCTTTGAGGCATCATCTCCTCCTGGGAAGAGTTTACAGCCTCAATAGTGGCTTTACAGTAGAATAGAAAGGTTTACATTTTTTTAGCAGCATTTGTTACAAAGCAGTGTAGGTGACTTGAATTTGTTTGAACAATTAACACAGAATATCAAACTGCCATTGCAACAGTTTATCAGTGCCTGGCCAGGCAAAAAGCCCTAAGTGGCTTTGAAGTTTTCAATTCCATTGCCTTATCAGGTAGGCTTGATTTGGATAACAACAGCTGAGGCAATTGTTAAACAGCTGAGCAATTTTGCTTATCTGAGCAAGCCCCATAGAAATTTGTAAGTGCTTCTGAGTGCAGCTCCTCTTGGTTAGAGCAGTGAGGTCATTGCCTTTGGGAGAACAGAGCAGGGCTTTGAGGAGTTCATTTTCTCACTTGGCTGTTAACCCCTCATGGCTGTAATCAGCCCGGTGTGTTGGGCTGGTTGTCCTGGCTCACAGGAGGCACTAAAGCCCATTAGAGCTTTTGTTTCTCGAGTATCAGGTCCCCTAAAATGTGTGTTCAGACAGGTCCTGCATGGCATGACTTCCCTCAGCTGAGGGACAGTTTGACACAAGTGTGTGTTAAACCTGACCCGTGCAGGCTGCTGGAATCTGACAGGCTCAGTTCAGACTATTTTCAAATGTAAATAGGGTGAGTGTGCAGGAAGTGTTCAGGGAGACCCACCTTGCTTTCCTCCACAATACAGATCAATACCTGTGACCACTGGTATCACACTGCAACATCCCCACTGCTGTCTTGGCTCTGCTTGCTCTGTTTGCTCATGGTTTTCAGCAGTATTTCCACACCTTGGTGCTGACCCAGCTCTCTCCTGCTGTCCTGTTCCTTCCCATCACTGCATGCTCTGGATTCCTCCCTTCTGCAGTCTCTGCTTGTCACTTATTCATGAGCTCAGCTCCTGCTGGTGCTCCCAGGAGATCAGCAATGGGGTGAGCTGCACTGTGCCAGCCTTCCAGACCTGGTGAGCAAGGAGCTGCTGGAATGTGTGAGAGGCTGCTGGCAGCACAGCTGTGGTCTGTAGATGATGATGGGGTTGGTTAGTGTGGCTCTACCCACCAACCAGACTCTGGGATTTGTCCCTTCAGCCCCTTTTTCCTTTCTTCTGATGATGACCAAGGTTGGTCAGGCAAGGCTCATGCACGTATTGAGCACAAGCAGAAAGAATAGAGAAGATTATTGGAGCATTCATCATCTCTTGTGTCCCTTTTTGGTGAGGAACACCTCAGGGTTGAGAGTCTCACTTGGCTGTGCTTGGTCAATGAGAGATTTATGTCAGAAGGAAAATTTGGAAGACTGCTGAGCTAAGCTTGTAAAGAAAAATCTTTTGGGGCTGTGAGCATTTGCCATCCTTGTGATGTGATTATTGTTCCCAAAAGCTGTTTCTGCAAACCACAGGGGGTTGATGTGCTAACAGTGCACAGCCTCAGTCCACATCTTGTTGTGCTGGGCTGGAGTTTGACCAGAACTCAGTTACATCATGGGCAAAGCTTTTAATTCTGATTCCTGCACTAGAAAATGCATTTTTCTCTCTACCTCTGTTCTGTTCACTTCACCTTCTCGATATTTTCCATTTTCTCCTTCCCATGCCAGCTGAGACTCTATTTCTATCAATTTGATGGGGGTTTTTTAGGTGTGTTTTTTTTTAATTTTTTTAATCATTGCAGGCCAACTTCTCGTTAAGACTTGAAACTGGCTGCCCAAGCGATCTTTAAATCTGGCCCACACATCTGGGAGGCATCTCTGCTGGCATATGGATTTCCACAAACAAAGCTACAAAGCTTGCATTGCTTTAGATTTAAACTGGGGGGTGGCTTGCTTGAATGCCTTCCAAAGAAAGCATTAAGGCAAGAGAAAATGTACAAGCAACTTGAGCTGATATTAACCAGGACAACCTCTGGGAAGCATCTGGCTTTACAGAAAAGGATGGGAATGCTGATACTGCTGAGGCTTCCTAGACCTTTTGAACAGGAAAGAAAGTTGCATTTAGCTATCCAAAATGGGAAGTGCTGGATAATCTTCCTGTAGCATTTCTTTCCCCAGGGGTGGCTGAAGAGGGGGACACTTTGCCTCACTGGTGGGGAATTAGGAAAGTGCATTTTGCAGGGCTCTTGAACCTGATTTAATAACTTTGAGTGTGTGGAAGTGTCAGAGCCAGCCCCTGGTGCTGCAGCAGGGGTGCTGCCATACCCCGGGCTGTGGGGCTGGCACAGCCTGCAGAAGGGGCTGACCTGGCACTAAATGTCAAACAAAGAAGCTGTAAAGGCTGAGGAAAGTTAATGCAAGTTATCAGGAGTCAGCACAAGAGATTTTGGTGCAGTAGCTCTTTTTTTTGGCTGGGGATAGTCACAGATTTAATCCACCTCTCATAGGAGGTGTTGAAGCAGGTGAACAATAACCTATGAAAGTTGTGCTGGGAGTATTCTAATACCTCCACAGTGTTTTACCAAAATATTTTTTGGGCCTATGTAGCACATAACAAGTGTTTATCAACTACTGTATACCTACTAGACCCAACTGATTTAATAACTGATTCAAGCTTTAGTCTTTTATGCTGTGACACTGAGCTGCTCCTTAGGGTGCAAATGCCAGGTGGTGTCTCAGGATGTCTCTGACAATCTCTCTTCCCTCCTCTTTAGGCAGACATCACAAAGTGTGTGGTGAACACTGACCCCAGCCTTCGCTCCCACTGGCTCGTGGCTGCTGTTTGCAGTTTTGGGCACTTCCTCAAGGCCATCTTCTTTGTCCTGCTGCCTGAGAGATGAGTCTGAGATTCCAAACACAACCCCCTTGCCCCATCTTCTCTCCCACTCCAGAAGCAGCGAGAAGTAACTGGAGAAGTAATTCCAGACTGGTAATAGCAATCTCTGAAGAGGAGGAAGAGAAGAACTGGGACAATAAAAAAGGCTTGTTCTCCTCTCCCATCAAGTGGGAGCAGATGATCAACCACAGTCTCCTCTTTGCAGCCACAGGAGCCTCTCTCACCATTAATCCTTCCAAGAATCCTGTTTCCCTGGGTATCCTGCATGTGTGGCCCAGGTGTGGCTGGGGCTGTCAGATGGCTGCTCCTCGTGGCTGTTGCATGCTTCTGCTAGCCCCAGGCAGAGGGGAGGAGGAAGGGAATATCGTTTGAAATGGGATAAGAAAACAGGAGAAGGGGAGAGTCCCTCCTTCACTCCATGTGATTTCCCTTTTAGTCCTCAGTCTTGCCTTGTGTTGATTCTTGTTGTTTCATTTGTGCTTAAACTCCATCTCCTCCTTTGTCCCTGATTCACTTGGTGGGCTCTGCCCCAGCACAGCGTGGTGGGTTTTTAATGAGATAAAACCAAGTAATCTGTGAAGAGATGCTTGTCCCTGCCATGTCTTGGAGGTTGGTGTGAGGGGCAGGATGACAGAGCAATGTGTATTTTGCTGACCCCTCTTACTGCACTCACCCCAGTCAAACAGGAGAGCAAGGGGCAATGCCTTCAAGCAACAACTCAGGATGGAACTTCATCATGAAGAAAAATGTTTCATCATGAAGAAAAATGCATTCTCCACTGAGATTCTGTCAGAGCTAAGCATGTAAGGAGGAAAGGCTGGGAATGTGGGCAGAAATAGGGAAGCAGCAAGTGAAGTGGCTGGCATTGTAAAAGCAGTGAGCTGTGCTGAAAGTAGCTGATGTATGTTTCTCCTTTAATCTCTTTCAAGTACAACCCAGTAGTCTTCTTTGTGGCAAACAATAAAAGAAAATAAGTGGTATTTCACTACTGCAAAGGCTATTGTATTTGTTTCCAGAGCAGAGTTAACAATTCCAAAAAAGGCCAGAACAGTGCAGAGACAAACACTCTGGCCATGCTAAAAATACTTCAGCTTTCCCCCTGGTAGAGCATGTTAACATGTTAAAGCCATGACTTGTCTGGAATTTAACCCATGTTGTTGCCATGTCAGAAACATGCTGTTTCCACTAAGAGATGCAGGGCCTCCCTGAGGTCAGCACTCTTCTTTGCCAAAGCCTTCTGGAGACTCCCTGCTCCCAAAATTGTAGGCAGCAGCCATGGGAAAAAAAAAAAAAAAAGTGGATTAAGAGCATGTGGCACTATAGGGGGGTTTGCTGGTTTTTTTTCCCCTGATTTCCCTCCTGAACATTTGTAGGGGCTTTACTCTTCATCCAGGAGGTACAGAGGGGTCTGAGAATAAAGCAGAGCCTTTATTTTGGGTACTGCCTGTGGGCCAGGTCTGTACTCACAGTGAGTAGTGCTGTGCTCTGACCAGCAGAAGCCCCAGCAGAGGATGTGTAGGAGCTGGATCCTTGCACATTCCTGCTTTTTCTGCCCCAGCCCTTTGCACCTTGGCTGCTGCCTTGGCATGAAGGTGCCCAGCTGTAAGTGCTGCACCCCCAGTGCAGAGTGCTGTGCCAGCTTGGTCCACAAGCACATTTGCAGTAGCAAAGCAATTCTTGTGGATCAAAGCCCTTCAGGAGTAACCTTCATCCCCAGTCCTTCACCAAAAACACTCCCTGAGAAGGAGAGAGCCTCCCACTGCACACCAGAGCTCTGTGCTGCCTTGGACAGTGGCTGCAGGCACTTGGGGTGGGTTACACTGATGAAGTTGCCATGGTGCCATGAAGTTGGGGCATTTTTATGTGTGTAAAGCTTGCAGCAATTCCCCAGATAAAACAAAAAATGCCAGAGGAACATTTAAATTTTTAAAAATTTGTCGACAAATCGACATTAGGGATTTTCCTGGCATCACTTTCAGTCGGGATTTTCTTCCTTAGACTCTCGGTAGATCTGGCTGTGGAAATTTCGAGCAGGTACAGAGCACATGGGGAGCTGCACCAATCACCTGTGGGCAGCAGAGAGAGGAACCCTTCCAGCCTGCAACAGAGGCACTAAAAGCTTTCTAGTCCATAGCAGGGGATGCAGATTTACTGTCCTAAAGAGACAGGATCTTGTGGAAAAGGAGATTTTGGATTTCTGGAAATACCCTGGCTGTGTGCAGACTTTGACTTGGACGAGTTCACAGCTCATCAAGTCCAGCTTGCCTTGAGTCTCATGGAGTAAATGGGAGTTCCTGGGACTGGCAAGACCTGTCTCAATTCAGATACTGTCCTGAAATGTTATACTTTAGGCTATGGGTTTTTCTTTTTTTTTTTTCGGTAAACAAGTGATATCAGAGGATCTATTAAGGAACACAAAGAGTTAAATGCACCAATTAAGTGGATTTAACAAGAAGATAATGACAAGCCAAATAAAGCAGCATTGCTGGAAAGGAATGTGTGTGGGTGGGAAGGGGCTTACAAGAGGCAGACAAAGGCTCAGCCTGGAAACTGCTGATAATGAAGAGATGGTGGGGCTCCCCTCTACAGATATCAGACTTCTCTGGCTTCTCTCTGTCCTTGCTAGTCCCTGTGAAATACATGCCAGAGCTCAGCAGTGTGCTGCTCACCTTGCACGGGGTGTTAAAGGAGGGTCCTTCAACCCTTCTCACTCCTGTAATAATCACATCACCCCCAGCCTGGTCACCAAAATAAACAGCAAAGCAGAAAGAATGGCACACACCACTGTGCTTTTGGAACTAACAGTATTAATCACAATACAGACAAGTGTTTATGTTGTGTTCTGTCCTATCTGTAATATTCAGTCACTTTGGAGTACTTCCAGGAGTCCTTTGCAATCTCAGCTCTTCTGGGGCTCTGTGATTTTTCTATTCCCTCTTCTCTTTTTGCCAGTCCTACCTGATGGGAGACATCAGGGTTTCTTGTTTATCAGCCTAATAAACATTTGCCTTTTAAATGATTGGTGAAGGTCTTAGGAGTGGAGCCAATTAATTTAGTTGTTAGAGAAAAACAAGAAAAAAAAACAACTACCAAGGTTAGTATTATTGTGCTCCCCCATACCAAAAGCCAGTCTGTTGTTCCTCTTCCAGCATCAAACCCCAAACCAACCACCTCATTCTTTTCCCCCAATGTTCCCAACTATCTGCTTGAGAAATCTGCTTGCAGTAAAGGCTGCCTCATTTTTTTTTGAGCTGTTTCACACACACTGAATGTTCCAAATGAGACTCACAAGCTGTCTTGGGGGGCTGTTCCCTGTCCATAGTGACCTTTGAGTCCCAATTTCATCCCTTTTTGCTGAGGGCATCAGTCACAGTGGCAGGGGACAAACCTCCTCTCAGCACAGGGAGATGTGGCCGCTGCTCACCCTGTTGGGCCCTTGCAGAACCCAGCCAAGTTCCAGCTGCCCCCTGCCTTTCTGTGCCACCAGAAAAACTGGGGGCTCAGGGAGAAGGTGAGGGAAGGTCAGGGGGTGGCATGGGAGGTGCTTAGGGAGAAGCAGGAGGAGGAAGAAAGGGTTGGATGGAGGTGGGAAAATGGCACCACAAGTGTTTTTGGGGCTGTGGAATGTTTTGCAGAGGAGAGTTTTGCCTGTGTTTACAGCAGAATAGAGCCTGGAGGGACCTGAGCCTCATCTTGGTTTTGTTCACAGAACTTGCTCCGTTAAGGATTCTCCCCCTCCAACACCAACCTCATTCTCTGTTTCTTTCTAGTGAACAGTAAGAGCCTGAATGAGGGATGTGGGACTCCAGGCAGCTCTTCAAAATGCAGTTTATTGTATACAAAATGCAGTTTATTCCATCCAAAATGCAGTTTATTGTATCCAAGAGGTTACAGCAGCCCAGGGCTGTGGGTGACAGAGCTGTGCCCACAGCTGTCAGCTCCAGCTGCAGGCAGGCCTGGAGACCCTTTGGTTTTGGTTACAATGCATTATAGACTTTGCTTTGCTTAGCATCTTAATACAGCAGAACCAATCTATACCTTAACTATTATCTATAGCCTATCATAACTGCTATAATTACCATATTCATGTTACTGTTCTCCAATCACTAAAAGTTAGTACATTACAGTTTAAGCTAGAAGTTGTTTTTCAGTTCTCTTGCAGTGGAAAATTCTGAGACCTTTTTTCTACTTGCAACATCTGCTGACTTCTTTGCCTGTGCTGTCTTTCTGCTTGGTAAAAACATCTTCTTGTTTGAGGTGGGTTTATTGTAAGTCAGAAAAACCCCTTCTAACTAACAGATCCTTTGCCTCCTTGGTTATCCAGTAAGACTGGCTCAGCAATTCTTTTCTTCTATATCAAACTATATCAAGCTTTCATCTCTATTCCTTCATCAGACTCCCCATTCAAAAATCTTTCTGCCAAGCACACAAAGCTCTGAGACTTTCTTGTCAAACTTTCATCCTTCCCAACAGTGAACCTACATTGAGTCAACAGAAAAGCCTTTCTCACAAAGGAGGGAAGCAGGAAAGCCCTCTTGGCTGGGCAGTTTCAGTGATAAGCATTTCAGAAGTGCTTATCGTGTCCTAGACATGGCCTTGGCCCAGCCACAGCCTGGCTAGTGCCTCTCCCCTATCAAACACCTGCAGCAGGTTCACCTTCTTCAAAGCAGCACAAAGAAAGTGAGCTCGGTCTGGCAGCAGATGTCACCTTTGTTCCTGCACTGCTTTTTCTCCTGCAAAGGGAAAGAAAACAGTCTGTGACACCCAGCATTTATCAGCCCTGCATCTGTGCTACAAAGTACAGTACAATAATGACAGGGAGTGAGACTGAGGTTTCCCAGGAAATTGCAACACCAAACTTCCTCATTTTCATGCTCATTTTATAGACCCTAAGAAAAAGCTCTAATTTTTTTTTTATTCTCTTTTTAATGTGAAAAGTCTGCAAGTGGATTTTTTTTTTTTTTTTGGTGCACAGTTAAACTGAATATGAAGCAGATTGAAAGTCCCTTAGTTGGGTTTCTGAAAAGATCAGACCCTGAAAAGTCTGGATCAAAGTCTTGAGAAAGATGGGGAAAAAGATGAGACCCTGCAGGCATTCCAAGGGCTTTGCCAAGAGCCTTTTTGATGAGGCTGTCATCAATGTGTGTCCCCTTGAATTTCTTCACTGCCATTTATTTTTAGGCCTACTTTTTATCATTTTATAGGCATAAAATTGCCACAGATTAATTACTCTCTTATGGCAATGGGAAAACAATGCATATTACTAGATTAAAGACAAGAAAACAGCAATTTAATGTACTGCTGGCTACAAATTTCTTCTATGCAAATGGTTTGACAGCTGGAATTTAAATACTGCTTCAGAAAAGCCTGTAACCTCTTTAACTCTAAACATTTAGACCCACTGGGATTATGAGCCCCCAGCACAGCTAAACAGAGCAATCCTCAATTGAACTTTACACTGTCCCCAGGACCTGGAAATGCATTGCATGTTCCAGTCTGTGGGAAAGGGAGTGCTCCTGGGTCAATCACATGGCAGGCAGACCATGTCCAGCAAGGTCAGATGGAAAAAAATTCCCCTCTCACAGAAGGAAGAAAATAAGAAGGAAGGAGTTGGGAAGGGAATTTCCAGCTTCCTTCCTTAAAGCATATTTATTTCAGAGCTTTAACTGAGGAGAAATGGCCTCCTTTAGAGGACAGCAAACAGCATTTAAGTCTTCTCCATCAGGAGGAGAACTTGCTTGTACCTCTCTACTGGTGTCAAACACAACCTCCTGTTGTTTCAAATTTCCACTCCTGTCCCTATCTCGTGACCTTCTCTCGTGCTTTTGTTGAGCTCTGTGTTTAAGCAAGATAAACTTCTTTATTCCCCACTCCCTGCTGGAGTGTGACTTGCCCTGGGCTTGCTCTTGAGTCCCTTTCAGCCACCTCAAGGGCACCTGGTTTGGGCTTTGGAGGACTTTGGGTGTTGGAACCCAGGACATTCCTCTGGCTGCCCTGGGTGATTGGATGTGGTGGTGAATTTGCAGGAGTCCCAGGACAAGGGAAGAGAGGAGAATCTTGACCCCACATTTCAGAAGGCTGATTTATTATTTTATTATATATATGATATTAAAAGAAAAAGATATATTAAAACTATATTAAAAGAATAGAAGAAAGGATTTCATCAGAAGGCTTGAAAAGAAGGGATGATAACAAAAGCTCCTGACTCTCATAGAGTCTGAGCCAGCTGACTGTGATTGGCCATTAATCAGAAACAAGCAACATGGACCAATCAAAGATGCACCTGTTGCATTCCACAGCAGCAGATAATTATTGGTTTTCTTTTCCACTGAGGCTTCTCAGATTCTCAGGAGAAAAATCCTGGCAAATGGATTTTTCAGAAGATTCATGGCAACAATTCAAGACCCTGGCAGGGGGCTCAGAGACCTTGGCACAGAGTTATAAGCACCTGTGCCTTCAATTTTAGTCCATGGAAAAAACTATCAACTTTGTGTAAAGATTTACAAGCCACAAGAGTTTGAGTAGAATGATAGTTAATTTGTCACAGGGTGAAAAAGTAGAATTTTGGGGTTTTAGAATGGGAGTTCAAGAAGCAAAATGAAAAGATCTAAGTGTGTCCTGTCCTTCTTCTTCTTGTCCTCCATCTTCTACTAGAATAGTGACACTTCTTGATTAGTTTAGAGACAGACTGTCTAACATAAGTAATAAGTATTAGAAAATTACTGTAAATAAAATACATGTAGTTCTTAATATGAAAAGTTAACACCACCCCAAGGGCAGGCGCTGTGCCACAACCCGACCTGCTGGACAAATCTCAGCAGGTCAGAGAAGGAATATAACAGATAATAAAAAATAAACAACCTTAGAAAACAAAACCAATGAATCTCAACTTCTTCTCCAGTTGTGAGGCAAAAGAAAAAAAACTTTCTAATACCTGGAGAGTCATCTCAACCACAAAAACCTGAGATATGGGCAGCATCAAGGCCCTGCAGCATCACTGCTGGGATGGGAGCTGAGAGCAGGGGCTGCTTGGCAGGACCAGCCCTCCCAGTGTCCCACCCAGCTCTCATCAGGCAGGAGCTGCACATCCTGCACCGGTCCCTGCTGTGCAGATCCATTCTCCCCGTGCTCTGTGCCACTGCCCAAGGGACACAAAACCACCTGAAAGATGATTTTGAAGCTCTCTCAACATTGTGGTGTTGCCATTTTACTCCTGTGGTGGAGGGGAGTTGGGGGCTGTGCAGTGGTGGCTGGGTACAGTTTGTACCTGTTTCCCACCAGGGCTGAGCCAGGATTTTCTGGTAATCTAAGGGGATTAAAAAAAAAAAAACAATAAAAAAACAACAAAAAACCCACCAAAACAGCCTTTTATTTCAACCTCCTTGTCACTTCAAAAGAACAATTCAATCACTGCTAAGCTGCTAGAACATTCTTTGCTCTCAGTTCCTCAGCCAGAAGTGGCCAGACTGCCCTTTTTAAGCCTGGCAAGTTTCTGCCAGCCAAGTCCCTGTGCCTTCTGCTCTCAGCTCTCCCTCTCAGCTCCCTGGCACTGGTCCTGGCTGGAGGTGGCTGATGCCCATGGCCACCTGAGCCAGGTTGTTTTCTGCCCCAGACAAGGCAGAGCTGGGTGCTCCCTGCATGGCAGTGTGCCCCATTTCCTGGCCTGTTTTCTCTTTTTTTAGGGCTGGTACACTGTGTTTCCACAGAGTGGAAAAGAGAGAGCACAACTGGCTTTTGGAAGGGAGCAAACTCCAAGGATTGTGTTCAGAGCCCCTCCTGCTGCCTCTGCAAGGTTCGGGTACCCTGGCTCTCAGTGAGCCTGCAATCTGTGCCTAGTGGTAGAGTGCTTGAAGCTGGGGAAAGGTGCTTGGAATATCTGTGCCCTTGGGTCTTAACTGGAGGAGGAGAACAGCACAACTAAAAATACTTACATGTTCAAAGCAGTGTTTTGTCTCTGAGGGGGAGCAATGAATTCTCAGAGCCAAGCCCAGGCTGTGTATTATTACAAGCAATAAACCTACTGGGGGTTGGAGCTAGCTTGAGCTAAATGATCAGGCACCCTTCCCAAACCCTGCAGCACATCAGGGGGAAGACTGGAAAAATTGCACAGCAGCTTTGCTTAAATGTAAGCAGTTCAATAAAAATAAAGTGTTAGTAGAATGGTTTGTGTTCACATTGAATTCACAGCCTTGAGGGAGTTTCTGGAGGGAAGATGTGTGGGGCAGCTGAGTGGGATGTTCTCCCCTCAGAGCTGGCAGAAAGGTTTTGCTGTCAGATTGAGGCTTCTCAGAACTGGAGCTGGAGGAGAAGGAGCACTCAGACCTGCAGGGATGGGTGACAGCAGCTGGCAGGAGGCAGCCTGGCCCCACAGGGGGCTCTGGCCCTTCAGATCACTGCTGCTTCTCATGACAAAGGGCTGGTTCTGTTTGCTGTCTGCCACAGCAAGCACAGCTCCAGGGTGAGCAGAAACAAAGTCCTGAGGACACCAGGAGCCTGAACTGTCTACATGCCAAGATTAATGCGCAGTGCCTTAAATCTGCTCATTTAGGAGTTCATAAAATGTAAAGCACTTAAGGAGAGGAGAAAGGAAAGCTGTAAGGAGAGCAGTGTGGTCCAGGAGTATCCCATGGATTCTCAGTGTACTTTCCAAAACCCAGTTATCTTGTGGAGACAGCTTCCTAGCAAGGAGCATTTGTTGACTGCATATATTTCTGTCTGCAGACATAAAAATTTCACTCAGCCCTGCGTTTGAAGGGAAGAAGAGCAGCTGAGAAAACATTTGCCCTTTTTCAAAGAGCTTTATTTACTTTGGGATCAGAGTGATTCAGCATGGAGGCACCAGCCAGGGCTGGAGGCAAAGCTGCATTTGCCTTGAAGAGAGGGTTAAGGATTAAATCAAAAGTGGAATTTAATCCTGCCGTCTCTCACTTGGAAGATTTAACAAAGTGCCTCCAATTTACTCCAGAAACTTCTCGAAGTGATGTCCTCAGGCTGTGAGGGAGTGAAATACTGGGAGATTGTCTGAAGGAAGCCAGACATGGGCACGGCCCTCCCTGCCCTGTTGCCATTGTAGAGCTGAACATTGCCATCCATGGATGGATGGATGTAGAGCTGAGCATTGCCATCCATGGATGTAGAGCTGAACATTCCTATCCATGGATGGATGGATGGATGGATGGATGGATGGATGGATGGATGGATGGATGCAGAGCTGAGCATTGCCATCCATGGATGGATGGATGGATGGATGGATGGATGGATGTAGAGCTGAGCATTGCCATCCATGGATGTAGAGCTGAACATTCCTATCCATGGATGGATGGATGGATGGATGGATGGATGGATGGATGGATGGATGGATGGATGTAGAACTGACCATTGCCATCCATGGATGGATGGATGGATGGATGGATGGATGGATGTAGAGCTGAACATTGCCATCCATGGATGTAGAGCTGAACATTCCTATCCATGGATGGATGGATGGATGGATGGATGGATGGATGGATGGATGGATGGATGGATGTAGAACTGACCATTGCCATCCATGGATGGATGGATGTAGAGCTGAACATTCCCATCCCACGGCCAGAAACCAAGGGAAGAAGGAAGAGTGGAGCAACCAAGGGATGGGACAGGGTGATTTGACACCCTAGACCCAGCCTAGGACAGCACAGTTGGCCTCTGCATTTGCAGGGTATGTCTGTCACTGTCAGGCTGACTCTGTAGAGGGAGGCTCTTCCTCCCCCAGAGGCTGGGTCACCACAGTGGTGCCTTTGGGACAGGCTGGCACTGGGGCAGGGGCTCCTTGGAGAAGTGGGTCAGTGCTACCCTTGGACTCCATGATCTCGGAGGGCTTTTCCAACCTTAATCATTCCATGATTCCATGATTAATCCTCCCATTTTGCATGGCTGACAGCTCCTGGAAGTGGCCATTGCCAGGTCATGAGCGGCAGAGAGAGCAGAGCAGGGTTAACCTGGCCCCTTAAAATACGCAGCTTAAGGGGGCAGCTGTGAGAGCCTGGTGTGATGGAGAGCAGTGGCCTCTCCTGGGGAGCCTCCAGTGCTGATTCCCACAGTCTGGAGCTCCAGGAGGTGGGGAAAATCCCAGGGCTGTGTCCCTGCAGAGCTCTCATGCACGTCACCATCTCAAGGGGCCCCTGGGTCCCAGACAGAGGTGTGTATACACAGCACAGACAAATGGGATTTACAGATTTACAGGCACCAGCTTCCCGGCCTTACTTTCCAGCAGCAGGAGTGTCAAGAGTGCACAGAGAAGACTGAGAAAAACAGCTCTAAAAGGGGAAAAACATTTGCAAATGTACTCCTGGGAGAACATAAGGAGTAGGCTTAGAAAAAAAGCCTGACACCTTCATCTCCTCCTTTAGGAACAGTTCAACCTGCTGAAAATACATTATTTAACTCAAAAACAGTCTGGGAACTTAAACATTACCCTAATCCCTGTGGCTCCAGCCTCTCCCAGCCAGCTCTAATGCCCACAGGCAGGAAGGCCTCCAAGGCAGCAGAATGATGCTGAGGAGACACACCACACAGTGGGATGGTCCATTTTTTGCTGAAATGTTTGTAATTAAGAGCTCTGGCTCCCTGCTGATGTGTGTCCTATAAAGTACTAAAAATAAAGCCATTAAATAAAGGAGACACTGTTGCAACTCCTGAAAAACAAAACAAACCAGAAAAAAAAAAGTCATTTTAGAAGGAAGCAGAGTTTGGACCGCCTTTCCAGGCCTGGGATGCTGCTTCTGCAGGTACAAAGATGGATTTGTGAATGCACAAATGGATTTGTGAATGCAGCTGAAGCCATGGAGTTATCCACACAAACTCAAACCCTAAATGAAATCTGGTGTTTGTGCCCTTTGGATGGCAGACACACTGCTTTCCCAGCCAACACCAGAAAGCAAAGTGGATGCAAGAACATGCTTGTGTCCATTTTTGATAACTCCCACTTTAGCTTCCTGCTTTTCTCTGCCACCACTCAGCCAGCACAGCCTCAAGAGCAGCTGCTGATCCTCCAGCTCTGCCCTCTGCCCAGCCTGCTGGGATGCTGGGATGTTGGGATGCTGGGATACTGGGATGTAGGGATGTTGGGATATTGGGATGTTGGGATGTTGGGATATTGGGATATTAGGATGCTGGGATGCTGAGATGCTGGGATGTTGGGATACTGGAATGCTGGGATGTTGGGATGTTGGGGTACTGGGATGCTGGGATATTGGGATATTGGGATGTTGGGATATCAAGATGTTGGGATGTTGGGATGCTGGGATATCGAGATGTTGGATGCTGGATGCTGGGATGCTGGGATGTTGAAGTATTGAGGTATTGGGATGCTGGGATGCTGGCAGTGGTGTTGCAATGGTAGCAGCCACTGTCCCAGGTTGGTCCAAGCCCCACCCAACCTGGCCTTGGACACTTCCATGGAT
This sequence comes from Molothrus ater, assembly GCF_012460135.2. Taxonomy (NCBI): domain Eukaryota; kingdom Metazoa; phylum Chordata; class Aves; order Passeriformes; family Icteridae; genus Molothrus; species Molothrus ater. The sequence goes on from NC_050487.2 coordinate 4,358,024, forward strand.
GGGGCAGCCACAGCTTCTCTGGATAACAGCGCCAGAGCCTCAGCACCCTCCTAATATCAAATCTAAACCTGCCCTCTAAATGATCCTTTTCCATCCTGTAATCCATGAAATATCTTCTGAAGACTGTGACAGAGAAGACAAGCAAGGATGCCATGCAATATTTCCTCACGAAGGCAACGTAACCAGACACAGGTGGCTACTCGAAGGTGGCAGTGCCAGGTGTCAGATGGCAGCATCTCCAGGACTTTGGGAGGAGATGGCTTTCCACCTCTACCCAGCTGCCTGTTTCCCTGATGCTTGTACATGTTTGGGTTTTGGAGCTCAAAAATATATGTATATATTTGTATATATGTATAGATTTGTATATATGGATAGATTTGTATAATCTCCCCCACGAAAGAAAAGGTTTTTCAAAACAGCCACTGTTCAAAAGCTGCAGGGGTTTGGTGGGGATGGATGGATGGATGGATGGATGGATGGATGGATGGATGGATGGATGGATGGATGGATGGATGGATGGATGGATGGATGGATGGACAAGGCTACCCTGACTGGCTGATCTGTATAAGAGATTTATTTTGCAGGAGTTGTGCACACAGTGGTAGCTCCCCAAACAAGCTTGGTACAAAGCACGGCATCACCAAAATGTTACCACACCATGCAGAGCTTCACCCAAAAATGGGGTACAAAGGGTTGGTGGTCTGAAGAGGTGGGAATAATGCAGGAGAATAATGCAGGTGGGAATAATTCTCTCTCCAGGCTCTGGAGGGAGGCTGGTAACACCAGGTGCAGGTGGGTTGAAACCCAAAGGGAGGAGCAAGCTGTTCCCTGGTGCCATTCAATTTAGAAAAGCAGCCAGGCTGTGTCTGGCAGAGTGACAAAACTCCTTGTTTCATGACTCATTTCAGGAGAACAGCTTTGGTAAGCAATAATTTTGCACTTCTGTGATTTCAGAGGGTGTAAACTAAAAAAAACCAAAACAAACCAAAACAAAAAAAAAAAGCCCCACAATAAAACACACACAAAAAAAAAACAAACCCCAAAAACAAACCAAACCAAACACAAAAAACCCCATGAGGGAACAGAGGCCAGAGGGCTGAGCTGTGTGCTCTGAGCCAGGAGTGGGGCACGCTGCTGCCCCTGTGCCTCGGGGCACGCCAAGCCAGGCAGAAATGGAAGTGCCTCAGCAAAGCCCAGGCTGGCTCCACAACAGGCTGGCTGTTGTCAGAGCAGGTGGCTGGGAATGCAGGGCAGGAACTGGGGCTGAGGGTGTCTCCTCCCACTCACCTGCTCTGTGACTCAGCCCGGTGAGCTCATCCCGGGAGGCAGGAGGTGCTGCCAGCCTGGCTGGGTGGAAATGCCACAGCTGCCCCTGGAGATGCTGACCTACACCTCTGATGCTGCCTTGGAAGTGGGAGCCTGAGTTTCACAGGGCTCAGCAGTGCACCGAGCTGGGGGGGAGCCTTGTGTGGGGTGCCAAGGTGGAGGAGTAGAAAATGTCCCTATTTCCAGCCTTCCCTTTCCTGTTCCTTCAGGCACAACAAAATCAGCGAGGCCAAGGCAGCCAGCATGCCTGTGCAGCACTGGTAATCTTGTTTTATCCCCCTGGAGGGCTCTGAGTGAAGCCATAAGAGCTCCACAGTGGGGATCTCATGGGCTTTCAG